>NC_056733.1:1575819292-1576034292 GCF_019279795.1 Protopterus annectens | reverse complement strand
TGTATCAACACCCAGGTCTCCAACTACCTCCTAGCTAATAATCTCCTCTCCAAAACCCAACATAGTTTCAGGACATATCACAGCACTACCTCCACTCTGCTCTCCTTCACCAACACTATACTTCATCACAAAAACAATGGCCTCTTCTCTACTGCCATATTTCTAGATCTCTCAAGGGCCTTTGACATGGTATCTCATGAGCTACTACTCTATACTCTCCCCAACCTCTCCTTCTCACAATCAGCCTGCAACTGGTTCCACAGCTATCTACATGGATGCCAGCAATCAGTAATCTGGAACGATAGCCTATCACCTCACCTTCCAGTTACTCTCAGAGTTCTGCAAGGGTCTATCCTTGGCCCTCTGTTATTCTCACTTTTCACTAACAAGCTACATACTGCCACCACACAAGCATCTCTTATACATTTCGCAGATGACTCTACTCTCATCTCCTCTGCCCTCACTCTACCAGAACTACAACAAATCACACAGGAATCATTCTCTTCTGTAGAAAGCTGCTATCCAATGCTCAGCTCCTACTCAAGCCAAGTAAGACAAAACTTCTCCTGTTCCAGCCTTCCAAAGCCACCATAATCACCCCCCCACTTCAACATTCTCGCCAAAGATAATACCATCATCTCTCCATCAGAACACATAAAATTACTCGGTGTGGAAATAGACAACAAACTTAGATTTGACACCCACATATCTCTCACAATAAAAAAGTTCACAAGAAACTCGGTGCATTATATTGAAGCTGCCAATTCCTAACCAAGATGGCTAGAATCTCTATAGCCAATTCCCAGATAATCTCCACCCTACTCTATGCATCCCCATACTTACCAACCTTAGACAGACAGACCTACACAAGCTGGATGTTTGTTACAACAAAATTGCTAAATTTGCCACTGGAATCTCCTACTGCAGTCATCATTGTATCTCCCTTAAAGAACTAAACTGGATAGAACTCCCACAACTCTTTCACTTTAATCAACTCACCCTCACTCATAAACTTATTAACCACCCCCTTAACATCCCTTCCCTTCAAACCCTTCTACAACCCTATCACCCCACTAGGCCCCTAAGATAAAGCAACAAAAATCAACTCACTGTTATCAAACCCAAAAACTCAACAGGAGAAGCCATATTTTCATGTAACATATCTAAACTTTGGAACAATCTTCCACCCTCTATAACTGCTCTACCTTCCAGCAGCCTTTTCAAGACTGCGCTCAAATTCCACTTAAATTTGCACTGGCTTTGTCCTTGTTCTAATCCAGACTAACACCCCCACCCTTACCCCCCACCTAGACTCTTAACCCAGCTATACTACCACCACTACTAACCACAGTCAGAATTAGCTAGTTGTCTTTACATACATTAAAATCTTGTCTGACAACTTTGTTACTAATATGAACAGCAAGAAATTATCTTAACTTGCAACATTTACTGTATATACTGTTGATAATCAATATCTTGTTATTGTATTAAAGCCAACAACTTGTAATTTTGTTTACTATTGCTGCAACTTTGTATCTCTATTTATCATGTACATGATGTGTAGCTATTCTCCCCAGGCATCTGCTGAAAAAGGACCTGCGACCAGTCGGAATTTCCAGGCAAACAAATGTAAATTAATTAAATAAATAAATAAATATATGTATATCTATATCTATATTTTAATATATATGAATATATTCATCTGTCATACAAAAATAAATGAAAAATGAAGGCACCATATGATTACACACAGCTTCATGATTCCCTCACCTCCAAATGCAAAAGAAATAAATAACTTGATTTTTAAACACAAAAAATACAAAAAAGCAAGGCTTCAAATGAGTGTGCACAACTTAATAGAGATCACCTCCATGTAAAAAAAAAAGAAACAAAATAAGAACTTGATAAGAAATATATAGCAGGACAATCATTTCTGTCTCTCTGTAGTACATTACAGTGTTTACAAACATAATGTACACTTACCAAAGAATATGGTTAACAGTAGAAGGCAGCCAGGTTGACATCAGAGCCTTAACTTAATTGCCTGTGCTAATAATGCAAAAAAAACATAACCTTGATAATAATTAATACAACAGTCTTCAGAACAAGGTGGTCAGCTGCCAAGATTAAAATTGCCATTAAACTGTTACCATTATGTTGAAAAATACTGCAGGGTCAAGAAATTAGTCTGGCATACATGCTCATGCCAACAGCTGCTGAGAATAATGGAGACATTAAAGCAATACTTGCATTATGAAATGAAATCCATATGTATGGTCAAAATACATCCAATTTGTTCATGACACAGCAAGCTACCTTTACAGCAAGTCAGTTGTGAAAGTAGCAACAGGTTTTCAAAGCAAATAGCATTAATTATCAGTATTGAGATCTCTGGATCCAAACAGTTATCCCTACTATGATACAAGTTCCTCAGACGCACAATTATCTTTATATATTGCAGATTCAGCCCTCTTAGCACTGTGAGTATGCAAATGAGCTGTGAACTCATTCATGAATTACACATTTTGCACTAAATGTTGGGAATAAACTTATTTATTTATTTTATTTTATTTTACATTTGTTTACTGGGATAGTCCAACTGGATACATGTCCATTTTCAGCTCAGGCCAGGGGAGAAAAGCTCCAAAAAACACATTCAACAAACTGTTACATTTTTACCATTTAAAACACAAAATAAACACAAATAAAAAGATTTGTACACAGATGTAAATAAACACAACAAACAGATATACACAAACAAATTATTACATTTTTACTCAGATGGAAAATTCCAGACAGTCTCTTTAAGAATGATAGGGTATTGAATGCCTAGTAGGCTAACCTGGTAGCAGATCCAAGGAGATAATAGGATATATAATTTAAGAAACAAAGTGTAGGTAGAAGTCCTCCATGTGCACATGAGTGATGGTTAGAGTTAGTCTGGACTAGGACAAAGACATAGCCATCATTTTCTAAAGTACTGAATCAGTCTTTTCTTGAACAGAGGTAGAGAGAGAGTTCAGATGTAAGATTAGAAGGAAGAGAATTCCAAGTTTTGCCAACAGAGTTAGCAAATAGAGATTCTCCGGCTGTGTTGTTGGATTTGAGAGTTTGAACTAGTAGTCTTTCAGATGAATGAAGTGCATTAAGGTTACTGTAGGGGATGATGAGGTTTTTAAGTACGGATGTATTATCTGGTTGGTAGAGGATCTTGTGTGCAACTATTAGTTGGTTAACCTGAAGTATGTTAGACAATTCAAGCCATCCTAGTAGATTTAGGTTATGACAGTGATGAGTTTTGTAGGCTGTATCGGTATCAAATCTAGCAATGTAATTGTAGCTGCTAGAAAGTTTATTAAGGTCAGTTTTGCTGAGGTTTGTAAATAGAGGGGAAGCATAGAGGAGGGTGGAGAGTAGATGTGTACGAGCAATTACAGTTCTGGCTAATGGCATTAGGAAGGGCTTGATCCTATATAATGAGCCAAGTTTTTGTTAACTGTTTTAATAGTTTTATTGATATGCAGATCAAACATAATGTTATTATCTATTATAAATCCCAAGAGTTTGGTTGAGGAATCTGGGAAATAATGGTGCTGTTGTTGGATTTTAATGTAAAGGTCATAGGGGTAGACCTGCAAGTTGGGGAGAAAATCAGCAGTTTGGTTTTATTAGGATTTAACATGAGATGATGGTTAAGGAGCCAATTTTCAACTGTGTTAAAAGTATTTTGGGATAGAATCTGCAACTCTGTAGGTGAAGTGTCAAAGCATACTAAAGTGGAGTCGTCCGCATATTGAATGCATGTTGCATTTGGGATGATCTTATACAAATCATTGATGAAAATGGAAAATAATAGCGGACCTAGTATGGAGCCTTGGGGTACTCTGAGGATGATGGTTAAAAGGGTGGATAGTTTTCTCTGCCATAGGACAGCCTGTTGTCTACCACTGAGATAGGATTGAAACCAATGGATGGCCTGGTCCTCTAGGGAGATGGATTTCAAAGTGTTTATGTGCATTTGGTGGTTTACCATATCAAAGGCTTTTGAAAGCTCGAGAAAGATAGCAGAGGAAAGTTTATTTTTGTTTTGGTGTTGGTTAATGACATTAGAGAAGGAGGGGAGGGCTGAGGTTGTACTATGGAATGGTCTAAAGCCATGATGGGTGTTGTCTAGAAGATTATTATGGATAAGATAGTTCAGGAGTTGATTATGGATGCAAGGGTGACAGAATAGCTATGGGTCTATAGTTTGACAGGTCATTAGAGCTGCTCCCTTTATGGAGTTGGATGACATGAGATATCTTCCAGACAGAGGGGATGAACACTTCAGTTATAGTTTAATTGATCAGGATAGTAATGGGGTATGCTATGGCATCTGCAGCTTTTTGTAGATATTCTGCAGGGAGTAGATCAGCCAACTGGGTGGTAGGCTTTAGTTTCTTAAGTAATTTTTGGACAAAAGATGTGCAAATTGGCTTGAAGTTAAAGGAGAGTTGGGAACTGGGTGTATGGCTGGAGAATATGGGCATCTGGGGGATAATTGGTTAGCTAGTTTCTGGATGGCTGATGTAAATAAGCTGTTAAAGGTATTAGCAATTTCTTCTGGGGGGGTTTGGTTAGAATCCAAGGGGCAGGAGTGGAGAATTGTCCTGGACTAAGGAGCTTGTTTATACATACCCAAAACTTTTGTGGCTTGTTTTGGTGTTTTTCTTGTAGATGACAGTAATAGTTTGTTCTTGTCTAATGTGGTGGATTGTTTTTGTTTTATGTCTTAGCTGTCTGTATCTAAGTTGATTTATAGTTTTTTTGTGGTCCACGAAGTGGCCCAAATCCTATTTCTAAGTAGCATGTTTTGTCTGGTTTCTTTTGAGAGCCAAGGAGCAACATCTGTTTTGGTTCTAATAGTCCGTGCTGGTGCATGGGTGTCAAGGATGGATAGGAATTTGGTATTAAAGTAATGTACTGCTTCTTTAAGTGGTAATTGTTTCAGAACTGACCAACTGCAAGATTTGAGTTAATTCTGGAAATTTGTGGAGTTTAAATTCTTATTGTTCCTTACTGTTTTAAAAATGGACCGGTTGTGGATATCAGATTTTTGCCTGATTAATTAGGTAAGAAGGTGATCACTTACATCATCAGGCAAGGTCAAACTCTTGTATTTGAGAGGATGGGTGTTAACAAGATAACAATGTAATAACAAGATAACAATATAAACATGGTGCGAGGACCTACACAATTGCATGCACACACTCTTCATCTGCAATGATGAGAATTGAAGTGTTAATTGCTAAGAACGTACAAATGTGAATGGTTAGTTTGACTGCCATATCAATCATTTTTTTACAGTCAGTCTTTTTTGATGTACACTTACCAAGGTTATGCCAGGGAGAACATACTTAGGATAAAGTCTGTGACTACCACTGACTGACTTATGAGAGCAGCATTCCTAACATTTGTATGAATTGTTTATGACAACAGTTTCTGCATCTGAATATAATTGTGAATGCAATTTTAAGGAAGTAGTTTGCTCACTGAAATTTATATCAACAACAAGACTATGAACATAGCATAAGTTGGAGAAGCATAGACATGGGAATGATGTTTTCAAAATAAAAAAAAAAGAGTTGCAGAGTTTAAATATTTTATTTTATATTTTGTTGCCTGCTGCTGGTATCACAGCCATCCACACATCTAACTGCAAATTACACAGGACAAAGGCCATAAATTGGTCTTATTGCATCTGTAATATCAATTGATATTCTGTCATATCTTGATTATATGTAACCTCCTTTTTACCTTCACAGTATATCTGTGCTTGTGTAGAACATACAATAAGAATCTCCAGGATGTATGTAAATGCCCTGGGGTCCTGGGGTTTTAATCCAACAATGGTTGTGTTTGTGTGAACATGATGTTTAAGGAGCAAATTGTTTCATATTATTTTACTATTTCAGTACCATTTTAGTTCCTCGTCATTATATTTGTGCTAGTTGGCATTGCACACTTTGCACAGGCAGTGGTCCTTAGCACTGAACCACAGTTCACTTTCTAAGGAAAAAAGTTAGACATTTAATTAGGGCTGTCTTATGTAGAGCAAATGATCCAAGTGATGTTCCATGGTTGTCAGCATTCTGGATAGTACTCAATGAAGAAAATATAACAGAAACTCAAACCACAAACAACTTCCACTAGTAAAAAAGTGAAACTGGAACACGATAAGAGCAAAGCTTTTAAATCCAAACGTATATTTATTGCACCAAATCCAAAGTAAGCGCTTTCGGCAGAATAGAATATCCCGCCTTCATCAGACAAACAGCAAGAAGAAACACACAATCACTTTATATAAGAATGCCATTTAAAATTAACCAATGATGTTAAAAAGCATTTCCTGCTGAATCAAATCCCTTGGAAACCTTAAAGGTATTACCTGAAATAGTACTAGAATTGTTATATTCATAAAATGAGTAAACCAAAAATGCATCACTCAAGTTAGATACTGTACGTTATAACCAAATAAAGAATAAAAAATGAATGAAGGATTCCTAATTAATGGTAGCAGAATGATATTCACAAATTTACTAAGGAACACCTTCATACTAAAAAACTTTTTAAACCAAACCATTACGCTAATATTTATGCTGTCATTAGCGTAAGATACATAATAGCGAGGCTATAAATGCTTTAATATAACTTCTCGCTATACGTAAATACAACTCCTATACAAACCTAGAAGAATGCTATCAGAACATTACACTAAATATGTTATACTATTAATAGCATTAGATAATTATTGACAAACGCTTAGATGTTTAAAATCACATAACATAACACATAAATGCAGCAAGCTATGTAAACCTGAAAGAATGCTTCCAAACTGGTCAAATCCTTGTAATTATTGTATATAATCCTACATGTATATATACAAAAAACTTAGGGCATTCTCGTCCATTATTAATTTGACACCAGTAAACATATTCCTAACCTATCTCATCTATATAAATATATTCAACAGAATAAATACATAAAAATATGTACCTATACAATCATGGATACACTATCCTCCGGTAAGGATTACCTATTAAGGGAAAGCCATTTCAAAACACATTTAATAGATATGGCATCATTCAAACCTGGAAAGGTATGTGCTCTTGTATGAATCTGCCAACATAATTCATCTATCTCGAGCTGAATTTGCCATGGACCACCCCTTATATCTAGTTCCCTCCTATATAAGATAGTGAAACTGAAATTGTGCCCTTCGCATTCCATTGTATGTCTAGCCAAAGCATTATTAAGATCTTTCTTATTAATAGCATACTGATGTTCATATATTCTAGCTTTTAATTTACGTTCGGTTTTACCGATATAAAATGCTTTGCAAGAATTACACAATGCTGCATATGTGACAGCTTTGGTTTCACAGTTGTAATGATTGTTCACTTTATATTCCTTATTATTAATAGAGAAATGAGTGCCTACCTTTATGTGCTTACATTGCGCACAGAAACCGCATTTAAACATGCCATATGGTCTATTAATGTTCACCCTTTTCTTAGTCTTTTCCAATAAACATTTTAGATTTTCACCCCTCCTGTACGTGATCTTAGGGTAATCACCTAAAAGACTTATTAAGTTACAGTCATTTTTTATAATATCCCAATTTTTATTGATGACCTCTATAATTTTTGGGGAATCGAGTGAAAAGGTATATAAAAAGCTAGTGTAAAACTTGCTGGTTTCAGCCGCAGCTGTTCTGTCTTCAACACTAGCTGCAACACCCTCATCATCAGTTATAACAAAAATTGCATTATTCCAACCTCCTAGTAAAGGGATAAAATGACCTTCTTCCTATAAATTAGACTTTTAAATTTGTTGTTTATTCTATCATCCTCAAACATATTATAGATAGTAGAGGGTCCATTACCTACGCTTGCGGCTTACACCACTCAAGAAAATTATTTTCATGTGCCCATGTCAAGCAGAGCCACAGAAGTGATCCCCTGGGTGTATTTCCTATTTCCCATCCACCCATCAAGATTTTTCTTAAAGAGTGCTAATGAGGAACTTTGCTTGACATAGATGGGTAGCTTGTGCCAGAGTATGGGAAGTCTCTGGGACAGGTATCTATCCCTCCAGCATGTCCTGTTTAGTGAGGTGACAAGGTTTAGGTCCCTAGAGCATGTAGCTCAGAGGGAATGGGCTTTCTTTAGGTGTAGCATGTCCAACAGCTCTGGGTTTGACATAGCTTTACATGTTAGGCAGAGATCACCTTGGAGTAGGCGATATGCTATGGAGTAAAGCTGGAGTTTTTTGAGACGGTCGGTGTAGGGAATCTGTTTGATGCCAGTATTCCTCTTTGTGAAGTACTTCTGTGGCCTTTCCAGCTGCTGCAGATTCCTGTGAGGTACATTCCAAAAGGGGCATTGTACTCTATAATGGGTCTAATCAATGTCAAGTAGAGGAGAACAATGACCTCTTTTTTCTTGGATGAGAACTTTTTGGTGATGAGGTGTACCATGTAGAAGGATTTACTGACTACTGTGGTAATGTGATTATCAAAGGAGAGACTAATGTCCACCTGGGTCCCAAGGTCTCTTATAATGCATTCAGTGTTAAGTAGACTGTTGCCTATGTGGTAGTTCATGGGTAAAGAGTTTTTAAGAAAGGGGATGACAATGCAGTTTTTGGCATTGAGCTTGAGGCCATGGCTCTGACACCAGGCATCTGTCTCAGTATCGCCCTTCTGTAGGATGTCCACATCATTTGGGGACTCGACTATGGCTCCTAGTTTGCAGTAATCTGTGAACTTCATTAGCCAAAGGCCTTCTGTGTTAGCCTTTGCATCAGAGAAGTAGATACCAAACAGGAGAGGTCCCAGGACTGAACCCTGTGGTAATCCACTTGTCACTGGTTTGAAGTCAGATATGGAGACTGAAACTTTTACAGTGTGGGTCCTGTCAATGAGTCATTTGCAACCCATCTTGTGACATAGGGATTTATGCCTAGTTTAGTAAGTTTAGCTATAATTCCAAAATGGGGGATGGTGTTGAAAGCATTGGCGAGTTCAAGATAGACTGTGTGAACCACCTTACCCTAGTCTATGGCTTTGGTGACTGCCTCAAAAAAGTCAATCAGGTTCAGGAGGCATGATCTGCCTTTCACAAACCCAAACTGGGTGGGGTCCAGAGTAGGAAGGTTACAAATGTCTTTGTTTATGAGTCTCACAGACCAGGCTCATTAGGCTAATAGAGTGATACTTCCTGGGATCAGTGGTGGCTCCCCCTTTGTGGAGTGGGATAAAGGTTGCTGTGCACCATTTAGTGGGCACAAAGCCTGATTTGAGGCTATGATTGAACATGATGCTTAGTTGGGGAGCCAGTTCATTCTGAAGTTCATGTAAAATGCAGCCTGTGATGTTGTCCGGTCCCCTGGATGCTGTGTTTTTGGCTTTAGAGAGTGCAGCTTTTACCTGCATAGCTGTGATTACAGGGAGTCTGAATTCTTCTTGTATAGATGTGGGCCCTTTAGGGGGTGAGGGGGGGTAAACTTAGCACTGAACCTATCTGCCAAGATGTTGGTAATATCAGTTGGTTCTCTAATTTTCATGCTGTTGTGCTGTAACTCAGAGCAGATCTGAGTGTTGCCATTGAGATTCTTGACATAGCTATAGAATGCTTTGTGGTTGTTCCTAGAATCAGTGGCAATTATACCTAGCCACAGACAATATTGTGAGAGAAAGACTCATATAGCAACAGTATTTTAAAGAAATTACAGGCACACGTATGCCTTGCAGCAATTATTTGATTTCATGGCTTTGAAGACCAAAATATCTCACAAATAAAGTACCAGTGGTACTGGGCATATCATGCAGCTTCTCTCATCACATAGTCAGGTATTCAAAACTAACGTAGACTGACAACATTGTGTGACCTAATGCTGTTATCTGTAAATGACATCTGCAAGTGTTATGTGTGGAAATACAGTGGAAGAAATATTCACCAACACTTTTATATCATATAAATTGCAGCACAATCATACAATGTAATGACTTCACATAGATGGAGTTTCACAGCTTTGTTAACACTTCCACTGTGGTGCATGTGATTTCTACACATGTCATTAGTCAGTGGATTTATATAGCTTGCTGTTCAATTCCATCAAAGGGCAACATCCTATTGAATGTACTGACATTGCACAAACAACACTGCATAAAGTTATTATTTTCAATTTTAACTTTGCAGGAATAAAATATAAAGCAATTTTGTAATATATATACTGTCAGTGAAGGCTTTGCAAATGTCATGGTGTGAGTGCCTCTGCATCACTTGCATTCAGTAATGACTCTTTAGGATATCTATACAAATACAGTGTGTTTCAAATCTGGGAGAACATTGTACACAACAGCAAGAGCTGCCACCTTGGCCAAGAAACATTGATATTTCAATGCTCACAGTTTTGAACACTATCATAGTTACTTCTTTGTCATCATTCTGACAAAATCATATTGTATACATTATCCTCAAATGTCCTTTCTTACTTCACACCTTAATTTCATTTATTTGTGACAAGATTCATTGCTATGTTGTGTGGCAGATGCAGTCACTGTACAGCTCTGTAGAGTGTGTGGTATAAAAGGTAGGCTTTTGAATCTGGTGACATCTATCTGTCAAATGACTGGTGATGTGACCGACAGGATTGGCTATGGCAAAGGAAGTATTTATGGCACAGTTAGAATGCAACATTTTTTAAGGTCTCATAGTGAAGTGCCATAAGCACTTCAAGAGTGTTCGTCATGACATGTACAGTATGCCTATTTCTGAGGCATCACAGGTTGATACACCTCTTTCTGGCAACTGTCCTGGCAGGTGTTCAAGTCTGGCAAGATGCAAATATTGAGTATGTCATTGATATTTCACAGGCATTATTTAATTTCCAAACAAGAATGTACTTTATTGCATGTTTTCCTCCAAACAATCATGTATTGCTGTAATGGTTTTCTTCACACTGTAAAGCTTTATTGACATGAAGATTTATATGACATGTCTTCCTGTATGGCATTATGCCAGATCATCATTATGTGTGATTGTGCCTGTGTTTGAACACTTTCTTCAATGTTTGTGTTGTTTACATGCTGTTATATCAGTGGTCACTGTAATGTCTTGTGAGCATGTCCATTATAACCATGGTAGTAGATGTGCTATATTTACTAATGTAGACCTTGAACTATGTCAGCAGATTTGTGTTGTCATTTGTCATTTGTAAATTTAGATTAATATCATAGTACTGTTTATGATGTACATTAATATAAAAACACCAGATTGTCTAAGACATGTGTGAAGGTAATATAAGCCACTATCTGTGGTTGCCCAATGACAACAGTTCATAGAACGTGTCTCTTTCTGCTCTGCGTAACACTGCTGCTATATGCCTCATGCCTTGTTTATACAGGAAGAAGTGGAGGATACAGCACTACGGTCAGTTATCACACATACTTTCCCTGTGTATTTATGTCATATTAAATAACTATACTGAATGCAAATAGCCCTTAATATATCTACTGTCCTTGTTAACTTTTATCTCAACTGGGCATGTTGCAGGCATTAACACATCAACACATAATCACATTTATTTCCTTTTCTTACAATGTTGCATTGTATCTGGCTTTCGCATCCATTGTTAGCATGCTTGTTTTCTAAGTTATGTACATGGGTAAGCAATAGGAAGCAGGATTATTTATTCTTGCCATCCATATGGACGTCTTTTTTGATGAAAATGTTTCTTTGTGACATCATCACATTTGAATACATTAATTGAGAACATTTTTTTCCATTTATCCCCCTGCCAGTACTTATCTCTGCACAATTAACATTGTTTCTGTGTACATTCTCCCAGTTTCACATCTCCTGCATCTGCATTCTTATAATTTATTTGCCCTCACTTCATATAAGCTGTCTGCACATGTTCATATAATGCATTTGCCTACAGGTAAGGACTTTAGTTTACACTGTGTGCTCATTATTCTCAGCACAGTTTCATGGCCACCAACACTGCTGCTGGACACAAGACAGTGCTTGGAAGTGTGTAAGTGTAATGAGCAGTATGCATATTCAATGAGCACAGCTGCTCATGGCACTAATGTGCTGTAATCTTGTAGGCTTTGCAGGAAGCCTACACAATTGTTAATGAATCCAAGGGTATGTATCCACTGTTGTTCTGAAATCTTTTATCAAGCCAGACTGATCTCAAGGGGTATATCAATGAGGTCTAAGAAAGTAACCATCCTCCTCCACTCCTTCCTCATCAGGCTCATTATAGAATATAATATTTGTTTTGGTATGTACTTGTCTAAGCATGTGTGTCAGCTTGAAACAGTGCAGCTTTCCTCACTAAGTCAGTCAAGGGCATTTCTACCTTAAGCAACAATGATGACCTTAAAGCACTCGCTCTTTTTTTCTCTCTGTTAGAGACCATTGAGAGGGGACTCAAATGACTCTGTCTTATTTCTCCCCTTTCACATCCACAAAACAAATAGCACCCAAACACTCACTTAGGAGATTTAAACTTTCACTAAACATAAACAGGACTCACTGGTCAGATAGAATCTCTTCCATCGAATCCATCGTTTATGGAATAGACTCTCCTTGGATGTATAGCAAAACAGCTTCCTGACCCATGAAAGGGCAATGATAATCATACCCCAGGCCTAGCCCCTCAAGCCCTCATTGAAAGGGATTGACACTAATGATAAATTATTCATGTCAATGGATGCTTACAATTTTTGATCTTTGGCTAGGCTATAAATTGTCCACCAGAGCAATAGCCTGGTAATACTCAATGACCATGTAAACCTATGAGCTTAAAACATAGATGTCTAGGGCTGAACAACTGAAATTCAGTTAAACAGCAACATTACAAGGTAAAACTACAACTTATCTGTAAAAACAGTTTACTCTGTGTTGGTGGCATTTGCCTTACTCATGGTCACAGTTTTCTGGTCTGAAGTGTTGTTTTAGTATTTCTTTCTGAAAAAGATCTTGGTTTTGACACATTGCCATGATGCACACACCTTTGGTTACAAAGCTAGTTTCATAGATCATATAATTATGTCAGGATAAACCAGTATATGAAGTAAAAAGACATTTTTTGATGTTACACTAAACAGCAGTGCAGTAAAAATGATGTCAACAACTTCTTCCCTCATAACAAGAATACTAGCATACTGACATACTAGACTCAGTGCTTTATAGAATATAGTACTTCTTAAGATGGCAACATAATTTCTCCAAATCTCTACTTCTGATGTGATTAATATTACTATATTATAAATGTCTGTGACTAAATGCATTAATTGTTCATTCAAATCCACCCTGTATAAACCGATGCTTTTCCATAACTTGTGCCTCAAAAGATTGTAGATGTTTATTTTGTATCCTATGGATTTATGATTATTGATATTGAACTACTTCAATTTTTTTCTTTTATTATAATTATTATAATTACTACAATTAGAATAATTTTGTGCTTAATTGTGGAGCTTTTCTCCCAGGCCTCTGCTGAAAAAGGGCAACAGCTCAGTATGACTATCCCGGTCAAAAAATGTCAAATAATACATAATAAATAATAATCACTATCTAAAGGGGTCATACAATTGTATATATTCATACTGTGTACAGTCACAAAGCAGCTATATATTTCTTACCATCACAGTCAGTAACTGAGATATTTTTAACAGATTACTAGTCTAACTGGGGATAGATGTATCAGTTACTGCTGGTAAGATTGCTCTAGGGGGAAGTGGGGTCAGATTTTGTATGTGTGAAATCCTGGAGAGTAAAATAACATATCCCTGTCCTGTAGATGACAGTGGAAACCTTATATGGGTATGAAAGGTGATGGGTATGACTTAAAACAGTAGTATGCATTTGCTGTAAGCACTTAAGGCCAATCATCCTCTTCCATTCATAGTTAGCAGCAGTGGTGGGGATCTTTACTTAGTAAACCCTACATCTAGCATAGAATTCAAATACCATCCATCTGTCACTTAAATCATTAGTAGTGTCTGGCTCTTACCCCTATTTTGCTTTGCAGTGATGTGGATATATTTTCGTCTGAGCTTTCATATTCTTTAAAACAGTCTTTTCATCAAACGTTGTGAATAGCCTGGTAGCCTTAAAGTAAAACATACAGCAGTGTGCATTGCACAATAGTTATTTTATCTTTTTAGTCATAGTAGTTATGATAATGTCAAAATGAGCTGAAGAATGTTCCTAGATGTCTGTAGCAGAAATGGTTAAACAGAGCATATTAAAACATTCCCACATACTTATTTGCCACCTTGTGTGCAGCTGAAGTTCAGTCAGCTGGACATGGAGACAACCTGGAAGGGAATGTAAATATGCATGTAGATAAAAAATAGCATACCTCTTCAGGATGCTAAAATGTAGTTTAAATAAGCACAAAGAGATTGCCATCACCGATAGAATGAGACAACTCGGGGAGAGAGAGAGAGAAACAGCAAGAGCTGAAGTAACGTGAAGCTTCTGAAAGGGACCTTGTAACTCTTTGCCAAGTGCATGTGAATAGTGGGGGTGGGGTGCATGGGTGAGTGGGGGGGGGGTATCACTAGATTCCAATGTTAGTTCTAAATTGTGTCCTTGGCATAAAAAGAAAATAGTTTTGGTCAGGCATTTGAAATAGAATACAATGAGAACCAAACTGTCCAAGGTAAATGGGTGAGTTTTTCAATTCCCCTGATCATGGGTAAAGCTATTCATACTTTCAGGAATATATCTAATAATGATTTTGTTGACTAAAGTATGTCTTTTTAAGAGTGTTACAAGCTCATATCTGCAAAATACAGAAACAATTTTACAGAACCTAGATGAAAACCAGAACACAATGCATGTGATATCACAGCAGAATTAACCACTTAATTTCTTGGTTGAGCAAGAGGATGTCAAGCCATTACATTTGAAATGTTGGAAAACCTTGTAAATAGAGAGCAGGCACTCTGTGGATGCTTGGATATCACTGTCACAGAAGGTATGTGCCTCAACTAAAGAGATGGGTAAAAAGGCAACCTCTAATTAACAAGAAGGACATAACTGAGCAAGATGGATTTACCTAGCATCACATATGAGTATATGGGAACTAATAGGGTGTAGTCTAAACAATCACATCAGCTTACACAGGCACTGGGTGGTGGTGGTCAATTGTTTCAGTATATTGCATGATTCTGGAGTTCAATGTTTATAGTGTAATCAAGTAGTACTTGTTCTCTGTAAATATCCAATGATAAAGGAAGGTGAACAAAAGTCTCATGAAGGAGCTAGCAGAGGTAGTACCACAACAGAAATGGGATATTTTGAAATTGTAGTTGCTCCAAACTATTCCAAGAGTCCTTCCCTGTCTTTGGAGATGGTAAATAAACTATTGTTAAAAGTAATACTGCATAATATATAACTAATGCATAGTCTTCAGCTGTTGGTGAGGAGCATTACTTGTCTAAACAGCCCATTCCATTTAGGACCATTGGTGAGATACATTACCATGTGCCACTGGCTAGGACTTTTTTGGAATGGAGAAGGAAGAAGCAAAAAAGACCATCAGATGGCAAGTTTGCATGCCATCCTGGCAGATCTCATGATAAAAAATGACTGTGATGACATAGTATACTGTGCACAGTTAGTCCCATGATGACAAGTCTAAATACATCTGAATGGGGAAGGTATACATATGATTCTTAGTCAGTGGCAAAACCTGACAGAGGCTGATTGTATGGTAAGTTCATAAGTGGAACTAGGCAAGAGCAGCAAGCCTAAATCCAACAGGTTTGAAAAATTACCAGGCTTCTTTTGAAGGGGATACTTCTGGGAAAGCAGTACCTGGTAGCAGTATGCCTGCATCTTTCCCACAGTTGTCAAAAAAGTATATCGAGGAAGGTTCATAAAGAGAAGGTTGAGACAAGTACAGCTGTTAGATTTCATCTTACAAACATAGGGGATGTAGCCAGGGAGACTTCTCACTCACAAGAGCAGTGTTCAGAAACTAGGGTTTAATTTACAGAGAATGGATTCCTTGACAGCAGAGGGAAAAATACGTCAGTTTCAGTGTTGGATGTTCACTGCATAAAGTCACACAATATTAAAGCCTAAAAGGACTCTATAAGACACTATATCATATAATTATTCTCCAACCCATTTAGCCAAAGATATTTTGAAGGTATCCATACTATCAACCTTCCTGATAATAATAGGCATAGAGCTTCATAATTTGCCAGTTCTGCAGTTAAAAATAGAATTTTCACATTTGTTTTAGATAAGGGACAGAAAAAAAGTCAGCTGATACCTAGTTATATAAGAATGATTCACAAACTGCCATCCTTCAGATGAGATATTAAACTGAAGCCCAATCTGCATGAGTTTATAGTAACTATGCCGAAAAAAACACAAAATTAACTACTAAAAATAGAAAAAAAGGCTTCAGAAAGCAACCTGTAGTTTTAAAGTGCATAACACGCTTTTCATTTAATAAAATCAAACATCTTCAGATGCACTGAAGAAATTCTATTTACAGTAACTATGGTGGATGTAAAAGATCCTATGGCACTAACTGAAAAGAATAGGCATCCTATATCTATATACAAAAATAACTCTTATTTACAAAATATTTGCATATTTATAAATATTTACAAATGTACAAATATATAGATATACAAATCTATTGACACATTTTCATAATTTCTTTAAAATCATACTAAATCTTCATCACTATTTAACCCCACTGTTTTTCCATAACCACCATTTGATTTTACTTAATACTATTGCTAAACTCCATTCACCATTAAACAATTTTCTTTATTCTTTTGTTCCATGTAACCCATATAACATAAAATAGCATTTTATCTGTTCTTTTAACATTTTCCCCATATTTAATCATATCCATGTTTGTTTTATCTACTTTTTATATCTTCAAAGAAATCTTTACATAGTTTTCTCCATAACTTTTTTTACTATTTAACATTTCAAAAACACATGTTGCATAGTTTCTTCTTCTTGACAATGTCAACATATTCTATCACTTTTCTTTCTATATGGCATATTTTCTTTTGCTGGCAATTTATCTATTACCAGTCTCCACAAAAAATCTTGACATTCTACTTCCTGATTACATAGTTTGCTTATTGTTTCTATAGCTTTAATTTTTTATCTGTTAGATTGTCCCTTGCTTTTACATAGTAATGTTTTATCATTACATTTTTTACCATACTTCTCTATCTTTTTCTGTATCATAACTTTTTATTTTCCACAAAAATATTTTTTCCTGGTAATACTTTATTTCTTTATTTATATACTCCTTTTCTCTTTTACACTTTTTGCACCATACTCCAAAATTGTTCATGCTTATATTTATATAATTTTATTACTAATCCCTCAATGTTTTCATTTATCCACTTTAACACTTTGTACAAATTTAATGAAGCAGCATATGCCACTGGGTTAATCAACCCTAGACCTAATTCCTCTTTATTTATATACAAAACTCCTTTTTTTACAGGGTTTAATCTAAAACCCCATATAAATGAAAAAATATCTGCAACAATTTATTTTCAAATACTTTTAAGAACATAAATACACTTGCTAAGTATGCCATTTTCCCACCAGTACTGAATTTATCAAATAAGTATTTTCTGAATGATGCTTTATATGTTCTCTAGAAAATACAGGTTTGTTTGATTTCTTCTATTCTCCCTTTGAATTCTACTTACATCTTTATACCCAAATTGCATACCTAAAACAGAAATTTAATTCATTGCAAAATATGGACCCCCTATCATTACTATATCACCTAAACATTTACTTTTCTCTTTATTTAAAACCATTCATATCACATATAGACACTCATTTGCACAAATTATTACTTCCTTTATCCGATTTTTTTTTTCAGTTGTTATAATGTCTTCTGCATATGTTAACATAATTGGAATTGTAAACCTTCAGGTGTTATATACCCCATTTCCTTCATTTTGTGATTTATTTCACATGCTATCATATTCATAACTAATGCAAAGAGTATACAACTCACTGGACTTGCCCATCTTGCACCACATTTCATATGTACTGTTTGGCTTAACCAGGTATTTACAAGTAATTTTACCTTATTATTACTATACACTGACATACACAATTTTCTAACTTTCTCACTTGCATTCTTTCATTATTACCCATAAGATTTCATGCCCAGTTACATCAGATGCCTTATAAAGGTGTCCCATCATGAATTTCACTTCTTTTTTATTCATATCATCCACAATTTGTCTATCATTAATAATTTTTGACATCCCTTCCTGTTTGTTTTATATATATATATATATATATATATATATATATATATATATATATATATATATATATATATATATATACTATCATCCATAATATTTCCCATTTTAGTTTCAGATCTCTTTTACATTATTTTCATAAATATCTTATAATCATTATTATCCAATATTACTGGTCTCCAGCTTTTAATTGTCTTCTATCTTCCTTCTTCCATATGAACTTAAGTATTCCACTACATAATTCTTTGTACATAATACCTTCATTTAACCATTCATTCAAAATCTTCAAAAACATTTCTTTTTTGTGAATCCCTTAAATTTTGATGCATTTTATACCTTATTCCATCTGGTCCTGCAGCCAAATCTATATTGACTTGTCCTAATACTTTATCTAGATCATCTAAATAAATCTCCTTTCCAACTCTTTATTCTATCTTTTTCTGTTAATATTTTTACTTTCATGCTTTCTCACTACCTTTTTTCTTTAAACATTTCTTGTATATATTGTACTACGCTATTCATAATCTTTGGCTGAGTTCTTTATATTTTTCCTTTTATGTGTTTTATTTCTCTCATTACACTACCATCTTCCTTTACTAATCTGCTTAAGTAATTCCATACTTTTCTTTTCTTTATAAAAATATCTTTGCTAATATAACAGTTATTCTATTTTTTTTATTTCATACATATAATTCCTTTTCTTTATGCAGTTATTTTCTATCATTGTGTTCTAAACCTTCTAATGCATTATGTGTTCTTTTATCTTTTTCTTCCACTACATTTCTCACATCATATTGCCACTGTAATTTTTTTATATTTTCCTTAAATATTATCCACCATTTAGACCAATGTTTATAAAATGTTCTCATAGTGATTTGATCTTTCCATCAATGTTTAACTAATCTCTTTCCTTCTTCATTCCATGTTTTCTCATTTATGCCTTATATTCCTTTACCTATTTTATATATTCCTTGCTTTCCTTTATCTCTAGCCATATTGCAAGATGATCAAACAATCCTGTTTCAAATACCTCTCCTTCTCCTATAACTACACCTTCCTAATACTATAAAATAATCTATTTCAGTTCTATACTTCCCCATTTGTTAAGTCCTTGAATTTTAATACCAAAATTTTAACTTACCACATCTTATAACTTCTAACATTTTTTCGTATATCATTTCCTTTCATTTTATGCTTGCTCCTTAAATCACAATTAAAATCTGCTGTTATTCTAATAATCATATAGTCTAATATCTGATAAAATAAGTTTTTCATTTCTTTACAATTAGTATAAATATATAATATTGAAATCAGATATTCTTTTTCTTTCCATATTAAATCCACATGGATTAATCTTCCCAGTTTTGTCAAAGTTACATCCAATATCTTGCTATTCCATAACACCTCTCATTTCCCAAATCCCAGATTATCTTTCCTCCCCATAGTTTCTATGTTTGCAATCTTTCTTCATTTGTTAAAAATCTTGTCTTCTAATTTAATTACACATACATCACACGTATTACACCACTCCAAAATCCCTATTCTTTTTACTATACTCATTACTATACACAATTACAGAAAACACATTTTCCCTTTTCCTTAGATTCACAACTTTATAAGTTCATAGCTAATTACTAGACTAGCTTTCTTAACAGGTCATTCTAACCCTAGCCAATATCCCTCTCAAAGGTGAGAATCAAACACTGTACCTTATGTCTGTGAGTCAAACACATTAACCATCCATTTCCTTTATTTTTTTCTTTTATTATCCATTTAATGTTTTCTATCTTTACCCTTTTACCAATGCATTTTTTCAATTACTAGCTCAAATTTTAGGTATTCTGTATCAGTTATTTATAAACCTTCTTCTATGTCTTTTTTAATATTTTTCTTATCTATTATTTCTTCTATTTCTACTACTGCTAAAGTTTCATCTCTTTGCTCATGTTCTACTTTATTTTTCTTTCTTATTACTCTTATTTTCATTTTGCAATCCATTCATAAATGTCCAATTTTGTTACATTTCTAACATTTCAATTCACATTTTTGCATTGTGTCATTTCCCCACAAATATGTTTTCTTTTGTCACAGTTACTTATCAAATAATTCTTTTCCACACACACACACACACACACACACACACACACACACACGCACACACACACACACACACACACACACACACACACACACACACACACAAATACACAAAATAAAATGTTTTGAGTCGTCCTCAATATTTTACAAGACTCATATTCCCTTCCACATTTATCATTGTTTTGTATATATTTTTCTCTTTCTATTTTTAACACAATATTACAGTCCCAGCCACCAGTCCATAAACTCCTTTTATCATAAACTTTGCATTGTCCAGTACTTCTATACATAAAGTTTTCAAATGTCCTTTCAAAGTCTCTCGTTCTACCTCTGTTCAAAATTGAACATGAATTTTCATTTTTCTTTCCCTGTTAAATGCTTTTATTACATAAAGATTCCATAGGTTAGTCATATAGTATGTGTTGGTATCCTGGGTGTTTTTAGTATTTTGAGTTTTCACTATTTTGAACTTTCAAGATTATGGTCTCAGGATTTTGGTCTTCAGGATTTTGGGCTTTCAGGATTCTGTAGCACTCCCCTTTTGCTCTGTTATGCAGGTAGAATGAAGCATCTCTCACATGATAAATATACTTCACGAGCTTCCACAGCGATTCTACCTCTCTTTCTTCAGAATGGAGACAGGCAAACATTACATGGAAGTTCCACACCTTCAAAACATGCAACATCATTGCCCACAGAATGAGTTTTTTGCTGTCTTTCACAAGTATTATTCAAAAAGGAGATGAAGTGATTCCATTACACATGTTGGTGAATCCTTTTGAAGTTCTTCTTCTGTAAAATTCTTCAAATGCTCTAACTACAAGATATGCTTTGGGTATTATTCCCTTTGGAGTTTCTTTGAAGATACTTGACTACCTAATGGAGATGTATTTTTGGGTCAGATTAACTTATTCTAATCATTCTGTATTGTTAATTTAAATGATGTCATGAGACAGGAGGCTATCACATTCCATATGTTACTCAGACGGCTGCATTTGATAATTTTATGGATTGATGCGAGTATCTCCGAGATGTAACAAGTCAACAAATTGTGTTGTGCTTACATTATTGACTCATTATAAACATTTCAAGTTTTTACTGTTTTTTTTTTGCCTTCCAAAACCTTTGCCAACTGATCCTAAATTTCCATTGTATGTTTCACCCCTTTGTCTCTGCCCAAAATCCAAAAGTTTGACCTTTTTATTTTGAGTGAGAGACTACCCATTCATCATTGCACTTGTGGATGATTTCACTCTGTCAGAACCATATTCCTCCTTACTCAATTGATAAGTTTCCATCTCATCTTCATGTCTGTTCTGAGCTCGTTACTAACATTTTTTTTTCTGAAGTGCCATACCTATTCATTGTAATTTTTATTTATATATAACGCCTTCTTTTCAGTCTTTTCTTCAAGCAGCTTGGAATGATGCCCAGATACACAAACAGTATTGTGCCTTGCAAATAGCAAATCTCCATCCTAGCCAATGATGATTCTGGGCACACAGTTTCATAGGCTCATATGTGTATAATAGGATAACTACCACCAGAGCCTTTATGAGCCTAGCTCTGCAACCCAATCCATTTGTGTCTTCATTAACATGGGCATCTATTTGTAGGTATATGTTAGTATGTTAGTTAGGAAGTTGCTAAAGGTTTAGTGGGGGGGTGTTAGGAAAAATGTACTGTCGACAACTGTCAAAAAGAGGTACAAAGGCCAGAACAAGGGTGAATTTTTGATTTCTCATCCAGTAGTCAAGGTTATGTTTGATTAGGCTTAGGAATGGACTCTGCTCACATGGATGGGGTGCATATTCCAGACTCTGGGAGCCCTTTGAGTGACATATCTGTCTCTCCATCATAGGTTCATAGGTTTATAAGACGCAGCCTTTACAAGCCTCGCCATGTTAATCCTAAGTAGCCTCATTTGTTCTTTTTGGGTAGTTCACAGAATGAATTTATGAACAGTGAGCGTCTATGATCAATACCAGCTACTCCTGTCCATGAGCGACATGTGTACCACCCCAGAGTTGAATTTGCAATCTCTCATCCAATTATCCAATATGCGTTTGAATACTGTCTTATGTGAAAATCCTTTATTAAGTACACAGACCTAATACTTAATAAAGGATATTTGACTGGAAACAGACTGCCTGCCTTGCTTGGATTACTTTCGAATACTTAGTAATTTTGTACAATTATATATTTTTTTATTTATTTTTTTTACTTAAGACGAGTTTAAGTTCGCTACTTCTACTACTATTGTCTGATCTAATTAATATAAAGTGATTAACTAGAGATATATGGACTGAAAATCTTCCACACAGAGGAGTTTCTTACACTGTTTTGAAAATGGAAGAAGCATACAGAATACTAACTATTAAGTGGTAAAATGTAGGTGCTCCGGTTTCCTCCCACATCTCAAAGACATGCTGTAGGTGGATTGGACACTCTAAATTTGCCTTAGGAGTGAATGTGTGCATGTGTGTGCCTTCTGTGGAAGGTTGGGCACCAGGCTGGCAACTCGACACCATAAGACTCTACTGCTAATCTTGGACGGACAGGTGATCCGCTGTGGCGACCCCTAACGGGAAAAAGACGAAAAAAGAAGAAGTGGTAAAATGTAACTAGAAAAACTTGTTAATTAAGACAGGGTTTGTAAATTATAGGAGTCTTAGTGTTTGAATTTTTTATGGTATACCAGATTGTAAATGTTAAATTTAATGTTTTCATCTGTAGTGACACCAGTCAGCTTGATACACGATTCTGTTTGGGTGTTCTGTGAACAAGTGGCAAAAAGTGCCTTTATAGTTAGAAAGAGATTGTTGAGTGATGGCTATTATTTTGGGGAGGTATTAAGTAGTACTTGAGATATCTCTAGCCACTTTTCAATAGAAGCGTAAAATCACTATGTGTTGGCTTGTAATTTAGACACAGTTGGCGTGAAACACATATGGATGGAGTTTTCGGTATACTGAACAAGGGTTGCCTGACTTGATGCCAACTATAGTCTGTTGATAAGTAAACTAAAGAGTAGATGCCCAAGCATTGAGCTCTGGAGGACACATTTGAGAAGAGGAGAAGCTGGATGTATAGTAAGAAATGTACTAGCTCCATGGTATTTCATTATATACACAGATAATGTATATAAAGAAATTTAGAAAGCTAGTAAATATTTCCCTAGACAGAAGAAGCATGTTATTCAGATGATCTGTTAATTTTTACTAAGTGATTTGCAACCTTAAGAAATGCAGATTCAAGTAATACACAAGTTTATACTGGACCATGGCCTCACAACTAAAATTGTAAAAATAAAGCTGTTGATTTACAAGAAAAGAGTTTTAGGCTAGACAGCTCATCTAAGATTGAAAGCCTTGCTACTCCTTCCTAAAATTCCTATTTAAAAAATGGATATTAACATAGGACAAAAAAACTTATATAAAAGTTAAAACTGAGAATGTATGTAAAGCTACTTTGTGAATGGCTATTTGTTTAAGCAAAGCTTCAGTAATGTCATGGTTGAATTACATAATGGCAAAAAATTCCACATCAGAGCTATGCATGATGGGAGAAGTTTGGAACTATGCTATCCAGTTTATATGGTAGACAGGAAAGCAATTAAATTGCCCCATCCTTTCTGGAAAATGTTATTACAAGAAGAATGTTCAGGATAATGAAAAAGCTCTGTAGGACATAAAAGACTTGACTAGATTGATAAGAATCATGGACTGCAGAAAGGGTATGTGTTAAACATGTCACAGAAAGAGAAGAAAAGTGGTCATGGGAAAAATGGTGCATTAACAAAAAGAATAGCTGGGATCAAAAAGGAATATGTTTTTTGGTATTCAGACAACTATTTGGAAAAAAAAAAGGTTACTGTACTATCAGCTGATGGTTCTGTTTTGAATGCCATTCCTGGTGTCTGACATTGTTGAATGCAGGATTTGTCAAGTGTAATCAGAGTTAAATGGTGCATTATCAACTGTAGGTATGTGGGATAGGGTAGTAATACCTAAAGTTGTTTGAGCTGGTGTTATGTATTAAACTATTCTCATGTTAGGGTTAGAGTCATGGTTGGGGTAAAGGATAACTTTAGTGCTGTGGCTGTGTATTGCTATGTGTGACATATACAATGTGGGTAAAGGATAACTTTAGTGCTGTGGCTGTATGTTGCTATGTGTGACATATACAATGTGAGTCTTGTTCAGTGGTTAGGGAAAGGGAACTGAGTACCTTAATATGTAGGGTTGTGGCTCTGGACAGGGAAGGGATTAAGGTTAGACTTTGTATGCGTGACTAAGGATCACAGAAGGACACAGCTTTCCTTTTGTGATCAGTGTGCTGATTTGGGGAATTGTGTTTCAACCAAAATAAAGTGCAACAATATAGTTTTTAAATGTATCTAAATCAATCGTGTATGCATTCAATAGCAATACACTCAGGAAAAAAAATTCATCTTAAGTGAAAGTTACACTACAAAATAAACCAAAACTGCAACTGGTGAAATAGCCAGGAAACCAAGAGAAAACCAAATGTTTAGCGCTTTCATCCACAATTTTAATGCGTGAACTTCTTCAGAAACAAAGCCATATGGAACCCAGTTCCTTAAATACTTAACAATACAGGAAATGACCTCACATCAATCCTTAATTGTTAAAAAATATATATAAAAATTAATTAATAAATAATAAGTAATAAATCACCTCTCAATTAAATAAAACACATGTTTAAAATGTAATCAAAAAATGCATATATGAGAAAAATGTGTATAAAACTACTTATACAATAATTTTGTAGTGTTTCCATTTTTTTTGTTTCATTTTAAGTGATAGTTACATTCCAAAATATAAGAGGAGGGTTTGGCATAATAATTAAGGTCTTACTTCACAGAAACAACAGACAGAATTTGATTCTAACCTCTGGTTATTGGTTAGTCTTGAAATAGACTGCAGGCTGATAATATAGCATTTTCCTGTGAACCAATAGAACATCATAAGTAAATTTTGCCAGGATAAAAAATACATTCCTCAGATTTTATGTGTAGTACTTATATATGATACTGTGAATTCAAGTAACATAAGGAATAGACTGCTGCAGTCCAATTTTTTGGTAATCAAATGTGTGCTATTCAAGCCATATATATAGTACAGTAGGATGAATGCAAGGGTAATGGTAGAAATGGCCTCACATATTTAATAAGAGCAGGGATAATTGGAGAAATAGCCACATGTATTAAGGAGGAGCAGGCAGAATGTGGGAAATTGCCTCATATATTGCATAAGAACAGGGCTAACAGAGGAAATGGTCTCATGTATTGAATAATATCAGAGGTAATGGGAGCAATTGCTTCATATATTGAATAAGAGCAGGAGTAATGGGGGAAATGTGCTAATCCTAAAAACTCAACCTAGATGTATAACCAACTAAATAACTTCTAAAAACATCAAGTGGCAAAAGGAACAAAAAACTGGTTTATTTAGTGCTTTCATCTGCAACAACCAATGATTTGATTAGAATGACCTGCTTTAAAACAAGACATGAATTTATACCTACTAATACAATTACATTTTCATTAACCACACTGATAAATTACAATTGCTTACCCGATCGCCTGTTTTTTTTTAAAAAACAATTACTTTAAATTAATGCTATCATTCAAAGTAGGAAACTTATTGGCTAGAAGGATGATTTGCCAAATGGCTTCTTTCATCTCACGCCTATTTTTTATAAGCACCACCCCTTAAATCCAAAGTTTTTTTTTGTCTTTCGACTTTTCCCGGTTAGGGGTTGCCACAGCAGAACGCCGGTCTGCTAATGATTGGCAGTTGATTTTTATGTGCTGAATTGCTAGCCCTAATGCACAACCTTCAACGAAGGTACACCCATTCACGCATGTCTCCACGCAGAAAACGCTCTAGCTGAGAATCTAACCGGTCAGCATCTTACTGTGAGGCGACAACACTACCGCAGCACCACCATTAAACCTGAAAAACAAAATATATTGCAACTGGTACATTTTTTGTTGTGCCTAAGCAGAACATTATTTTTATTATTTTGTTTAATTACATAACTATGTTCTTTAATATGCTTAGAAAGTGTGTGCATTGTCATAACTACATAAAAAGCTTTACATTTACAGCACATATTTAAATTTATAACTCCAATGGAGTTACAATTATGGGGCACTTTTATAGTAATGATTCTATTTTCATGACCTAAAAAATAAAAGAACCTTCTAAAACATATTTATAAACAGTGCAACATCCACATTTATATGTCCCTACTGGCTTCTCACTATACACATGCAGTACAAAGGAAGAATCAGTTTGCAATATGTGTTTTAAGGAATATGTTTTCTGATAAGTAAATTTAGGAACAAACCCTACCACAGTAAAATTGTCTTGGTTACCTCACAGTATTTTCCAATTATTTTCCATTGTATTCATAACACTACTGCTATCAACAGTCAAAGCCAGACCAAACCTATTCATAATCTCAGTCTACTTATATTGATTTGTTGTCTTAAGTCCATTTCCTAAAATAGGTATAAATATATTAGTCATCTTACTGGTAACTTCCTTTGCCATTCTTTCTAAAAATGCTCTTTTATAACATCTTTCAGTAAAATATTAATAATTGAATTTATAACTTCTATAAATAAGGTCTCATCAGTAATTAACCCAGAAAGTCTGATCATTTGTCCTTGTGATATATTCTTCTTGATGTAATTTGGATGGTTACTAGAAAAATGTAAGTAGTTGTTTACAAATGTTGTTTTTGTATATATACAGTACTTCTAAAAATGTTTTGACTAAAGTCATAT
This sequence comes from Protopterus annectens, assembly GCF_019279795.1. Lineage (NCBI taxonomy): Eukaryota > Metazoa > Chordata > Ceratodontiformes > Protopteridae > Protopterus > Protopterus annectens. The sequence goes on along the minus strand of NC_056733.1, from coordinate 1,576,007,035 downwards.
GAAAGTGTAATGTTTAAAAAATTGATTTCAGAACCAATATCACCTTTAATGAATTTTAAAAACCCAGTTGTTTGATTAAGATAATTAACAAAGCAATCAACTTCATCCCTAGAACCATACCAAATAAAAAATGTCATCTATGAAACATTTTTAAACATTTCCACATTTGCCAACAATACTCTGTCCTACCATCGAAGAAATTATGTCATTGTGGCACCTACTGCTGTACCTTTAATTTGTTGATAATATGTTTTATAACAAGACCTCTAGTAGCATACACATCATGTTAAATTTAGAAGTGTCACTGTCTATATGAGAAAAGGTGGTTAAATAAAAACATACAAATGTCATACCAGAATTAATTGGAATGCAAGCATAAAGAGACTTAATATCCAAAGTAATACACATTCTTTTCTTTACCAATAGCATTATATTGGTTCAATTGATCCAGAAAGTCCCAAGCTAGGCAGTTGCCTTGCAATAGGACTTAAGTTCCATATCTAAATAAACAGAAATACCTTTGGTAACATTTCCAGGTGCAGACATCATAGGCCAAAAAGGAAATGGAAAACAATTTTATGTACCTTTGGAATACCAAACAGAAAACCTGTCTTAGGATGTTCTATGTACACAAAATTGTATAACTGAAAACAAATCAAACCTTGTGCCAGTAAATCAAGTAAAACATCATGAATGAGTTTATATTATTTGTTAATGTAATACAAAGACACTATTTTATACTCATCGGTATTATATAACATGTATTTGAGTGTCTTAACATAATCTTTCAGATACATAATTACCAACCTATTTCCTTTGCGTTCATATTTCCAAATTTGTTCATACTAGACAATTCACATAAGGTATGTTTCTGCAAAGGAGTTAAACTGTAAAAAACACTGACATGTTTTTTCTTCAACATTGTAATCATTTTTGTTCACCTATCTCATGAAACACTTGAATAGTGTAATATATATACAATGAAGAGTTCATCAACACATTATGTAGTATAATTATAAACTTTTTGAAATGAAAACACAGCACCTGCACACCTTTTCTCTTCAGAACAATTATTCTGCATAACAGCATATTTCAACATTAGCGTCCCCTTGCTCTTGACTAGCCGATGCCCTTGCACCTTCTCTGAAGCTGCCACATAAGGAGAATGGCTGAGTTTGATAAAAGTTAAAATGATTTATCACAGCGGTTGAGTTTTGCTGGACTGTTAACCTCTCCGACCATCTCAGTGTGGGTATGGAATTCATTGCTGGTAGAAAAGCAGACAGACTGTTAGAGGCAGGATTATCTTGATTAATGTTTCCTCCATTATCTGAAGAAACATCAGTATCCTGGGTGTATGAATTTACTTGGCTTGATGGACTTTCTTGTTTTCTGGTAAGTACTGAAATGCCTTTCCTTGGACATAAGCAGTCTGTTCTTTTTAAAAACTTATTTTTTTTACATTAAACAATGATACTGACAGCTCATTTAGCTATAATGAGCATGCCATCATATTCAGTGGAAACTCTTTCAAATTCTGTTAAAGCAAGAATATGATTATACATATCTTCAGTCTTCTTATTTAATTCCAAAATAATAGCCTCATTACACCCAACCAGCAGTTTCAAAAATTCAAGTCCAGCATTATTAAAAAACTCAAATAAAGTAGAATAAAATGAATCATTCAGAGCCAAACCATTAGCAAATTTGGAAAACAGAAGACCTTTAGGGACATTTTTTTTTGAGAAATACATTCTTGAAAATAATAGTTATCAGAAATTAAAGGCTAACATTCATTTAACTTTTTTCAAATTCACAAATGAGTTGTATAATGGATACAAGTTCAACCTCTGAATTGATACCCACAGAGGCAGCAGAAGATGAAAAAATAATTCTTGAATAGTGCTAAAAAATTCTTTAATTTGTTGCCACAGACTTGTTAGTCACAGCATTAAATTCACGTGACATGGTGGGAACAGGTAAGTTGTTCAATAATCCATTAGAACCACTACTAGCTAGTGGAAACATATCCTGGGAAACATTCTCTGCTATCAATACTTACAAAGCCATTTGGCAAATTAACATTCAAGTCAATACATTTCTTAGTTTGAATGATAGTATTAATTTAAAGTATTGTTTTTTTTAATAAACATTTGGGTAAGCAATTATAATTAACTAGTTTGGTTAATTAAAATATGTGTCATGTGGGTATAAATCCATGTCTTGTTTTGAAGTTGGTTGTTCTAAAGTTCTGGGTTATTGTGGATGAAAATGCTAAATAAACCATTTTTATGCAGTATCTCCTTGGTCCTTTTCCAGCTTGATGTTTATGATAAGATTCTAAGGAGTTCTTGATCTTAATTTTAGCAAAAAGGAAGTTCCACACCACCATATATGCAGTGTTTGCATTGTTAATGATGCAAAGCTTAAGAAAGGAAGACAACTATGCAAAATGTTATAACAGTTCAAATGAAAAATGTAGTGAAGTGAATGAAAATATGTGGAACTAGATTTTTATGTTGTTTTTTTGTTGAATATTTTGAATGTAGGGTATTGTAATAACAAATCCATTTAACAAAATTTCAGTAAAATAATCAAATATTTCTAGTGTATGCATTGAGTCTTAATGGGGAAGAATAATTTGATTAATTATTGTAAAGGTTTCATCAGTTTAGGCACAAGAAATTACCACTACAGTTTTGTTTTTTCAAGGTGGAAAAAATGTGAAATAGTATTAACTTATGAAGCCTTTAATACCCAGACTCAATAATCACTCTAAATTGCATGCAATCAACACTTATTAAATAATTTAATCTAAAACAATAACAAACTGCACCTCAAGACAAAGAAGCATTAGGAAATCATAATGTTTATTTCAGTAAGTACATGCCACCTGCTCACCTTCAACAATACACACCACGCTTGCACTGCTCGACTACAAGTCAACCTATCAAAGTAACAGTGCAAGGTTTTTCCAGTCACTAATTACTGAAAAGCTTTCAAACAGTGTAAAAAATGAAAAGCGTAGCGATACAGTCCGACTATTTAAACCAATAAGTATTGCACAGTCAATAAAAAGGGCTCACTCATGGCTTATTTTATTATAAATTGCATACAGTAAAATTTGATTAAGTGCTTTCATCCTTCCAGCAGTAAGGACATCATCAGAATCAATTAAATCACAAACAACAGGCTTATAAATCCTAGTAGAACAGCAATCAACAAAATAATTAGTATATTTAAAGGCATATGAGCAAAAATACATAAAAATATATTTAAAATCCTAACCGACAAACTTAAACCTAAATAAACTATTGCAAAATTGAAGTGTTCTGTATGCAATTTATAATAAAATAAGCTGTGAGTGAGCCATTTTTATGACTGTGCAATACTTGTTTCAAACAGTGTAACAAAACTGATCCCTCTTCTTTTTCTTTCAGACTCAAGAATAGGAATGGAGAATTGGCAGCCTCCAGCTTGGTGGACTAAGTTCCCAAGTGTCACCAAGGTACCTCATAAGCAGCATGTGCCCCATTACCTTTCCTCCCAACCAGTCAACCCCTCCACCCACTCTCCAAATCAATTCAGACTATTACCAATCTCCTTAATCAAAAAAGTCGTGTGTACATTGGAAAGATCTAGACCCACATCACTAAAGTGCACATCATCCTTACAATACCATATTGGATCCTTGTCACTGAAATTCCAATGCTCTAGTACCAGAGCCCCCACTGAAACTACAGCAGTAGCTACCTTAGGATTGATGAAATGTCTCAATGCCTCCACAACAGAGACCTTAGCAGTCCTTCTACAAATTAACTCAGTATACTAGCAGACCATATAGAACAAACAGGTGTTGTTAGAAAACACGCTCGACAACCACGATAGATTAGCTCCTTATTCCAGGAAACACTCAGGACCACAAAAATATAAACGCTGATGATACCAAATACATTTCCGTCCACCAAGACTTCACCAGATAACATCAGTCAACTTAATGCAAGTCCTTAAATACATCAAAATTAAAAAAAAACACCCAGTAGAAACTCGATATCTATTAATTACAACCTACGAAATAAAGAAACAGAAACACCTTATTTAGAACATCCCCTATACACTTAATACAATGCTAAGAATGTGTTAAAAATATGTGTTGTTTGTTTGTTTGTCTTTTCGGCTTTTCCCGGTTAGGGGTCACCACAGCAGAACTCTGGTCCGCTAATGATTGGCAGTAGATTTTTATGATGCCGAGTTGCCAGCCCGACAAGCAACCTTCAGCGAAGGCATGCCCATTGACGCATGTCTTTTGGAGGCCACTTGACCACGGGGAGGAAATGCAGACTCCACACAGAAGGCACTCCAGCTGAGAATAGAACAGGAGAACTTCTTGCTGTGAGGCAACAATGCTACAGCTGTACCACCGAGGCTTGTTAAAACTTTAAAACACTCAACATTAAAAATCACTTTATACATATTATAAAAGTATATATATATATATATATATATATATATATATATATATATATATATATATATATATATATATATATATATATATATATATATATATTCTTATATATATTAAATATTTAAACCTACATAAAATAAAATAAAATAAAATGATTTCATAAACATTTCCAATGCATTGCTACCCTCTAGTGGTTAAAACTGATAATAAACTTTTAAAAGGTATAAAACGTTAGTTTAGCTGCCCTTAACCTCAATAATGGTGCCAGGAAAATGCTCTCATTCAAGCCAGGATACCTCCCAGCATCCAATACAACCTGCCAATATAATTCTCGATATTCCAAACGGGTTTCCCAAGAGCCCCCCTGGCATCAATAGGAATGACTTCTAACACAAAAAATAAAAAAATTGCTTGGGCACAATTTTGTGAATGTTTATATAAAGCATTCTTGTCATTTCATTTCCCTATATCATAAATATGCTCATAAATGCACCTTTTCAGACATCTTTCTGTCCTCCCTACATAAAAGGTGCTGCAAACTTCACATATTACTAAATAAACGAAACCACCAGTGTTACAATTACTGTAATAAGTGCCTTTAACCGTCCTATTCCTAGATTTAATGTGCACTTGGTCAACATTAGCTATATGCTTACACTGGGAGCATGCCCCACATCAATAGGTACTGAATCTCTTAACCCTAGATGTAGTACCCCTCTTCTCAAATAATTCCTTCAAATTTGTACCTTTTTTGAAAATAATGTTTAAAGGCTTATTTTCCACTCCCTTAAGATCAGTGAAAGACTTAAATCTATTCCACTTTCTTTTACCACATCAACCACCATATTTGAGGCGTTGTTGTATTCCATTGTGAATGCCCTACTAAATCTACTATCATTTTTCCCACTAAAGGTAAATATAAATTCATCTCCTTTACCTAAAATGGGTATAAATCTTGCCCTCCTCTGGTCTTTAACATACCTAGTGGTATCCTCAATTAATTTTACCGGGTATCCCCTCTCCAAAAAAAGTTTCCTAGGAAGACACATTTTTTCCTCAAAATCTTCATCTAATGAGGTAAGCCTACTAGCTCTTATCAATTGCCCCTTAAAAAATACTCTTCTTTTGTACATATGGATGGGCACTCTGAAAGGGAAGATATGAGTTTGAAAAGGTCTCCTTTCGAAAGACTTTAGATTTTATATCCCCAGTTACCTTAATGATACTCAATCCAAAAAATCTACTTTATTAAAAGTAATCAAACTTGTAAATTGTAAAAAAGAAGTAGCTGTATTTAAATACTCTAAAAATTCTTTTAACTTCTCCTCAGATTTCTTCCAAAAAATGCAAATATCATCAAGAAATTGCTTATAAAGGATCCAACAATCACAGAATCTAGAGTTAAAGACATATTGTTTTTCCCACCAGGCTAAAATAATGTTGGCATATGTGGGGACACAATTGGCTCCCATAGCTACCCCCCTCACCTGGTCTAAATACTCACCCCATAATAAATATAATTATTTTTTAATATCAATTCCATAATGTTAAGAGTAACTTCCATTACTAGAAATATTGCACTTGTCTATCAGAGCAGCCTCTAGCCAATTTAACCGACATTCCTGGGGTATTACTGTGAACAAATCTTTGATGTCCACTGTCACAAATAAAATATCATCATAAACCTGGTTTAAATCAATTCCCTGAAGGAATTCCCAGGAATCTTTAAGAATATTTTTCCTTACCCCAGTACTGTTTTAATTTTGCATCCATAAATTTGGCTAAAGGTGTGGTCTTGGAACTTTCAGCAGACACAATAGGTCTAAGGGGGGGATTAAGTTGATCCTTATAGACCTTAGGGATCCCAAACATGGTGGGTATTCTAGGTTGAGGCACGTGTAAAAATTTGAAAGTTTCTATATTAATTAATCCTTCCAATAGTAAGTCATTGAGGGCCAACTCAATGTTCTGATAGGCCACATGAACCTAATTTCTAGAAACCCTATTGTACGTAAGGGAATCACCTAAAATATCCTGCATTTTTCCTTCATATTTCACCTGGTCTATAAGGCCAGATCTCCCTCGCTTATCTGGTTTCATCACCCTAACCTGTGACTTCTGCTGAAGTTCCTTAAGTACCCTTTTCTCTTTTTGACTCAAATTATACCTTCTAGATTTACCTATAACTTGTCTTAATTCCTTTCCCACTAACACCTCAAAATTTCTCAGTTGGGGGTGTATTGGTGGGTTTTATTCACTTTTCCATTTCAAACAGGGCTGTAAGTTTGTCTTAGCCTGCCCTTGAAATACAGCCTCCAGATTAAGCTGCCTAATAAACATTTTAAAATCCAGTAATAACCTTACAATATCACACTTTCTATGTGGTACAAACGTAAAACCTCTGGATAGTAGGCTAAAATGACCCACAGTTTATTCCACACCAGTGTAGTTAAATATATTATAATTTTTGTAAGTATATGTATTGTCATCACAAATAATTGTTTCTGAGTTACATATAAGTGAGCCAGTCACTCTCACTTTGTTAGAAGCTTCACCAGAGGCTAATAACATGGAAATCTCCCCTTCCCCCGGTGTTCCCCTCTCTTCCCTCCCCTCTGAGCCTGATGGTAAAATTGAGGGGCCCTCTGGTTCATCTATCTTTCGGAACATCGGAGAGGGGGATACTCTAAAGGGTCCAAGTGATTTATCTCATCTAACACTTCATCATTCTCCAGTACCTCTTCCAAATTAACATTCTCTGCATAATTTTCCCAAACTTTAAAACTACTGTTTTTTTCTAGGTACAGGGTAGCATCGCTTTTCCTTGTATTCTGAAATATCCCTGTTCAGTTTTTTTAATCTTCCTCTTAATATTAGCTGAACATAATTCATCAATTTTATCCATCATGCTGTAATATTTGATTTTTTCTGTTTCAACAGAATGTAACAAATCATTAGTAATAAAATTGTTAAAGTGCTCTACAGCATTTTTTAATTCATTCATTCTTATTTCATTTTACTTAATAACCATTTTACCAACATCAAGCCCACATCTGTTAAATATTTCCACGAGTTCATCATATAGTTCAGAGTCATTGTCAATATTGTTGGGGAATTTAAACACTTTCAAATCTTTGGGGACAATCCCCCTCCTCAGGCATTCCTTAAGGTTTCATTGTCTATGTTTCGAGCTTTAAATTTCCCCAACACATCAGCTAACTTATTAATATTATTTCAATATGTATCACAGTTTTCCTTGTCACCAAGGGTAAGAATATTAACATCTTGATTAAAATTAATGTCCATTTTATTAATTTCTTCCCTGTTTTAAATTTACATTACTAGAATTCACATTACTAGTAATAGTAGTACAGTCACCTCTATTTGTTTGACTGAAAGTCCGTCCATTGCCATCGTTTCTGCCACTCATATTCGTGCCATTTTCACCCAAAAGTAAAAACAAACTAGGGCTGTCCAAAATGTTCAAAGAACTCCATCCAGTCTGTTGATTAGTTTCTTTAACTTCATTGGAAATCCTTTTGTCTCTAACAGCCGCCACTGCTTGCCCGCCACCATACAAGGCTTCCTGCTTTCCGGGAAAGGACGAGCACAGTACAGAAGCTAATCTCGTACTGATTGGAGTCAGTAAGTCGATGAGCTGGGAAAGCAGCCCAGTAAGCTTTCTCATTTCAGCAACATCCGCCCTCCTCTCCCTTACAGACCGTGGTGTACAGTCAGTGTCTTCCATTCCCCAAACAACAAAAATGACCAAAACCAATGAAAAAGGGGAAATGCAACTCCAGTCCAGCAACAAATAAAACAAACAGGTGTTAGAAAACACACTCCACAACCATGATAGTTTAGTTCTTTATTCCAGGAAACACTCAGGACCACAAAAATGTAAACGCTGACGATGCCAAATATGTTTTCGTCCACCAAGACTTCATCAGATAACATCATTGAACTTAATGCAAGTCCTTAAATACATCAACATTAAAAAAAAACAATAGAAACTTTATATCTATTAATTACAAAATACAAAATAAAGAAACAGAAGCACCTTATTTAGAACATCCTCTATACACTTAATACAGTACTAAGAATGTGTTAAAAATATGTGTTAAAAACCAAAAACTTTAAAACACTCAACATTAAAAATCACTTTATACATATTATAAATGTATATATATATATATATATATATATATATATATATATATATATATATATATATATTCTTATATATATTAAATATTTAAATCTATATAAAATAAAATAAAATAATTTCATAAACATTTCCAATGCATTGCTACCCCCTATTGGTTAAAACTGAGTATAAACTTTTAAAAGGTATAAAAAGTTTAGAGTTTAGCTGCCCTTAACTTCAATAATGGTGCCAGGGAAATGTTCTAATTCAAGCCAGGATACCTCCCAGCATCCTATAAAACCTGCCAATATAATTCACGATATTCCAAACGGGTTTCCCAAGAGCCCCCTCCCTGGCATCAATAGGAATGACTTCTAACACAAAACAAAAAATTTGCTTGGGCACAATTTTGTAAATGTTTATATAAAGCATTCTTGTCATTTATTTTCCCTATATCATAAAAATGCTCATAAATGTACCTTTTCAGACATCTTTCTGTCTTCCCTACATAAAAGGTGCTGCAAACTTCACATATTACTAAATAAACTAAACCACTAGTGTTACAATTACTGTAATAAGTGCCTTTAACCATCCTATTCCTAGCTTTAATATACACTTTGTGACATTAGCTATATAAAAAAGAATACCAGTTCCAGTGGAACACTCTAATAGTGCTGGACATTAGTCACACCAATGTGCAGAATAAAATGTAGTTTATTGAGCGTGCTTTCGTCTTTAAAAACAAGACTTCATCAGAAACAGTTACAATTCAAAAGTGCAATACTTATATACCCATGAGCTAATGAATAATTAATAAGCAATTAATCACAAGTACTCCCTGCCATGCTATAAACAGTGTACATAAATTTATAGTTTCAGGTATATCTTAAAACCTCCCAATTAATAAAAAATGGTTAAAAATACAATAGAATATAATTTCATGTACTTTTGTAATGCTTCAAATATATATATATATATATATATATATATATATATATATATATATATATATATAAATTTATTGTTGTTAGGGGTAGTTTTTTTTACAAAAACTTTTAAAGCTTGAATGACTATTTCAACACAGACATAATGCTACATGCTTCGTTAATACCTGGGGGATGGGTAGAATTTAGTCTTAGCTGCCACTTTAATTCTTCCCTATCTAGCCTATTTTTCCAATCCCCACCCCTAATGTCATTACCCATCCCCCAGGTATTACCGAAGCATGTAGTATTATGCCTGTGGTGAAATATCATTCATTCAAGCTTTAAAAGTTTTCTTAAAAAAAAAAAACCCTAACAACTATAAATTTATATATATTTGAAGTATTACAAAAGTACATTAAATTATATCCTACTGTATTTTTAACCATTGTTTTATTAATTGGGAGGTTTTAAGACATACCTGAAACTATAAATTTATGATGTCTTATTTTTAAAGATGAAAGCATGCTCAATAAACTACATTTTATTCTGCACATTGGTGTGACTAACTTCCAGCCCTACTCGAGTGTTCCACTGGGACTGGTTTTCTTTTTTATTTTGGTTTATGTTACACAGTTCCTGCTGGTGTGTATTTCAAAGTAATTTTAATTTTTTTGGAACAGACATGAGTAGTGATAATGTTTTGTTTGGTGGACTACCTTAAGAACTGGTGCGTCTGTTCCTGGTTTGGTTAGGATGGTGGATTCCATTGGAAATAGTCTGTCTCCTTTTTTTTTCTGAAAGTAATGATGGTGAATTGTGGTGCTAACAAGACTGTAACTTTGGTGCAGCTAACCAACATCATAGCAACTCTCACCGGGAAGGTCTCAGAGTTGCAGGCAGCAGTTGAGAGACTACAAGGGCCAGGAGGCTCAGCGACAAGGACAGAAACCATGCCGGTTTCATTAGTGGAGGCAGGTTGTTCTTGGAAGGAGGAAACTCTCATGCGAGATTTGGGTGCATGTAAGAAGCTTATTCAAAGCTCTAACAACTGGATAATGACTCAGGATTCCATTCCATGTGGCCAGGTGCGGCAGGATTCAACTTCAACGGGAAGGAGGCCGACATTGAGTGAATGGCTTAAAACTGACTTTTTTTCGATTAGTCCAACACCATCTGGGACTCAAACTAAGGATGGAGACATTAACAAAGTTATGAGAGACTTGGAAATTAAATTGGGGAAGATACGTAATCTCCAATGTGACAATGGGTTTTTAAAAAAGTGTATAAAAAATAAAAGAGTACCGAAAGGTCTCAGGGTTTTTTGCTTCCCTAATGGTTTATCTGAAGATGACCCAGAGTGAATTGAAATAACTGAAATGCTTGATAGACATGGTGTTGAAATAATGGAGTTCATTGTCAAGATTAATAATAAAAAAATAGAAGGTTTATTTGTGGATGTGGAAAGGTTGAATGAATATGTCTTAAATGACACACATTTTGGTGAAATATACCACAGATATGACACTATGTTTGATAAAATTGAGCAACAGGTTAGTGATAATGTAAAAAGGAAACGAAAAAAATTGTATAGGGATGCTTGTGAATATAGGGACAAAACTGCTTATCCTTTCCCCAAATCTTATTTCAAGAACAACAATGAAGGGAATGGAGAAGCATTTCATCCCTCATGTCTTTATACTAATGAGGTGGTTAAAAATTATGATCAGGAATACCTTGTACTTAGGAGATCTGAGCAGTTACAGAATAAGTACAATGCACCAAAAGGGAAACATTTTTTAGAACAACAAGTGGGACAAAGGAGGGGGAACGAAGGGCCCCTTATCAGAAGTGGAGAAAGGACAGTCATTACTGAGTGACAAAAAAGTTCCACAGGAAGAAATTGTTACCTTTTTTGATGGGGTATTATTGAGTTGCAAGGGGTTCAACATATTTAACTATGCAGGTTTAGAACTCAATAAAGACTATTTTTCTTTATTGAAGAAAGGTATTACATTTATACCAAATTGTAAGGAGGATATCTCCCAGATTATTACAGACTTCCAAGTTATACACTAGGAAGTTAAATTTAAAATATTTATTTAAAGACACTTCTGGAACACCTAAACCACTTAATTTTAAACCGAAAAGTTGTTTCAACCCCCTTTTACATCCTATTATTTCTACATTTGCGAAAGTATGTGCACAGGAGATTTATGGAACCTTTCATAAGTCCAAATGTAAGCAGTATAACCTCACTTTTGAGGAGAACCACCTTTTAAAGTAATTTTGTGGGAACACAAATATGAGGTTTATGAAACCCGACAAAGGGGGGCGGTATGGCAATTGAGGAGAAAATTGATTACACTAATAAAATTTATAATCTACAGGATGATGATAAATATGAGGTTTCATCCACAAATTAAATTAATGTAGCTCATAAAAAAATCCATTTATGTCTGGAAGATTCATTACTACATGGTGTAATTAATGAAGAAATCTTTCAATTTTTGCATAATGACCATCCAAGAATCACAGTTATGTTTGAGATTCAAAAAACCCACAAAAATATTGCTGATCCCCCATATCGTTTAATCATCAGTTCTGAACAGTATGACCTACCCTTTGGGAATTTTCATAGAAACGGTGGTGCGGGAGAATTTAAGGAATATTGATTACATATTACGTGACTCATGGGACTTCTTGGGTAAGATAAAAAGAGAATATTACCATGAGATGAACATCTTTTCCACTATTGATGTTGTAGACTTGTTCACCTCCATTCCCCACTGTGAGGGTTTAAACCTTTTCTATGAAGCTTTATTGGATGCTTGTAACCTCAAGAAACTACATTTTATTCTGCACATTGGTGTGACTAACTTCCAGCACTACTCGAGTGTTCCACTGGAACTGGTTTTCTTTTTTATTTTGGTTTGTGTTACACAGTTCCTGCTGGTGTGTATTTCAAAGACATTAGCTATATGCTTACACTGGGAGCATGCCCCACATCAATAGGTACCGAATCTCTTAACCCTAGATGTAGTACCCCTCATCTCAAATAATTCCTTCAAATTTGTACCTTTTTTGAAAATATTGTTTAAAGGCTTATCTTTCACTCCCTTAAGGTCAGTGAAGGACTTAAATCTATTCCACTCTCTTTTAACCACATCGACCACCATATTTGATTCGCTGTTGTATTCCAATGTGAATACCCTACTAAATCTACTATCATTTTTCCCACCAGATGTAAATATAAATTCATCGCCTTTACCTAAATGGGCATACATCTTTCCCATTGCTGGTCTTTAACATACCTAGTGGTATCCTCAATTAATTTTTCCAGGTATCTCCTCTCAAAAAAAAGTTTTCCTAGGAAGACACATTTTTTCCTCAAAATCTTCATCTAATGAGGTAAGCCTACTAGTGCTTAGCAATTGCCCCTTAAAAAATACTCTTCTTTTGTACATATGGATGGGCACTCTGAAAGTGAAGATATGAGTTTGAAAAGGTCTCCTTTCGAAAGACTTTAGACTTTATAACCCCAGTTACCTTAATGATACTCACATCCAAAAAATCTACTTTATTAAAAGTAATTGAACTTGTAAATTGTAAAAAAGAAGTAGTATTTAAAAACTCTAAAAATTCTTTTAACTTCTCCTCAGATTCCTTCCAAAAAATGCAAATATCATCAAGAAATCACTTATAAAGGATCCAACAATCACAGAATCTAGTGTTAAAGACATATTGTTTTTCCCGCCAGGCTAAAATAATGTTGGCATATGTGGGGGCACAATTAGCTCGCATAGACACCCTCTCACCTAGTGAAAATACTCACCCCCATAATAAATATAATTATTTTTTAATATCAATTCCATAATGTTAAAAATAACTTGAAGTTCATCACTAGAAATATTACACTTGTCTATCAGAGCAGCCTCTAGCCAATTTAATCCACATTCCTGGGGTATTACTTTGAACAAATCTTTGATGTCCACTGTCACAAATAAAATATCATCATAAATCTGGTTTAAATCAATTCCCTGAAGGAATTCTCAGGAATCTTTAAGAGTAGTTTTTTTTTCCTTACCCCAGTACATTTTTAATTTTGCATCCATAAATTTGGCTAAAGGCATGGTCTTTGAACCTTCAGCAGACACAATAGGTCTAAGGGGGGGGGGTTAAGTTGATCCTTATGGATCTTAGGGATCCCAGACATGGTGGGTATTCTAGACTGAGGCACATGTAAAAATTTGAAAGTTTCTATATTAATTAATCCTTCGAAAAGTAAGTCATTAAGGGCCAACTCAATTTTCTTATAGGCCACATGAACCTCATTTCTAAAAACCCTATTGCACATAAGAGAATCACCTAGAATATCCTGCATTTTTCCTTCATATATCACCTGGTCCATATGGCCAGATCCCCCTCCCTTATCTGGTTTCATCACCCTAACCAGTGAATTCTGCTGAAGTTCACCAGGTACCCTTTTTTCTTTTTGACTTAAATTATACCTTCTAGATTTACCTATAACTTGTCTTAATTCTTTTTCCACTAACAACTCAAAATTTCTCAATTGGGGGTGTGTTGGTGGATTATATTCACTTTTTCATTTCATTTGTCTTAGCCTGCCCTTGTAATACAACCTCCAGATTAACCAGCCTAATAAACATTTTAAAATCCAATAATAACCTTACAATATCACATTTTCTATGTGGTACAAACTTAAAACCTCTGGCTAGTAGGCTAAAGTGACCCACAGTTTATTACACACCAGTGTAGTTAAATATATTATAATTTTTGTAAGTATATGTATTGTCATTACAAAGAATTATTTCTGAGTTACTTATAAGTGAGCCAGTCACCCTCATTTTGATAGAAGCTTCATCAAAGGCTAATAATGTGGAAATCTCCCCTTCCCCCGGCATCCCCCTCTCCTCCCTCCCCTCTGAGACTGATAGTAATATTGAGGGGCCCTCTGGTTCATCAATCTTTTGGAACATCGGAGAGGGGGATACTCTAAATGGTCCAAGTGATTTATCTCATCTAACACTTCATCATTCTCCAATACCTCTTCCAAATTAACATTCTCTGCACAATTTTCCCAAACTTTAAAACTACTGTTTTTTTTTCTAGGTACAGGTTAGTATCACTTCTCCTTGTATTCTGAAATATCCCTGTTCTGTTTTTTTAATCTTCCTCTTAATATTAGCTGAACATAATTCATCAAATTTATCCATCATGCTGTAATATTTGATTTGTTCTGTTTCAACAGAATGTAACAAATCATTAATAATAAAATTAAGGTGCTCAACAACATTTTTTAATTCATTCATTCTTATTTCATTTTGTTTAATAACCATTTTAACAACATCAAGCCCACATCTATTAAATATTTGCACGAGTTCATCATATAGTTCAGAGCCATTGTCAATATTGTTGGGGAATTGAAACACTCTCAAACCTTTGGGGACAATCCCCTACTTAGGCATTCCCTAATGTACATAAAATATATATTTAAAATCCTAACCAACAAACTTAAACCTAAAAAAAACTGTTGCAAAATTGAAGTGTTCTGTATGCAATTTATAATAAAATAAGCTGTGAGTGAGCCATTTTATTGACTGCGCAATACTTATTGTTTCAAACAGTGTAACTAAACTGATCCCTCTTCTTTTTCTTTCAGACTCAAGAATAGGAATGGAGAATTGGCAGCCTCCAGCTTGGTGGACTAAGTTCCCAAGTGTCACCAGGCTACCTCATAAGCAGCATGTGCCCCATTACCTCTCCTCCCAACCAGTCCACCTCTCCACCCACTCTCCAAATCAATTAAAACTATTACCAATCTCCTTAATCAAAAAAGCCATGTGTACATTGGAGAGATATAGACCCACATCACTAAAGTGCACATCATTCTTACAATACCATATTGGATCCTTGTCACTGAAATTCCAATGCTCTAGTACCAGACCCCCCATTGAAACTGCAGCAGTAGCTACCTTAGGATTGATGATATGTCTCAATGCCTCCACAACAGAGACATTAGCACTCTTTCTCCAAATTAACTCAGTATACTAGCAGACCATACTACATTAATACCAGGAAAGCACTGTTTCAATACAACCAGATCTAATTATCCTTGCCAAAAGCTTATCCTTTGGAATAACTCCCAAATTATTCCTGCCAAAATGCACAATGATGATATGTGGGCCAGAACAATTCAAGCTCATATCATCCACCACCTGCAGGAACTGGATGTGATGCATTTCTATGACACTTATCCAAACAACTTGACAATAGTTTGGTTAAGACCTAAAAATGACCCCCAGGTTTTAAGTAGCTCTCTTCACCACCCAGTATATGAATAACTCATACATGATTAATGAAAACAGAAAAAGCATTCCAAGTGACACTGCAGTATTTCTGCATCACAAAACCTCATGACTGTTGTACAAGCCCACCTACTACAGCTTGCCAATCCTGTAATCCTCTTCCAGGATTACAACTGGCTGAGCATCTGCCTTTTCAGCAGTACAGCCTAAAACATTTGAAACTAAAACCAGGAAAAACTGCCATCAACTATATTCATCTTGCCAGATAAATATTTAGCAGTCAATGACAAATCAATACTCAAACACTGTAAAAACAATTTTATAAGCAACAACTGTATAGGGCTATGAACTTGCGTGTCAAAGCCTGTACCACTGCCTCATTGTCAGAATAAAATGCAACTTTTAATTTGCCATCTCCTCCCTCCAAACCACTGTCACAGCCCAGGTTGGCATTAGCTCCAAAAAAAACAATATTTTCCTAACATCTTCTTTACACTCACTTAGCCAACTAGCCACAAACCACTGCCTTTGAAAATAAGATTCAATGCCCATCCCTCCTACTGCATCAGTATATGGCTGCCATCCATCCAACAATACCAAGTCATTCTGCAACATCATTACCCCATTGAAATTGTCAAGAAATATTTTCCAAACTCCCAGTTTCTTTCTAACCAGTTTACTAACTTTCACTCTGTGATTTTTCTCAGTCATGCCTCTCATTAAGTAAGCCATACACATACAGAAAGTCCAACCTGTCCCTATAGATCTGCATGCAAAGTTCAACAAACCCAAGAGCTTCATCACATCCCTCTCTCTAACTTTATCACACTTAGCTAGACCTCAACTGTGCATTTCAACCATACCAACTTATCCTGCTTCTGAACAACCCTCTCCAAAGCCAAAGGAGTAAGCAACTTAGCCTGCCCCTCCTATGGACCTGAGGAATTTATATAGATTGTCCTCTACTCCAATTCCACCTCTTTTTTGATCTTATTTCATTATATATATAATGGCCTCTCCAAAGTATCCTTTGCTAATGAAATATCTGCTTCTTCTCATATCCCCAGAAAACTGCCCAGTGCTTCAGGTACACCTTTTTCTCCTTCACCTGCATTAGAAAATCAGTCATAATCTGAACTACCCACCAAGCCGGGTTGTCCTGTTGCAAGATCTACTGCAATGCTAAGCTAAACTTCTCAAAAACCCTCTTTAGTACAGTAGTAAGCAGTAGCAGAATGAATTTAAATTGTACAATTTAATAAAAATGGAGTGGGATGCTTCAAATGATTTAAAAGACTGAAAAATGAAATAGCTGTGTGTAAATCGAATAAAGGGAGAAAAGTGGTGCTGACGAATTTCTGTAAATATTTTAAAATGTGTAAGACCTTATTAAATGTGGATGCTGATTACATGTGTGTGAGTTGAATAATGCTAAATGATTATAATAATGAGTTCTTTGACTTGTTAAGTAGAAGTGCTTACTTATAATATTAACAGCTGCTGATTTAGTTAAAACTTATGTAAAACATCCATTCCATTCCATTTTTATGTGATGCCTACAAGCTATAAGGAAAAATATTATTTTGATGTAGGGCTTTTTGTTTTTCTTTTTTGGAAAAAGAAATGTCTTCTGCGGATCATATTCTTTAAAACGTTGTTAACAAGACACTATTTTTTTGTTAAGAATAAACAGGAAACAGTGGAAAAAGTGAAAGTGTTAGTGTAACAAGATGACTTTTGCTGGTTAAGTATGTGTGAGGAGGTGAGGTATTGCCATCTGTGCCAGGAAGAATAGGGCAGTGCATATGTAACATATACCAGGATAGTTAGCTGGAGTTTTGTAAATAAGTTTGTGCCATTTGACTATCACACTTATTTGTACAAATGCTTGTATAAAAACTTATCAATAGTGTTATTATAGTTGATTAAATGTATATGTTTTAACAAAGAATTCTGGAAGGGAAGAGTATCAGTTTTTTAAATTGTTCTGTAATTTTCAAATACGGCAACAGATCTTAGAAAGCTCTGACTATGTATTGTACCAGAATCAGATGATCAAATGTGATGTCATTCTATAACCAGCACTGAGAGAACAGAACTTTCACAGCTACTTCTTGTATTTTGTCTTCTTTGGAACATGGTATAAAAGATCTATGTCAAGTTAGTTCAGTTCAGTTTAGTTGGAAGCTCATCACATTGTCTTGTGGAAGTAAGCATCTCAGCATCTAATCTTGCCTTGCTGTATTAATTAAGTTAGCTAAGGAACAGTTATTCTTTAAGCAGTTAGGAAATATAGTGTTAAGTAGGATTTTTTCTGCATTTATTTGAATCTGTCCAACTGTGTTATTTTTATTTCTCCTGTGATTGAAACTCTGGTGTTTATTGTACTTAGATATTTACTATTCTCATTTTTTTATTATTTTATTATTTATTATTTGATATTTTCATACATTTCATTCTGGCTTATCTTTTAGAGAATATTTTTAACACCTTGACACTACTTGTGCTTATTTTAGTGATGCAGTGGTGACTCTGAAAAGCCTTTCTGCTTTGGTTACACTCTACCATTTATATTAATATTGATTTTACTCAGTATCTTTGGATACCCTTGCAAGAGCCTGAGAGTAGTTGACTGGTGGCAGCGTGCTTACTGTATAGTCTGGGCAGAAGGGGTACAGCTAGTAAATGTGTACCAGCCTTTCGTGTGTGTGTGTGTGTGTGTGTGTGTGTGTGTGTGTGTGTGTGTGTGTGTGTGTGTGTGTGTGTGTGTGTGTGTGTGTGTGTGTGTGTGAAAATCAAGTACCCTTGTGGGTGTATCAGCTACTTGGAATTGGGATGCAGTGCCCCAAAGTTATTCTTGTTTGGGTCTGGAGACACAGAAATTCCAGTCCCAGGTCTGCAGCATGTTCCCTGTGTACTTTTGAGGGAGACTGTGCTTGATGCAGAGAGCTGCATTTGGAAATACTGTATAAATCCATTCCTATTTTTTGTACCATCTCTCACCAGTGTCAGTAGTGAGGATTGAGACTCTTGGATTACTGACCTGGGGTAAAGAGGCCATCACATATTGCTGACACAGTGTTGAGATATTAATTGAACTTTAGTAGCCTGTGGGCAGTTGTCATTGAAGGTGTGTGGACTCTCAACAGCCACAAGGTAAACATTCAGAGTTTCATTTTCACAAAAGTTTTATTTATCTTTTTAGTTTAGTTTAGTCAGGGAAAGCAGGTAAAGATGTCAGCAGAGGATTATGGTAAATTGACAACAATCACCCCTCTGCACAAAAGCCATCTACAGACCCTGGAAACTACAGATGGATATGTCACACTAGTCTTATATGTAAAGCCATAGAAAGAATTATTATGAAGATGACACTGGACCCAACCCAGTTTCATTTCCTCAAGGGAAGATCATGCCTACGCAAGCTGGTGGACTTCTTCGAGAAGGTCATCAAAGCAATGGATGAGGACAAAGTCATTCATGATGTCTACCTTGACCTGGTCAAGGAATTTAATACAATACCCTATTCAGGTATTGTTGACAAACTCAAGAGGTTAGGTGCAAACCCATATGTGACTCAGTGGCTAACCAACTGGCTCACAGGCAGGACCCAGGAAGTTAGAACTAGGGAGTCAATGTCTACAAGTGGAGTCCCTCAGGAACCAGTCCTCTGACTGCTCATTTTTGGCATTTACTTCTCAGAAGTCAAGGCCAATGTCAGTGGTCTCTGGCTGACTAAATTTGCAGATGATTGCAAATTAGGAGCTGTCACTAAATCTCACATTGACACAAGTGTTCTCCAGGAGGGGCTGATGCAGACAAACAACTGGTCTCAGAGCCATGGACTAAAACTAAATGCCAAGAAATGCATAATAGTATCCTTTGGGAAGTCATCCATCCCTGGTAGCTATCATATTGACAACACACCCCTTAGAACTGACCCACTAGTCAGGGACTTAGAAACACACATACATAGCAATCTAGCCTTTGATCATCACTTCTCTACAGTGGTGAGGAAAACTTTCTATGTTGCACAACTTATAAACAAAGGTATGACATCTAAGTCCAAGGAAGTCATTGTTTCACTGTATTCTGCATTCAACAAACCTATCATTGAGTACAATGCCTCCTTTGGTATGTACCTAACCAAGCATATCCAACAACTGGAATGTCCACAGAGGTTTCTCACTAAAAGAATACAGAGCATAAGTAATATGTCTTGTGCAGACCACTTCAAGGCCCTATCCCTGTATTCTGTCCCCTACAGGCTTTTGAGGGGAGATCTATACCTGGCATACAGGGCATTGTCAGACCCCACTCTGATGGACCTCCTGTATAGCCACAAAACAAACAGCACCAGAATTAACTGTTCTAAAGACTTAAACCTTGCCTGTGATATAAATAGGACCTGCTGGAGAGATAGGTATGTATCCCAGAGACTACCCCATCTGTGGAACAGGCTCCCCATCCATGTGAAGCAGAGTTCCTCCCTAACCCAATTCAAGTGCAACTTGGACAATTGGATGGGAAACCAGAAATTCATCCCTGGTTTGGCACCTATGTCTCTAATATAGAGAGGTAACCTGCAAAATGGTTCATCCCCCAGGCCCGTGTTTACACTTATCAAGGGTATCAGAACTTGTCAGAGATTTGGGATGCATGGCTAGGCTTAAAAAGGCCCTTGTGGTCATAAGCCTTGTAAACGTCTATGAACCTATGAACCAGTTGACCAAGGTGTGTGAAGCCAAAGGACTGATGCACGCTAACTGGACTAAAGAGGAAATAATTTCAGCCTTAGTCATAGCTGCAGAGCAGACCAGTGGCCAGGAGGACAACCAGTCTGGTTTTGGGGATATGCATTCTTCAGAAACAGGACAGTTCACCTTTTCCTCAGGGGATTTAAAAATCTGTCTGGACTTAAAAAGACTTGAACTGGAGACTAAACATTTGGAGGCTGAAGAAAAGGAGCAACGTTTGGAGGCTGAAGGAGAAGCAATGTCAACATGAGACCAAAGAGAGACTGCAGCATTTGGAGACTGAAGTGAGACTACATCATTTGGCAATTGAAGAAAATGAGACACTGCAGTGATTGGAGGCTGAAGAAAAAGTGAAGCAGCAACAACTTGAGAGGGAGATGTTGACTCTTCTTCATGGTTATGTAAGTAATAGGGAAGGGAATAACCAGACCCCAGAATGCCTTTGATAGTTTTATTCATATATTTGAAAGACTATGCAAACAGTATAATGTTGACCAACAGCTCTGGGTACGGTTCCTAATCCCCTTACTCCATAGTAAAGCTTTAATTGCTGTTTCTAAATTGTTTGATGCTGATTGTTTAAAGTATGATAGAGTAAAGCACTGTTTATTGAACTGTTATAAGTTAACACCTGAAGCTTATAGAAAAAAGTTTTGTGATAATAGACACGAGGCACATGAAAGTGTATGTGACTATATTTCTTAATTATTTTCATAGGTGGGTGAGTGGATGTAAAGATACCACTTTTGAAATGCTGGAAAATCTTTTGGTGAGGGAACAAGCCCTTAATACTTTGCCTGAGGACATGATAATCTGGTTGGTAGACCAGAAGTATAACTCTACAGATGAGCTAGGAAGAAAAGGGGATTTATAATTAGCAAGCAAGGCATCATTACACAAGAAGGGGATACCCAGTGCTGCACATGGATATAAGGGAACCCATGGTGGGCAGCCTAAATCACCCCAACACAGTTTACCAGTAACAGAGGAAGCCACTAGTTCAGGCACATGCCCAGTATCTGGGGTTAGATGCTTTAAATGTAACCAAACGGGCCATGTAGCATACAAACATCCACTGAAGCAAGGTGGGGAACAAAAGTTGAGAGAGTCATCAAGTGGGAATAATCAAGTACCAGTAGTGATTTGTCTGGAAATAACAGGGGTACCGAACTATTGCCAGAGTTTGTATCCTATCTAAGTGGATGGAAGACAGGCGACTGCTAAGAGAGACACAGTCTTTGACATTACTTTTGTGAAGCCTGCAGTGGTTAAAGAGGAGCAATACTTGTTTGGTCAGTCCACTCCAATCAGAGCTTTAGGAGGGATCCCATTTCAAATACCTTTGGTTAGGGTTCACCTTGACTGGGATGGTGGTGTGATGCCTATGCAGTGGACCAGTAATCAAGGAGCTTTAATCCTCACTACTAGCACTAGTGAAGGGCATCCACATTAGGAGGATAACAAGTACACACACAGTAAAGTACAATTTCCCTAAAGAGCACACAAAGATCGCATAAGACTCTCCACTGGCACAGCTATAGGGTCCAGATCTCAACCTAGTGGTCAAGCAAAAACCTCCTGCACCCTCTCTGTCCAACCAGTGCTTCATGTCTCTGCCAAGTAGCTGACACACACACAGTTTAAGATTTGATTTATATACAAACACACAGACACTCCTGGAGAAGGTTGGCATAGGTTCTTCAGCTATGCCCCCTTTCTGCCCAGACTATAAGGTAGTACTGACTGCCACCAACCACTATTATCAGCTACTTTAAGGCCCTTCCCAAAGGGTGACCAATTTCACTGTACAATATTATTATTATCCAAATAGTAAGTGTGATGAACAGCAAGGCTATTGAAGTGGCTTTGTACAGTATCACCAAATATATGCAAGTCCTCTAGAGCTTAAATTATCTCTACACAAAACAGCCACAGCTGAAAGATTTAAAAATATTTAATAATAAATAATAAAAAAAACACATGCCAGACTTATCACAATGAAATTACAGAGTTCAGAAATCACAGGAAATACTTTAAAACAATATTGTAGGATAGTCCGACATAAATATAGAAAACAGCTAGACTAATTTGGCTATTTCTTTCTATCTCTAAGAGAAATCTCTATTCTAAATACTACTTACATACAGAGCAAGGAAGTGCTGATGAGTGGATGTTCTTACTAGATCCAACACAAGATACAAATGCTATGCTTTCTTTCTGAGATAGCCCTTAAACTGATAATACACCTTACTATTGAGTCATTTCACATTATATCATTCTTCTCACCCCTGCTGAGGTTTCCCAGGCTCACAGAACTTAAAATTTAACATTTCTACAGCTGCCAGGAAGTCAGAGCAATAAGAGACACTTTCCATGTGAAACCTAGTAATTTACTTTGTCTTAAAACAATAGAAAGAAACTCTTAGCCCAGACACCCTGTCTCCAAGCTTGAGATCAAACACAGTTATAAAATTCTTTGCTTAGCAGCTTTCTTCCAGCAGAGTACACTGTGGTTACATTTTTGAAGCTCCGTACAATATATAGCTTAATCATAACATATAGTTCTCTACATTTGTAAAGCAAGCATGTGGATTATATTAATATTTACAATGACATAGAATTATCTACAAAATTCTATCTAGCTAGGCTGGCAGCCTTTCAGTTTATCAGAGGTGGAAAAGAAAACAAGCAGTTATCTGTGTTTGAGGATATTTCTGCAGATGTCTTGATAACAAATGATTTTGATAATGCAGTACTGTGTATGCATTCAATTACATGTAATTGGGCTTGGAGACTGGCATATAGGTCTGGCAGACCGGGGGTGACCCCAGACAGACTCCACACCTGAAGCTGGGGCTGGTGATGTGGCTCTTTCAGGGAAGGAGCTACCCTGTAACAGTGAGCCTGAAAGTGAGGTACTGATATTCCCACCAACAGGGTGACTGCAAGAACAGAGATGAGTGGTAGTACCCAGACTGAAAGTGAGACCCCATTGCCAGATACTAAGCTTCTTGTGGAAGGGGAGCTGGGAGACGTCACAAATGTAGAGCTGAGACAGTCTCAGCTTTCAAACCCTACCTTACGAGGTTTGAAGCAGGTATCTAAGGTGACAAGGCTCAAAGAAAAGGGTAGTCTGTGTATTGGAGCAAAGGGTTACCATACAGAGAGTGGACTCCTGAGGAAGTGCTAGAGGGTGAAGTAATACAGCAGTTGGTAGTGCCCAGTGTCTACCTTCTGCCACTTCTAGCCATAGCCCATGACATTCCTTTTGCAGGTTATATAGGCATAAAGTGTATCAAGAGATGTATTATGCAGAGCTTGTATTGGCCTGGGATTGTAAGGGATGTAATAGAGTACTGCAGGACTCTCACAGCAGAATGTTTTTTTTTTTCCTTTGAAACCTGGTATAGAAGATCTATGTCAGTTAGTTCAATTTAGTTTAGTTGGAAGCTCATCACCATGTCTTGTGGAACTAAATATCTCAGCATTTAATCTCGCCTTGCTGTACTAATTAAGTTAGCTAGGGAACAGTTATTCTTTAGACAATCAGGAAATACAGTGAAATTAGTTAAGTAATGTTTTTCTGCATCTTTTTGAATCTGTCAACCTGTCTTATTTTTATTTCTCCTATGATTTTAAACTCTGATGTTTTTTCTACTAACATATTTAGTATTCTCATGTTTTTTATTTGATTTGTTATTAAATATGTTTTATATCTTTCATTGTAACTGGTCTTTGAGACATAACATGAAGATAGGGGTATATATACATAGGGTTATTTATAATTTATTGGTTATTTATTTATATATTTTTATATTTTTATACATTGTTTTATATATCCTTTCCCTGAAGTGAATACATTATGTTTTAGATTTTATATAATATGTTTGTATGAGACAGCCATATGTAATGAACAACTAGATGAATAAACCAACTAGTATAGCTTTAAAGAGCTTTATTTTAGCTGAAATTGTAGTTAAAGTAATGAGATGAATCATTAATTGATAATAGAATGATTGTTTTAGGTGTTTCTAATGAATTCAAATGTATATATAAAGTAACATTTTTATTGTCTTGTGAGCTCTGAAAAAGCGTGTCTTGATAACACGCGAAAGCGCTTATCTTTTTTCATATGAAATAAATATTTGTCTTATGCTTTATATTGTGGTGGTCCTAACCTGTTTGTTCTATATACTGCATATTTTATTCTGGATTTGGACCTTCGGGCTACAGCGATACCTTCTTTTGGGACTATTGATTTTGTTTTTTAGTTGTCACAGTGGCCACATGATGGATACACCATCTATAGAACTTGACTATAACTCCAACAAAATGGACTTAAACCAGAGGTGGAACAATATTTTTGAACAACGAAGTAATCCACTCCTTAACCTGGAGCTACAACATCTATTGCCACCATATACTCCAGATACTGTAGAAAATATGAATGAGTTTAACAATCTCATGAGAGATCTAGAGAATGATTTATACAAGCTGAAAAGACTCATATGGCAATGGAGACATATGGAAGCGAGTTTACACTTCCATATCATTCCTCGGGGAATGAGAGTACTCTGTATGCCTACATATGGGAATAGTCATCCAGAACTTTTAAAGAAGTGGCAACAACTTAATATTGAACTAAGTACCAATTACATGAGGTTGCTCATTGATTATTTCTCTCCGATAGAAGCTGAATTAACCAAAAGAGTAGAGGCTTTGAATAAAGATCTACGGTCACGCTTCAAAGGTGAGACATTTGAAATGAAATTAGACAATATGTATATGAATGTGGCCATGTACAGTGATAGATTACAACAAACTAAATATCGCAAGTTGCAACATGATTATAATGATTTCACTTCTGGACATGTCTTTGTTTGGCCTAAAAACAACAGTTTCAATAACTCTGATAATACGGTTGCACGCTTCTCTCATATTGTTTCTAACAATACTATTACATATAGCCAGGTTCTAACAACTGATGTTGTCACTTTAAATGAAAATACTTCTGCTAGTGATACTCTGAATGAAGCAGGTGTACCAGTTATGTCATCCCAATGGAGGTTTTGAATTAGCTACCTCCTCCTTTATTGATACTCCCCCACCCAACCAACAGGCATTCACAGATCGGAAGGATGAGAATGCCAGAGGAGCCAGACCTAAACGATCTCATGATAGTATAGAATGTTTTTTACCATATCCCATGAAAATACGAGCAGTATCCAGAACCAGGTCCAAAAGTCGAGGACGCCGAAAACGGACGTTCTCGGGCGGGAACTTCGAAGCAAGACGCTGGACCAGGAATTTAATCATCTGGTTTTCAACTTTTCCAATTATGGACTGACTTCTGCTGACATTTCTTTATTGAATAAAGGCTTGTCCTTTATTCCATCACAAGGTAGTAACCTTAGTGAAATATTAACTGACTTGAGAATGTTTGGACGCACTTTAGTGCTTAAATTGATGTTTAAAGATGATAGTCAGGATAATATAAGGCAGGCTATTAGGTTTAAACATAGAAGTACTTTTTCTCCTAGCCTGCCAGCATGTGTAGAATATTTTATAAAGATGTGTGAGAGAGGTTTCTATACATATTTTTCTAGCTAAAAACGGAGATGTTTATATTTTAACTTAAGTAATGACAAACAAGCATCTCTGCAGTTTTTTTGTAAGAATGCAGAACTATCCATCAAACCAGCGGATAAGGGCGGGGGGATTGTGTTATTTAATACATGTGACTACAATGAGGCGATGACCGACATGTTACAGGATGCTAATACATATGTTAGAATTAATAATGAACGTTTTAGAAATATAGTTAAAAGGATATATGATAACTTGTATGATCTATTGATGTGTAGACAGATTAATCAGGAACTATATGCTTACTTTCTCATAGAGTTTCCTTTAATTCCATACATTAAAGGTTTACCAAAAGTTCATCAAAATGCCCCCCCATGCGTCCAATAGTAGCTGGAGTAGGGTGGATAACAGAAACTATAGCGATTTAATTAGAAGCTATGTTAGGGCCCCTGGTAAGGGGTATACCTTCTATTTTAAAAGATACTTATTAGCTTATAGAAGAATTAAAAAACATATCCAAACAGCCATTACCAACGACCTGTATACTAGTGACTTTAGATGTAAAAAGCTTATTTACTTCCATCCCCAATGAATATGGGACTGAAGCTATTAGAGAGATTTTGAGTACAACAGACAGATTCAATAATGATGAACAGCTATTGATCTGTACTCTGTTGGACATTGTTCTATCCAATAATGTCTTTATATTTAAGGATGAGTTATATTTGCAGGAATGTGGTATCGCAATGGGCACCCCATGTGCGAATACTTATGCAAATCTAGTTGTATACTTCTGGGAGAAGGCATTTTTATTTAATAGCATGTTTTATCCACATGTACTCCTATACAGACGTTTTGTGGATGATATACTGTTGCTTTGGGATGGTGATATCAATATGTTGAATGATCTTGTAAGATACTTAGAATCAACAACTGATTTCCTGAGGTTTACTATGGAATATTCTTGTTTGAAAGTTGACTTCTTGGATATAACCATCACTAAAGATTCACAGGGTTATTTATCCACTTCTCTGTATAGGAAGTCATGATGGAAGAATGCATTATTACACTTCAGAAGTATGCATCCTAGATCCGTGTTTTCAAACATCATTAAAAGCCAGTTCATTAGACTGACGAAAATATGCAGAGATATTACAGATTTACATAAGCAGGTTGAAGTCATAGAGAAATTATTTATTGAAAGAGAATATAATATCTTCATGATTAATAGAGTAAAAGAAACTGTCTTTAAAAAGTCTAGTGACTCAAGGACTGAAATAAGAGAAACAGTCACTCATTTTAATAGAACTTATAATGACACTGGAGTGACTTTTACAACTAGGTATACTAGTGATAATAAGAGAGTCACGAGTATTATAAATAAAAATTGGCATGTACTCACGATAGATCCCACTATAATGAACATCATAGGTGAGTCACCTAGATTCAGTTATAGAAATAGTAAAAATCTTAAAAGACTATTATGTATAGATCATATCTTTGACAATCGTGAAGAGATATATGAGACAACAGCATCATGGGACATTTCCATGTAAATGTTGCAATATGATAACAGATACACAGCTGTTTATTCACCCTATGATTGAATATGTTTATACCAAGATTTCACGCGACATGTAATGACAGTAATCTCATATATCTCGCAACTTGTACCTTATGTCCAGCTTTTTATGTAGGGATGACATCAAGAAGACTTAAGGATAGAATTTATAACCACACATATGATATTAGATGGTTAAACCAACAAAATGCATTAGCTAAACATATAATTACTGAGAGAAATCATCACTTTAAATTTAGAGTATTACAGCTAGTAATGGCTAATAGGAGAGGGGTAAACAATATAAGTTATTTAGAGCTAGTGGAGCTCTGTTGGATATTTAGTCTACGTGCACACCTATATCCTGGCCTAAACAATTTTATAAGTATTAAGCCCGTACTTGAAGCATGGGCATTGAAATGAAAACAAATTTGGAATATGAAGGAATGTTGATATACCCACATATTCTTATATTCTATAGTTCATATATGATATTTCTTTATACATTTATATTACACACATTTATATTTATATATTTTTACATATTAGGATTGACTATAGCTGTGAGTATATTCATTCGATACATATACAGTAATAGATCTCATAAGATTGTTCATTAGGAACTTATATGTATACACACCCTTTTATTTTAGACCATGCTGTTACATTTCAGTAAGCATGTTTTATATATATATATACACCATACTGTCACATTTCTGATGTGGAATATAATTGCATATATTTTGTTTAATACAATGAGACATAACATGAAGATAGGGGTATATATATATATATATATATATATATATATATATATATATATATAGGGTTATTTATAATTTATTGGTTATTTATTTATATATTTTTGTATTTTTATACATTGTTTTATATATCCTTTCCCTGAAGTGAATATATTATGTTTTAGATTTTATATAATATGTTTGTATGAGACAGCCATATGTAATGAACAACTAGATGAATAAACCAACTAGTATAGCTTTAAAGAACTTTATTTTAGCTGAACTTGTAGTTAAATTAATGAGATGAATCATTAATTGATAATAGAATGATTGTTTTAGGTGTTTCTAATGAATTCAAATGTATATATAAAGTAACATTTTTATTGTCTTGTGAGATGTGAAGAATTGTGGCTTGATAACACATGAAAGCACTTATCTTTTTACATATGAAATAAACATTTGTCTTATGCTTTATATCGTGGTGGTCCTATCCTATTTTTTCTATATATTGTGACTGGTCTGTTAGAGAATACTTTTAACATCTTGAGAGCACTTGTGCTTATACCGTGACCACTCCAAAAAGCCTTACTGCTTTGGTTACACTCTACCATTTATATTAGCATTTATTTTACTTAGTATAATTGGATACCCTTGTAAGAGCTTGGATGAACAGTAACAGCATGGTTACATTATAGTCTGAGCAGAAGGGGTACAGCTTGTAAATCTATGCCAGCCTTACCCAGGACTGTGTGTGTGTGAAAATCTAGTACCCTTGTTTGTGTGTGAGCTACTTGGAATAGGGATACAGTGGTCCAAAGTTAGTCTTGTTTAGGATCTGGAGAGGCAGAGCCTCCAGTCCCAGGTCTGGAGTGTGTTCCCTGTGTGCTCTTGAGAGAAATTGAACTTGATGCAGAGAGCTTCAATTGAAAATACTGTCTAGATCTTTTCCTGTTTTTTGTGACCATCATTCACTGGTGTCAGTGGTGAGGACTGAGACTCCTTGATTACTGACTCAGGGTAGAGAGGCCATCACAGTATGGATGTTTAGAGTTTGTGTAGCTTACTACTCCATTACTAGGGTACTGCTGCAGTTGCTCATTATTTGAGTGAGGGTCCTGTTGCTTCTTTCTTCTTATCCTCCTTGCTATTTTGCCTTACTGTAATATATATTTTTATGGGAAGTATTTTTTTTTTCTTTTACAAAGAAAGAGAACTACTATTGTGGCACTGTTGCAATGGTATATGTGGGAAGAGAGCACTTAAAGCCCAAGACATAAATGATTTATTCTTTTTATGTCAAGAAGATAATAGGTTAGTGAATGGTTTTATTTGGCTTGGGAATAATCACTGGGATTTGATTTTGATATCAGTATTGATACGGATAGAGGAGACATTTTGGATTTAACATTAGCCAAATCATTTTTACATGCAAATTGTACTCATACTCCCTATTAGATTCAATTGGTTCCCATTGGTGAATATATTAGGACTGCTAGGAATATGAGTAATAAAAATGATTTGGAAAGGGTTAAAAAAAGAGCTTGGAATAAGATTGAATGAGGATGGATATTCTAATAAAATGTTTAAAGAAGCTAGAGAAAAAGAAAGTAAAAATGTTGAAGGGAGCACTATTTTTGTGAAAATCGTATGTTACTACTTTACTGTGAACTTCCATGAAATAATTAGAAAATTTGGCCTATTTTACCTTCTAATGATGCTTTGATGTAACTTTTGCCATATTACCATATTTTTCCTTACAAAACAGCTTTAAATCTAGGAGAACACCTGTATTTTAAAATGACTCATATGAGGAGAGGGAGATTTTCATTTGGGAAAATGGGCATGTTTAGTGTGGCAGATGTAGTGTATGCCAATATGTTATACAAACTACTATTGTTAGGATTAATGGTAAATTATTAAGGCAGAAAAGTCATTTTTTGTGTCATAGTTGTATGGTTATTTATGTTGTTTGTTGTGATTGTGTTAAACCAAAGTGGTATGTAGGTCTGGCACTCAACACAAGAGTTAAGGCTGTGAGGTACAATTCTTGAGATACAGGGTTTGTTTCTCTCAGTACTTATTTACTACTGTCTGACATTGAACAAGTCACTTAACCAGATATCGTACCCAGATCACTCCTGAAAAGGAACAGTGTGTACAGTGTGCCTATCTGGTTAACAAATGGGCATTATTATTATAATTATTACTATTATTATTAAAAAGACAGGTGACAAAAAGAATACAAGACCATATTAAGGAAGAGGCTTATGCTCATCTTTTCAGTGCTGTAGCTTCACAAGTGAACATGGTGGAAATGTCAGAGGGTTAAAGTATTACTGGTTGGTAATGTTTTTATGATTCATAGGTTCATACTAGGCTAACTGCCCTTGTGGGCCATTTTAAGCCCAGCCAATTACCCCAGGTGAGAATCAAACACTGTACTTTTTGTCTTAAGGTAAGCACCTTAACCATTATGCCACCCCCTCAGTATGCTTCATGAAGTGATAAATGAACATGTTATAATGCATTTGAAAAAAGAATGAAATTAAAATATAATATTATTTGGCCAAATGGATTAATTACTGAACTTAATCGGTTAAGTATGTTATGAATGGATTTATGTGTTTAAATTGCTTTAAATGGTGATAGATTATTAGGGTCTATATTAAAAGAACGAATGTTTACTTACCCGAATACCTAAATGCTGACACGTCTTCATTGAACCACGAAAACATTGATCGTCCAGAAGTACAAAATCCAAAACATCGAATTGTCATGGTTGGCCCTTCTGCGGTATAGCTCTGTAAGGTAAGTGTGCGATAGTTACGAACCTTAGGGTTAGGGTGCGGGTTAAGGTAAGTGCATAGATGGTAATTTGTGTTAGATTTAGTGTAGGGTTAGAAGTAGGGTTTTGTTAAGTGTATGTTGTGGATTATTTAGTTAGTTTGGGTATAGCTTTTTATGGTAAGTGTGTGATAGTTACGGACCTTGGGGATAGGGTGACGGTTAAGTTAAGTGCATACATGGTGGTATATGCAAGATTTAGTGTAGGGTTAGAAGTAGGGTTTAGTTTAGGGTTAGAAGCAGGGTTTTGGTTGGTGTATGTATGTGGTTCATTTAGTTTGTTTGTGTAGGTAGTATGTAGCAGGTGGTGGGGTGGGACAACTATGATGGTTTGAGTTTTTGAATTTCGTGGTTTAGGGCATTCGGTGTATTTGCGGTTCGTGGAATATGTGTCGGCGTTTAGGTATTTGGGTAAGTAAACATTCGTGCTTTTAATATAGACCCAGATTATTACTATTATTTTTTATATAACTTTATTTTGATTTTCACATACATGAATCAACTGAATAACACAGATAATACGATGATCTAATACTAAAAATAAAGATAGGAAAATACCCCTTCTTCAGCCATAAAACATTATAGAATAATCAACATATACAAAAAAAACGTATACAAATTAAGTATCATCTAACCAAATCGCAAAAAAAAAAAAAAAAAAAATTAGTTCCGAATACAATTAACATTTATCTAACAAATCCAAAACATTTCACGCAAAGTATTTGCTTCTGCTAGATATAACCAACTCTGAACTGAAATGAAGAGCAAAACACTCTGTACTAGAATGATACAGAATTATTTGTCAAGAATAGGATAACTGTCTAGAAAGAAAGAAGAGAAAGATAGAGGAAAGGAAAGAATAAAGGAAAGAATAATGGGAAAACACTTACCTGGCACTATGCAAGAGAAGAAATCAGACACTGGGGGCAAGGGAAAGCTGTAACTATGGCTCTCTGCAGATTCCCCTTCCCAACCTAAATTCCGAGTTATCCAGCCAGAGAGACCACTAAATACTAATATTTGATACCCATCCCTACATATTGAAAGCAGAATTTGTTTCTATTCAGCTATGGTTGGGAAATAAGACACTTCTAGCACCTTGTAATAGATTTTTTACTGCCAGTAACATTATGTGCAAAATAGAGGGTGAGGTATGCAATTCTGTTACTACACATTATAACACTAAATCAGTCCTAGCTTTTCCCAGTACTGTATGGACATCTCTGATGTCATCCCAAAAGTCACTCCAAACTTGATCCAATACAGCAGCACATGCCCAAAGAATATGAACCCAGTCCACTATAACAAGTGAAGAATGACATCTCCAACAAAGCAAGCAATATTCTGGGATGCAATTAGAAAGCAAATGTGGGGTCAAAATAACTTATGAAAACATTTTCAGGTGAATATTCATTATTTTGGAGAAAAAGTGGTTCGAGCGGGAAACCTCAGAAGCAAGAAAACTAATGAATTTTACTTTGATAATTCTTTACTCATTCCTTACAAAATATGAAATAAAACAAAAAATGTTTAGAGTAGCTATCAGTGCAGATAAGGTAAATGGTAAAGATATGCTGGAGGAAGAAATTTCTCAACACTTGCTTGAAGGGAGAGTTACAAGCAGAGAGGGACGTAGAATGTTCGTTTATTGGCCTGAGCAAGGAAAACAGCGGGCAATAAAAGAAAAGATCCTGGAGATTTAGGTCAAATGACATCTGTAGCTCTGAAACAGTTTTAAGAGTCATTCCCATATAGGGATGAAAAGTAAAGATCAAGCCTTTAGCCCACCATTGGCTCCAGGGAAAAGAGTGACACTGTTTGAAATTGTGGGTAGGAACATACAGGAGCTAACATTGTTCTAAGAATACTTGTGGAGTCAAGCGCATTAGAAATTGAACAGATAACCTTATAAAAAGTGTTAAGGTAATAAAAGACCTCAGTGGGGGGAATTGCAGAGGGACACCCCATGTAAGTAGCAGGGAGGAGTGAAATTTTGAAAAATGAAATGGTTGCAAGGGTGGAGTTGGAGACAGGGAGGGATACACCTTATCCAGCATTAGACTGAGTGACTGACCTATGTAAAATCCTCATCAACTCTTTAAAGACCTGCCAAAAACCTTCAAATCACATCTTAGTATGTGGAGAGGAGATTCAATATTTGACTATTATACACTTGCTAATTGTTTTTCATATGTGTCACTATTTAAATCACATGTGATTTGAGAATGTTACACTGTGTTTTCCCTGTGAAGACAAGGTGCTAAGGAAGCAGAAGTGTGAATTAAAGTTCTCTCCTGTGACTGGTGTGAGGTGTTAATAAGCATAACTCCTCAACTGCTGATGTAAACTGACTCATCGAATTACTAAAACTGCCAGCTACAGCATGACCACATCAATTTGTGTATTTAAAACTGAATAAAGGATAGCTTCCACTCAGTCCTTCTTTTTTCTCTTGTGTAAGAAAAAAAAACACCTGAAACTGTGAGTAATACATTAACTCTTACAGTTACTGCCCCAATACTGGGAAATACCACCTTCACAAACAATTCTGACAGCTTCCCCAATATAATTACTGTCACCATTATCCTGATGGGATATTCACCAGACAACATAGCTGGCAGCCTGTAACCACTTGAAATGTCAGGACCTACTAGAGTGAGTCCCAATGGATGAAAAAATGGACTTACATATACCAAGTCTGAGATGGCTGTGTCTTGGAATATTCCCTTCTCTCCAAGGTATGGCAATATCAGAGTTGGTAAATATAAGTATGGGGGATGAAGGCTTGCCCCCACCCACCACAAGGAGGAAGTTTAAAGGAGAAGAGCAATGTTTGAGATAAAGGCTTCTGAATTTTCAATCCTTTTTTAGGTCTGTTAGCACTCGGCATTACAAGTGCTAACATTTTAATAGGGAGCACAGCAGCCTCTGTATTTACTACATATGCATGCAGTACAAGCCCAAAGACTGACTGTAGTGCAACTGTCATCAGGGTAATATAAATCATTATCTGTTCTCAAAACAATTATTTTGCCTTATATGTAGATATATTGCATATAGCTATAGATACATATATATAGACAAATAGATAATATAGATATATGTTTTATATATACACGTATATATATATATATATATATAGAGAGAGAGAGAGAGAAAGAGAGGGGGAGAGAGAGGGAGACAAGACTGTTGCTATCTACCAGAACTGAACAATAAAACTCATTTATCATTTATTTATTTCACTCCTTGCAAAAAACTAGTTACCACTTAATCAATTTCCCACAAACTCCCCAAATATAGATGAATGACTACCCTAACCCCCATATTGCTCAAGTTTATAACAAAACTAACCCATGAAGCCTCAGCATGTCAATAAAACTTCATGTGACCCTTAAAACTGTGAAAACAGGCTACATCTGCTATCATGTTTGCAACTTTCTTTAGCCAAGTAACACATGTAAGTCTTTGTCAGTTTAACCATTAATCACAAAACTGGCTACAGCCAATGTATAAAGAATTGACATATTCATTTTAGAAAGCATTACTTCTCGTTATGATATTTATTGATTTAAAGGAGTCAGATAGTTTGTCAGGGAAGTGTGTTCTAGTTCATCCTCCCAAATAGAATGAGCTTTCATCTGCCATCCTGGCAACAAAGACATAATGCAGGACCAAGTGGAATCATTTTCATGTGGTTACCACCGCATCATTAGTCAGCAAATAATCTCTCACCTCCTTACTGCCCCCCGCCCCGATGGCTTACTTGTTATTCGCTCTGCATTTTTTTTATTTAGCTCACTTTTTTTCTTGGTTTTTTTTTTTTTTTTTTTTATACAATCCCTTCAGCAGGTTAACAGCAATGTGACCTCACACTGCTGTCCTGCTGCTGAACTCCATGTTACACTACACATCTGAATTGATGTAGGCAGACATCAACAGCCTTTCCATCCCCTCATCCTGTGTAGCCCACTAGGAAAAATCTCTAATTAACCAAAATTCAAACAGGGTAGCACTTAAAGCCCAGGACCACTACCAGGTAAGCTGACCTACTATTATAACACAGGGGAAATACCTAAACAATGCCACCCCCAGCTTTTACAAATAATTTTGTGTTTTTTATTTTTATTTTTTATAATTAAACCCACATTATCACTACTCTGCCCACCACTCTAAGGATACAGAGGTCAACTACATTATTAAATATCTAACTACCTCTATGCCTCACTCCCAGAGGGTTACCTACTGAATCACTTCACTGCTTAGCTGATCCCAGGTGCAGTCTTAAATTCTTTGGCTAAAACACTTCACTGAATAACTAAAGGTCCCCCCAAAATAGGCACTCCTAACTTTCCGTGAAACCTTCCAGTGCATAGTTGGATTAATAGACAATGTAAAACTGCAACTATAATGTCCAATAATGAAAAGAAAGTAACAACTACTTGATCTCCTTTTCCTCACCACCATTTACCAGTGATATCCTACTCTAACCCTTCACTAAACCACAAATCTTCAACAATTAACAAAAGACCCTTAGGAAAAAGACTGTTCCTATCTCCCACACAGCTTTCTACCAAATACTCACCCCAGTGTTCTGCAATACTTACAATCGATCACTTGGATGCAGGTCTGGACAGAGATCTTCCTTCAACAAGGATCTTGGGTTTAGCACAAGCCTCTGCCAAGACTAAGAAGTAACCTCTAACCTCTAAGATACTCCTCCACCAAAATGTCCTGCTTTCTAGCCCTTCCAAGAAAAACTATATTTCCTTCTCCCTCCTCCTCTACTTTCCCTGCTTCAACTCCTAGCTCACCAGTCAAGGTATTCATAGACAAAAATATCTGCCTGGGAGAAAACTTAATTTGTTTTGTGTGCACATATCTATTATTACTAATTCATATCTATAGTTTTTGAACATTTACTACTTAAAGCTATTTAAACATGGTTCTTCAGCCAGGAGTGCTTAAATTATATATAATAAAAAAACGACATAGCAGGTGGGGAGTGGAAACAATCTGTGTAGATCTGTGCAGAGTCTTAAGGTGATTGTTGGTAAATTTTCAGTCAAAGTTTGATGTCTGGGGTTTTTCACAAGAATGACAGCATTCAGAGGTTGATTTACCTTATCTGGTTTTCTGTATGTTGTCAATTTTTATACACACCAGTTCCTATTGACTGAGCATGAGGGGGAAGGACTAGTATTTCAAGATTGTTTGTTCCTAGCTTGCACTTGGGTATGTTTTCCAACCTAGGACTGGAAGGACTGGTTATACTCTTGAGTTTTCCTTGATGGTACAACAAAAAATAATGATGTTGATGATAATAATAATAATAACAACATTAATAATAATAATAATAATAATAATAATAATAATAATAATAATAACAGCAACAGAGTGACAGAAAACTGCAAAAGAAGCTGAAAAGTAAGATGTGTAAAACAGTGTTGTTACTAGTAGTACTGTATGGTACAGAAACCTGGGCAGTAAAGGAGGAGCAATTGAGGAAGCTCGAGATGATAGACATGAAGTGCCTGAGATGAGTGCTAGGATGCACACTGTGGGACACTGGGGGGTTTATGTCTTTCTCACATCCTTTGTTAGTATGTCTGATTTCATTTGTGCCTAAGTCAAGTATTGTCATTTACATTAGTTATGATTACACCAATGTGGCAGTATTTACATGTTACACATGTTTCTTTGACACTTTATCACATTTGCCTGTAGTATCTGACTACATTTTCCACATATCCCCTCTCGTCTTAATTAGATTTGCAGTACAACGAATGTCATTTGTCTACAATTTCCCCCATTTCACTTCCACTCCTTTAGAATTCTTTCATTATACTTGGCCTTAGTATTTCTGGGCTACAACATGTGCTCATACATTAGGTTTACCAATAAGCAAACCATTTATTTTTACATTCTGTGTTGGTGCTTGCAAGTACATTTCCATTCCTGACCCAGAAACTCCCCAGACTCTGGAATAGATTGCCCATAAATGTCAAGCAGAGTGCCTCTTTGGACCTCTTCAAGAGGAACCTTGACGATTGGATGGGAGAAAGGAAATTCACCCCAGGGATCACGTCAGTCGCCCTGCTAGACAGGGGTCCAGGAAAGTAAATAATGTGGGAAGAAATATTCAGGGAATTGTTATGGCTAGGCTTGTATAGGCCCTAGGGCTGATAGCCTAGTACTAACCTATGAACCTATGAACCTATAGCAGAGAATACTATTGCTGACCTAGAAAGGGTGTTTGCGAATATGTAGACATGATGAGCAGAATGCACATTCATTTAACACAGCTGCTCATTGTGCTAGCATGCTTAAATTGTGCATGATTAGTGCAACGCCTACATGATTGTTAATGAATCCCATGGTAGGTCCTTTTACAGTTAATTTGCTTAGTGAATTACATTTGAATTGTTTGGGCATTTCCTTAGTTGCTGTGGAGTTGGTTTAGTGGCAAATCCCTTATCTTTGGTGAGGCTAGTCCTGGGTTTGATTCTAATGGGCAAAAATGTTTCCCCTCTTAGTCTTTTTCTCGGAAACAAATTGTTAAACCTTCAGGATACATGTTTTATTGCTGGCTTTTCGTATTATGTCAGGTGTTTGTCCTGTATGGTCTGACCATACCTCCCAACCATCCCGAATTACTCGATTTTTACTGAGTTTTGGGGCACAAATAATGGGGTGCCACAATTTTCAAGTGGCACCCCTTCATTTCCAATTTTTGTCCCCATTTTTCCCTGCCTTTTTTTTTTTTTTTTTTTTTTTTTATTTTTTGCTTTCATTTTTTGAGTTGACATCATCACGTGCGCGATGACTTCAGCTCCATCAGCCTGTTAGAAATGAGCTCAAGGGCACACATTTCCAGCTCATTGTTTGATTTGAATGGATCTGTAAGCACGAGAGGGAAGGAAATGACAAGCTAGCTTTTAACGTACTATTATTTTTGCTTGCTTGGGTATTTTTGTTATGCTCCTGAGTTAGCTTAAGGTATTTTTGCTCGTTAACAGAGTGATGGATTGGAGTTTTGTTATGCTCCTGCTTGGCCCATGAACTGAGTTATTTCTGCTGCTTGGGAGACATTATGCTCATATTTTGAGGTATCTGAACACTGGTGTGTGCAACATTATTCTGCTGCTTATGTGTATTATGCTCGTATTTTGAGGTGTGTGTGTGTGTGTGTGTGTGTGTGTGTGTGTGTGTGTGTGTGTGTGTGTGTGTGTGTGTGTGTGTGGTTTGTAAATGCCCCAAGGTGAATACACCTGGTGGCTAGAGGTACTCAGGCTCAAACCCGGTACCTTGGGTACAGCTAAATAGAGCCTAAAGTCCCTAGCCACTACCACTTGTGAATTTATGCCTCATATTTTGTTCTGTTCCTCATTAAATCTATGGTTTTCAGGATTTTTGTGGCAAATCACTGAAGGATTGAATTCACTAAATAATGACAGGCATTGAATTTCAGACTTTATATTCTTCTGAAAATAAATGCTAACAAAAAAACTTTTATTCTAGCAGTTTTCTAGGTTTATAAAATCAGTATTTGAAATGTGTCCCTATTTTGGGACTGTATTCTCCCATTATTGGCTTTGTCAAGGACTTTTGTGCTAAGACGTTGAGAGCTATGGTGACAAGTGAGAACTGAATTCTGTATTCCCACATAATTGGCTTTGTCCAGGTTTTTTGTGTAAGAGGTTGAGAGCTATGGTGAGAAGTGAGAACTGAATTCAGTAAATGATAGCCATCCTATCTTTCAAGAGACTGCTGATTTGGCATAGTGGTATGTTACTCTGACTGAAGTGCACAGGGTCCTGAGTCCAACACTTGGCAGTGAAATGCATGGTGGTAACACAACATTTTGTTTTAGCAACTTTCCAAAATTATACAAGCAATGTTTAAAATGTATCTCTGTTTTTTGGTCTTTTGCCCCCCCCCCCCCCAAAAAAAATGAAATTGAAAATAAGTGTGAGAAGTTGTGCAAGATGCCTGTGGCTTACACTACTGTCATTCTATTTATATATATATATATATATATATATATATATATATATATATATATATATATATGTATAAAGTCAAAGCAAGCAAAAAAAACAGCCAAAATGGAGAAAGTAGTCACAAATAGCAGACCGCAAGCTAAAAATCCATACAAAGACATTTTATTATCCACAGGTATAAGCATGTTTGTTCCGGTTACAATTATTCAGGAACTTCATCAGATACAAGTTTAAAAATCAAAAAATTCAAATAAATAAGCATGCAAGCAAGCTC
Organism: Protopterus annectens; assembly: GCF_019279795.1. Taxonomy (NCBI): domain Eukaryota; kingdom Metazoa; phylum Chordata; order Ceratodontiformes; family Protopteridae; genus Protopterus; species Protopterus annectens. The sequence goes on along the minus strand of NC_056733.1, from coordinate 1,575,967,406 downwards.
AAATATGGTGACATCACTTCCTATTCAAGTTTTAAAGTAATACATACACTTAAAATCATACCATTAATGTTGAATAAACACAGCAATAAAAACAAACTACAAATAGTATAAAATAAAGGATGCATAGAATTAATATATTGAATAATTTTAAATATTGGATAAGCTAATATATTAACACCCCACTGCCAGCAATCTTTATACACATGTGTATATTGTTTTAGTTTACAAAGATTTTAAAGACTATTTATTAGTAGCGTCTCTATATGTAGATATAGATATACATGTTCATTCCATTTTAATTGCTGGTAGTGGGGTGTTAATATATAAGCTTATCCAATATTTAAGCTTGTTCGATATATTAATCCTATACATCTTTTATTTTATACTGTTTGTAGTTTGTTTTTACTGCTGCATGAATTAGACATTAATGGTATGATTTTAAGTGTATGTATTACTTTAAAACTTGAATAGGAAGTGATGTCACCTATTTGAGCTTGCTTTCATGCTTATTTATTTGATTTTTTTGATTTTTAAACTTGTAGCTGATGAAGTTCCTGAATAATTGTAACCAGAACAAAAGTGCTTATACCTGTGTATAATAAAATGTCTTTGTGTGGATTTCCAGCTTGCAGTCGGCTATTTGTGACTACTTTCTTTGTTTTGGAAATATATCTATACACACACACACACACACACACATATATATATATATATATATATATATATATATATATATATATATATGTGTGTGTGTGTGTGGTGTGTAGAAGTAGACTTTTATGATGGAAATGTTCTGAATTGGGCAGTTTTGTTATTGGTTCATGCATTTTGTTTTATTGCCTACTGGAAAAATGTTCAAACAATAAATTTAAAATGCGCTCTAACTTGTCTAACAATTGTGCTGTATTATTATACAAGGAATATAATTTAATAAAGTCAGGAAGGTGTATCAAAGAATGCATGTATTGTTTCTTGTTTTGTGTGCAAGGGGCCTATGATTTGAAAACAGCCCAAAGGCAATGTTTATCCACCACTGGCCAGGTGCATTTTCTTTGGATGTGGTGTGGGTTTCAATGCTGTTTCAATGAATGTGAGTTTCAAGGGCAGAGAAGTTTTAATGCTAATTCTATTTTCATTGTGAGACAGTATTGCTTTGTTTAGCAGATATCTATCTATCAGTGTTTGTGCATTGTGCTATAAAATGTAAAAATAAATCCAAATAATCATTGTAGAAGTAAAGCAGTATGCACACACACATTAGTGTTTAGGGTAAATGGGACGAAATAGCCAGGTAATGGGACATTGGAATGGCTGCAGGGGGACTCTGGTGCCATATTTTGGTTGTCTGTTCTTCAGTTTGCATTTGAAAGTTGGTATCCCACAATCCCATTGGAGTGGACGGGGTTACGTTATTATGTATGCATATTTTACATTAATCAGCATACAGATTTGTACCTATTTTTCATGGGCCTTGTCTAGATTTTTGTTGTTTCCAGATTGAGACGTACGGGCCCAAAGTATTTCCTCATACTGGGTTTATAGTTTGTATCATAACCCATCATCAGTTTTCTTTCATGAGGAAAGTATACATTTGCTATGTGGGGTGAGTGTACACAATTTACAACATATATTTATGCAATAAATAAAACATTTGGTTAGTTGCATGCATTGCTTTCCCATATGGCAAAGGGATACTGCCCCTGCAAAGTGAAGTAGTCAACAGGCAACAGATGCAGCAACTCAAGATGGGGGGACCTCCAGCAAAAAGAGTTAGAAGAAAGCCCATGAAGGATGCTACAATTCTGTTTGAGGAAAGCATACCTATATCAGCCTCCACATTTAAAATGGTTTAAAGCAAGCATCAAGGCTCGAGGTAAGGAGTTAATCAGCAAATAGATAAAGAAGCACTTAATAATGAGTGAAAGTCCAGGCTGTTTGACTTGTTGGTAGACAGATGCGTCTCCTTTTTGCAGAATCTTGCACAAATCCAGATAAGACAAGTTTTAGTAGAGCAGAGGGTATTGGTGTATTCTTTAATCAACAGTCTTCGCCTGCAGAACATCCATAAAGTGTTACTTCTTCCCCATGTCTGTTTTTGAGAATGAGAAAATCTTGTCAGTGCAGGTTACCCCTACCCGAAAGACAGAATCATTCTTTACCACTCATATTCCTCTTTCAGTTTAAGAGCATATTTGGAGAGGTGATTTTGTAGAGAATTTTGATTTAGTGGATCCAGCAGAGTACAATGCATATTGTGCTGGATGGTTCAAATGCCATGGATCTCGTAGTATCATTGACAGCCTTAGTTAAGCATCAACCCTCTAACTTCAAGGCAAAGTCATGGGATAACTAGGTAGTTGGCATTATATATTTTTGCCATTATAATTGAAAAACAACCTGTCTGAGCCCTACCACTATTTAAGTATTTTTAATTATCAGAGAAGCATATTGTTTAAGAGGTGGTTGTCCTGGTTATGATGTGATCACTAATATAGGAAAACATGATCAATAAACAGCCATCTTAAGTGGAGTGAGAGGCATCCTGATACATGGCTATGGATTATGATAGATAGGCCTAGGACCCTTCTATGAGGGTGATTTCCACATAATTCACCACATTTCTTACCCAGAAGGGTCATCAGTTAATCATGGAATGAATAAGAGGGACTTCAGAGTTCAGTACTCCTCTTTAAATTAAGCCATACATATTGTTTGCCAAATTAATAACCCTTTGGTTTAATTTCTCAAGCCTTTTGGATTTCTAATACCATGATAGGAATGGCCCCATTCCTAAGTTTGGGTATGATTGCAGTTCATGAAATTAGTATTGTTTCAGGATTTGATGTTAGCCAAAAGTGTTGTTCTCAGCACCTGCAATGCACCCAAAATTGCCTCCTTCTGTAATTCATACAGGGTTACATGTATTGGTAGCATATCTAAGTATGACTGTAATTTTTTTTTAAACCCATTGCTCCCATTACTACTGGAACTGTTTGAGTATCTTTCTTACACATTGCTGTCATTTTAGCCTGCTTTCCTCATATTTTATGACTTTGTGTCTCTTTGTATGTGAGACACTATAATCCCTGGGTTTCAATGATCAATGCTACTTTTGTCTTTTTTTTCATGGACTGTTATATCTGGTTTTCTTGCTTTTTTGGTTCATGTTTCTAATGCTTCTCAGTTACAGCTGCATTGTAGTGTTTGGACAATCCCTAATGCAACAGTCTTGCCACATTATTGCACTCCCTCCTGCTCAATTAATTTATATCACATCCCTGTCTCAGGTTGATATTTTCTTGATGTGGCAGATTTCCTAGTTTAAATGTTGCTTTTACACATCTATAAAGAGGACGCCAGCAGCCCCAATCATTTTTCTCCTTGACTACCCCCACTCCTTTCATTTTTACTGTAACCATTTTTCATTTCCCATACCTTACTCTTCCCTACATCTCCTGTTGTCTGTCTCATCCTACCATTGCCAGCGCTTCTGCCCTGCATTATAGTCTGTTCCCTTTCTCTTGTTGCCCTTTACTAATGGTATTTGCCCTACTCTTGCTGCTTGTAAATACCTCTGTCTCTCTTTCAAGTCCCACAGTTTAGTTAATCTCTACTTTCCAACACAGGTATTACCTCAAATATATAATACCAGTGCAGCTGAGGCTAGCGTTCCTCTGAAAGTTTTATCTGTACTAAATCCTTGTGACTATTTGTCCTTTCTTTGCTTCCCTTCTATCTCTTCTCTCTAGCTAGTTCTTTTTTTTTTTTCTTATTGCTTGTTTTCTGGGTTGTTTTTCTACCCAGGTATTAGTCTTGCCCTGTACTGCCTTTCCCCTCCCCTCCCCCTTACCACACTTCTTGCTCAAAGTTTTCATAGATGCCCTAAAACTGCAGGTGCCATATTTAAACGTCCTTCTTCCCACCTTGCTGATGTGCGTCTCCTCTTCTGCGAGCGTTTGACTGCATCATGTAAGTGTACTTCTGAACTGCATTTAAACTACTGTTAAACTAATTCTAGTAATTGTTTTTCTGTTTGCCTAATTTATGCTTTCTATCAACAAAAGGCTGGTGATTATACTGTGAAGTATTTGTCCTGCATTGTGGTGTCATTGGTGAAAGATTTCTCTGTGACTCTTAACTCCTTGGCTCTTTAGAGCTCTGTTTTCTCTAGTCGCTAGGAGTTCTAGCACCTTGCGACCACAAAAGCAATACTGGCTGTACCTTATTCTCTTTAGTTCTGATTTTTAATTGCTGAAAAACAGAAGTTTTTTTTTTTTCCTGTGAAGCATTGTTCTTTTTTTTTGAATGATTTAGAGCCTGTTTTATGTAGTTGCTAGGAGCAATAGTAGCTTATGATCACAAATATACTACTGGCTGTATTTTACTCCCTGAATTTTGATGTTTTAATATAGGAAAATGGAAGTTTTTTTCCAGCGAAATTTTAGAACTGTTTTAGAGCCCATTTTCTGTAGTTGCTAGGAGTTGTAGCACCTTGTGATCACAAAAGTAGTATACTCTGCATAACTGATGTTTTTAATGAAGAAAACTGGCCCTGTTGATTTACTACCTAGTGAATTTTCTACACTGTGCTGTGTTGATAGCTATTGAGTTTGTACTGCACTACTTCGAATTTACTTGCAAACACCGCTGTATTTCCTAGCTATGTATGCATATAGGGCACTCATAGTGGAAATTGTGCTCATTTAACTGTCTCTGTTGCTGTAGTATTACCTTGGTTTGTCTCTCTCTACCCTTGGTGTTTATCTCTCACTGTTCCCTGAATATTGTTCTCAACTAATCCCCCCTCCTTTTTGTCTTTATAGCCCTAGTGGATCTTAACCCTGTGATTTCTCCTGGCCATAAAAGCAACTTTGTGTTGTGGACTCAAACTGAAACCCTGCAATTTATGACCATCAATCCTGCAGCAATCCAATAAGCTCGCAGAAGTATGTGTCGTAGTGCTTATCTAGCACATGATAAAGTAGCCCATTTTAGTTACAGCATTTTTCTTAAACAGTGTTACAATGAAAACAGTGTTTTATGCAAGTTCGCTGCAGAAGAGGATGCCAGCAACTCTAATCATTTTTCTCCTTGACTACCCCCACTCCTCTCATTTTTACTGTAACCATTTTTCATTTCCCATACCTTACTCTTCCCTACATCTCCTGTTGTCTCTCTCATCATACCATTGCCAGAGTTTCTGCCCTGCATTATAGTCTGTTGCCTTTCTCTTGCTGCCCTTTACTAATGGTCTTTGCACTACTCTTGCTGCTTGTAAATACCTCTGTCTCTTTTTCAAGCCCCACACTTTAGTTAACCTCTACTTTCTAACAGGTATTACCTGAAATATATACTACCCCATGCAGCTGAGGCTAGCGTTCTCCTGAAAGTGTTATCTGTACTAAATCCTTGTGACTGTTTGTCATTTCTTTGCTTCTTTTCTATCTCTTCTCCCTAGCTAGTTCTTTTTTTCCCTTATTGATTGTTTTCTGAGCTGTTTTTTGACCTGGGTATTAGCCCCACTCCATTTGCCCTCGCTACGTTCGGACTCACTTTTTTACCCTACCCCCATTCCCACACACCCCTATTACAATTTCCTTTATACCATTCAGTCTCTCCCCTTCCTCGCTCACCACCCACTGACAAGCAACTTCCTGTCATACTTAAAATACTTCACTTCCTATCCCAACCCTTTTTTTCCATCGTGATTTGATTAAATGTTTCCTATTTTAACTCTATACACACACTTCCCCTCCTAAAAGCCATATTCCTTCCCTCTTACCCAATTTCATAATGCAATAACTAATCTTCACCACCTCTCTCCTCTTTCCTCTAGCTATCCTAACCTCATACCACATCCACCAACCTTCCCCACTGCTATACTCTCCTATCTCCTACACCTCTGACACACTAACTTCACCATCTTTCTGTACTATCTCCCCAGCTCTATTTAACCTCCCCAACACATCTTCATAAACTGATTAGACTTGAAATAATCCCTCCTTCCTACAAGTCTAAACACAATTTATATAAGTTATATCTATCTATCACTCTACTCTCTACACAAAAATGACTTATTTATATCTGGTGACATCCACCCTAACCCTGGTCCCTCTCCGTCTGCAACAAACCACCTCTCTCCCTTATCCTTTACCTCCCCCTCTTTTCCTACTATCTCTGTCCACCCTCAGTCTAGTATACTGAAATCAAAAATATCCAAACACCTAGCCATATCCTCTCTAAATATACAAAGTCTAACCAATACAATTACTGAGTTCCATGCCTGGATTGCCCATACAACCCCCTCACATCATCTGCTTGCCCAAAACCTGGCTTAAGCCGCATATCTCTAACAATGAAATTCTACCACCAGGTTATAATATCTACTACTCAGATAGACTTAAAAAAAGGGGGTGGTGTAGCCATTCTACACTCTAATAGCCTCAACCTCTCACCTTTCACTGCACCCATCCCCGGCTTTCACCCAGCTGAACTCATTACCGCTAACTACCACCTTAATTCACACAGAAAACTAGCAATTGCCTCCATCTACAGCCCTCCTGGAAACAACTTTCCCATCCTTGAGAAAATCCTTTCCTGGTTCTCCCACAATATACCCTATGAAACCCTCATCTTAGGAGATGTCAACCTAGACTAGTCAAAACTCAAAACGGACTCTCCGCAAAACAGTATTAATCCCCATGGTTACCATCAACTTATAACTTCTCCCACCCGAATCCATAACAACACTTCATCTAGATCTATAATTGACTGGATACTCAACAACAGCCCTAAGCTATATCACAACCCCACTACCCTACCAGATCAGCTTAGTGACCACCTACCCACTTCTGTCCTTAGATGCAGCTCTCAACCTCCCAAACCTAACCTCTACAGAGACTGCCGTAAACTTTTCAACTTTTACTTAGCTCAACTCAACACTATTCTCTCTTCCACTGACTGGTCTTTCCTGAAGCATTTCCCTTTAAATGATGCAGTAAATAGTTTCAACAGTATCTTTCTAAATACCCTGACCTCCCTTGCTCCCTCTAGAAAGGTTTGAATAAAATCTAACTATGCTCCTTGGCTTTCCAAAGACTCTAAGTCCCTTATGCTCCAAAGAGATAAAGCTTGGAAAGCCTGGACCAAAACTAAGGAATTTTCCTTGCTCCACAATTATAGACATCTCAGAAACCTTACCATGAAACAAACCAATATTGACAAAAAGTCCTTCTTTAACTCTGCTCAACTCAATAGCAAATCCAACCCTCAGAAATTCTGGTTGACCATTAAAAATATTCTTTCTCCTAGATGCCCCTCAAACCCCTCCCCCTACCCAGATACATCCCCTCTAGATACAACTATGTTGCTTAATAAATACTTTATCGATACTATTCAGTCACTCTTACGAACAAATGGTAATGCTCCTCCTCAACACACCCCTCCCAACAATAATACCTTCTCCTTACAGCCTGTTCCAACTTCTTACATCTGATTTCTTCTACTTAAGCTCAAACCCTGCTCACCATCCATTGATAATCTACCCCCTATTTTCCTCAAACTAGCTGCTGACTCTATATCTTACCCAGTGTCTATATTAATCAATAGCTCCATTCAGGAGTCCACTGTACCTACCCACTGGAAATCCTTTTTCACTATTCCCCTACACAAAGGGGAACTCCACAGACACATAAAACTACTGGCCCATAGCCATCCTATCCCCCTCTCCAAAATACTTGAAAAATGCATCCACTCACAACTGCTAAAATACCTACTCCAACAAAATCTTCTCACCCCTACCTAACATGGCTTCTGTCCCCACCACAGCATAACCATTGCCCTCCTATCCTTTACCCATACCATTACTGAGGCCCTAGATAACAAACTTATCTCTTGCCTCTTCCTAGATCTTTCCAAAGCTTCCAATACTGTCTCCCACCCCCTGCTGCTGTCTAAACTTGCTAGTCTCAATCTATTTGCTTTCACCCTTAACTGGTTCTCCAGTTACCTATCCTGCAGGCAGCAATCTGTCAAATGGCTCTCTTCCTCTTCTCCATTCTTATCTGTCGCAACAGAAGTACCCCAAGGCTCCATCCTGGGTCTCCTGCTCTTTAATATCTTCACTAATGACCTACACACATCATGTAAACAATCCTCCCTCATCCAATATGCAGACGATTCTACCCCCATCTCCATCTCCAACAACATCTCTGACCTCCATACTCTCTCTCAACATACCTTCTCATCCATTAAATAGTGGCTCTCTGAAAACCTACTCATCCTCAACCCCCCAAAAAACAAACTCCTATTATTTTCCCCGTTCACTTACTTACCACAAATCTTCCTTTTATATCACTTCCTCAAATAACACAGTCATTAAACCTGATGCTCACACTAAACTCTTAGGAGTCATCATAGACGATGAACTCAAATTTAATGCGCACCTTCTCCAATGTATAACAAAGACTAACCAGAAACTTTGGTTTGCTATATTGTAACAAAAATGTTCAAACTCCAAATGCTAGGCTCTCCCTTGCTCAAGCTCTCCTCCTACCCTCCCTTCTGTATGCTGCCCCTATATTTACCAGTATCCAAACCACAACATTAAATAAACTCCAACAAACTTATCATGAGATAGCTAGATTAATAACAAGTTCTCTTTACAACACACATCACTGTCTACCCCTCTTATCCGTACACTGGCTAGAATTCCCCCACACATTGTTACCTTCACAACTACTAATGCTACATTTCATTCTCTACAAACCTTCATCTTGCCCAGCTCTTTTTTCCCTTGTCTCTATCTACACACATTCTCGTACTCTCCGTACCTCTAAAAAACAACTTCTACACACCTACCAACCAAAAAAAGCAGTAGGCAACCTCTTATATAAATATTCCATTGCCCAAAACTGGAACAAACTGCATCGTGAAATATGTTCCACCATTCACCCAGCCCACTTTAAGGAAAAACTCAAACTCCATCCGCTCAACACCAAAATCTGTCCTTGTACAGCCCCAACCTAACCTCTTCTCTCCTTCCTAGGCATACCCTCCTTATTAACCACCCTCCACTCAACAAAGTAATCCCTCTACTAGGGATAACAAACTGTACTTTATACTCATATCTGATCAATCAATCTGTGTGTAAATATAAAAAAAGCTCTACTCTGTAAACATAGGGTAGACATAATGAAAATGGTTTGCATTCTTTCTTTTGTATATGTATTGTTCTTGAATAATTTTTAATATCTTATCATATGTTAATGTAATTGTTACCATTTTATTTCTGTATACTGTCTGTATTGGAGCTTTTCTCCTTGGGTCTCCACTGAAAACGGGCCAAAAGCCCAGCTGGACCAACCCCATTAACAAATGTCAATAAATAAATAAATAAATGTAATTCTTATATAATCTGAGAATATTTTAACCATTTGCAGCTGTGCTTTCAACTCATATGATGAACTATACAGTTTTAAGTCATCCACAGAAAGTAGATGAGAAATATTGAAGCAGAGTTGTTTTCTGGGAGACAGATTGCAACCATAGTCTAATTTGTTAAGTAAACAGCTTAATGGGTTAAGGGCAAGATAAAACAGCAGCTGTGACAAAGAATCACCCTGGAATATCCCCCTTTGATTTTTTTTATCCCATGGATAATAATTTATACTTTTATCATGGCTCAACTGCAAAATGGTTTGCCACTGTTTCATGGTCACTCTTATGTAATTGATCAGTGTAGGGTGTATCTTATACGTATGTAAGCATCCCTTTATCCATGAACATGGGATACTGTCAAATGCTTTTTTGTAATCTATCTATGCAATACTTAAATGATTCCCTCTCTGTTATGGCTCTGTTTAGCAAGAAATGATCCTTTGTTCCATATGTTATTCTTTTGTTACCCTTTTGTTCTATTGCCATAACTGTGTTTATTTTCTAAATGACTATAAACTCTGTCTACATCAATTCAAATATATAGTTTGTATATTGCCAGAAGGCAATTTATTGTTTTGTTGTTGTTAGGATGGTTTGCATGTTCTCTCTTAAGGAGGAGTATAATTTTTTTTTTGTTAACCAGGTTGGTGTCTGTTCCAGATACATATATAAGTAATTATTACTCAGGACTAATTTCTTTTGTAAAGTTGTTAATGATTTTAGCCAGAAGTGTTTCTGGGCCTGGGATTTTCCATTTAGGAGACTTTCTTAATTTTTTTCTCAGTTTCTCTCACCATTACTACATCCCATTTCATATCCATTATTTAGAGCTCCTTACCATTTCTTTTAATACTATAGTGTCTTCAGCATCTTTGTTATGTTCAACAAGTTCTTCATAAATACTTCTCCAAAATTTGAATATTTATTTATTTTATTTTATTTTACATTTGTTGGCCGGGATAGTCCGACTGGATATGTGTCCATTTTCAGCGGAGGCCCAGAGAGAAAAGCTCCATTTCCTAACACAAAAACAAATAATAATAATAATAATAATAATAATAATAATAATAATAACAATACAATAATACTAAAACAGAGCAAGAAAAAAATATAGATTCATCATTTCACACGGTTTAGCACAGTAGGAATATGCTACCACATGCTAAAGGTTTAACACAGTTACAAGCAGGCACATCTGTACATTATAACATAACTCATATTTTTTTTTTTTGTTTTTATGTTGTTTCTCAGTGCTGTATAGAATCTTTTTGTCTTATCAATGAAATTGCTTATTTTGTGCTTTTCCTTTATATTTATCTGCATATCTTCTAATTTGTCTCTGTCTGTGCTGATATTTTTAGTTTATTACTGGCAATAATATATGATAAATCACAGTTAATCAGGTATTCTGTGATCTTCACCACCTTCACAAATTTCAGTACAGCTGTTCAGTGGTGCTGGGAGCACAGGATCTCCAGTCAGTGCATGATTCATTATTTAGATGACTTTTCGATAATAGGTAAGGATGAGTAAGATACCAGGTCTTGTATCACATCAATTTAGCATCTTTGTCGGCTTTTGTAGTGCCCTTTGCACAAGGGAAGATAGAGGGTTAGATAAAAACCATCACATTTCCAGATATCAAGAATGATGCCATTTCATTATTCAAATTGCCTCACAATAACCTGAAAGTCTTGAGTGGCATTATTAAATCATCCTTACCATGCAAAAAAGGAAAAGTTAGTAAGATAATGAAACTGGTTGCCCTCTTCATTTTTGCTTGCAGTATGACGTTCCTGGGCAGGAACTTAACTAACTTGCTAAGAAGCTGCCACGAGAAGCATTACAAGATTAATTTGACTGCAAGAGAAAAACATTTCCGATTGTAATCTTATTTTTTACAAAGTTTAATGGAAGGTGTTTATGGCAGAATGATTGATAGATAAAGCCAGTTAACTCCACTAAATATACAGAAACATACACCACCACACTACACCAGCATGTAAATGGCTGCATAGATAACTTTACCACTATCTCTCCACTGTCTGTCCCTTAAGATATATATCTACAACTGACTCACCTTGAGCTATCATACAAGACCAAGTCCTAAAAGTGCTATTAATACTGTAAACTAAACTACACTTTGTACTGCATTTGTCTGCCTTACTGTGACTGTTAGTTAAATCATATTTTCTTGCTGTTTTCACTGTTTGCAAAGCTTTTTCTGCTATTTTCACTGTTTGCAAAGTAATTGTTGCTACCTTTCCTGTTTGCAAAGCATCTCTTGTGTTCTGTTGTTTCTGCCAAATAGTGTTTTAAATAGCCAATTTGTTTGCTGTTTAAACATTCTTTAGTGTCTCCTTGCTGTTTCTTAGCTATTTAAAACATAATTTAGTGTCTCACTGCTGTTTTTCTGCTCTTTAAAACATTTATTTAGTGTTTCCCATCTAAAATAGTGTAGCTAGTAGCTGCAGCGTAGTCTAGATACATGTTTGCTGCATCTGGGTCTGTTTTTAGTGGCTGTTGCATTCTGAGCACATTTTTCAAAGCCATCTTTGACCAGAAGGTTGTCTGCACCCTTGTGAGAGAAGTGTGCTAACTGGAAACTGTCTAGTGAATGGGGGATTGATCTAGGGCTTGGAGTCTAACCAGGAAAAGAAAAGAAAAAAAAAAAAAAGCAAAGAGAAAACAGCTATGCGGGGCCAACAACCCCTAACAAAAAAAAACAAAAAAAAAAAAGAGATCCTTAAGCCAACAAGAAAGACTAAGGAAAAAACCCTAACAGTAAACATAGCAAGACCTACAAGGTTGAAAATGAAAAAGAAAACAGTAAACACATGTCTGGCAAAAAGTCTGACAAAAGGAAGAAAAAAACACCAAACAGTACTACAGGACATATAACCAAACAAAGAGCAAAATCTTACTAATATCCAAACACACACCCCAAAGAAACCAAACAGATAAAAAAAGGAACACTAAATCATATGCAAATAGTCTTGTGATACTGTGAAAAAGAGAACAAAAAAAGAAAAGGCTGTAAGGAGCATAAAACGCTGGGGAAGCTCACAACAAAAAGGAGCGCAGTATCTGATGGAATACATTCCATAAAGCAAAGCAGGAGAGATATACACCTAAAACACAAAAAGCACCGATGAAAATATCAGTGCAACACACTCGTCAAAAAAGGTAAATCTCCTGTTGTGCTAAAAAGAACAAACAAGCAGGAATAGGTAAATTAACCCCACCCTTTATGCCATAACCACATTCACAACTGCTGCAACAAAACAGGAACTGAAACAATCTTCTCAGCAAGTACTTCACTAAGACAGGCAGTCCAAGAAGATGTAAAGCTGACACCAAAATGAAATCTATCCTAGCAACAGCTGGCATCCAGGCACAACCATATTCCTCATATAAACATTTCTCAACAGTGAAACGAAACACGTGACACTGAATAATGACATTGTACACACTTCCAAAAAAGCCACCCTGGTACACTGAAGAAAAACATGCTTTGCTGTCTCTAAAACCTGACATCAGTCCATCATGTGGACACAAGTGCTACCACATAGGGCAAAAAACATAAGAATATCTAATAGGCAGCTTATCAAGAGAGCAATGTCACAAAAAATCATGCCAATGAGGAAGCAAACCATAATGCTGCCTACACTGACTCAAACCTAATAGGCTCCCAGGAAAATAATGTTGATACCCATTAATGGCATAGAAATGGGCCAAAAGAGAAGTATACCATTCTCTCCTAGAAGAAGAGAGGAAGTCTAAAGACACATGCCAAGCAAGCAGCAAAGCCTGGACTTCACACAGCTCCAATGAAGGGACCCTCCATGCACACTTCCCAGCCAAACAAGTCTGCTGAAGCCAACCAGACAATGCTTGGGCCGAGCAACTAAGCAATGAAAGATCTGCAACCTGTAAATACAGCAATACAGAGAAAAGAAAAAAGTGTACAAGAAAAAAACATGATGCAGTAAAGTAACACCACCAGAAGCAGGAGGAAAATAAACAATACCCCTCCTAACAGGTGTATAGAAGCGCCCCCAAAAATGAAATACCTCAGACAAAAGGCAGGTGGACCAGGAAAGTGTAAATAAATAGACAGAAAAAAACATACCCTGAAGTGCCCAAAAAGGCACCATTTAACAAATAGACCTTTTTTTGGAAAGACAAAGGAAAAGAATGCCAGAAAGCCAAGTGCTGAACAGCTTTACCAAGAAGGGCTTCACAAGACTCAGAGACATAAGAAGGAGAACCCAAAGGCACACCCAAGATAGAGATACCAGTGATAGCAAAAGAAACATCCCCAACATGGGGAACTCACCAAAACCACAGGATATGGCAAAATTAAGAGCAAGGCCCACTAATGAAAAAACAAAAGAAAATTACTGCAAATAAAGAAAAATAACAGAAGACTGCAACAACAGTAACATTATCTGCATAAGGCAGAAAATGAGACACCAATACTCCTGAACACAAAAAAGAAAAAGCAGACAAGGAAAAGCTTGCCCTCACCTTAACAAACAGCACCCACCACCAGAGTAAAAGTATAACTGCTCAAAGGGCAACCTTGACACACACCATTTTTCATGGCAACTTCAGCTCCCATCCAGCCATTAACTAAAGGAAGAATAAGCTGAACAAATGGAAGCAATGCATTGAAGAAAAAGAGGAAGAAATCCAAAAGCCTTTAAGATGGCCAGCAAGGTTGAATGACTAACACTGCCAAATGTTTTGGTCAGGTCACAAGAGAGCAGCAGAGAAGAATCAGAAGCATGAACAAAAGAGGCAAGAGACTTCAACAAAAGAGACACATTTTGCATAGGCCTACCAGAAATACCATAGACTCCAGGGTCCAACAAATACTGCATTTTTGACTGCAGACATAATTGCAAGATCTTACAAAACAACTTATAATTGGTATTGCAAAGAGAAATTGGACACCACTTAGATAAGACCCTGTGGTCACCCTTTTTCCAAAGTAAATTTAGGGCTATCCTTAACAAGCCAGGATGGGAAAAAACATGAGTAAACCACTCATTAAATACTTGCACTAGTACAGACAATTGAGCATCAGAGAGAGAGAGAGAGAGAGAGAGAGAGAGAAAGATAGGTAAAAATGGTAAGAAAGACCATCCAACCCTGGAGCAGCATCAACCCTGAAAGAAGCAATAGCCCTCCGAATGTCAAACAAAGTAATAGAGGCACCACGTTCTGCACTGAAAACAACAGGCTTCACAGGTATAGGCCGTGATTCCATAGACAAAGGTTTACTAACATACAAAGGGGACAAATAAGAATTAACTTCTCACAGATTGCCCTCCCTAGTGGTAAATACATCACCTGAAGAGGGCAACAAACTGTCAATAAAGGTCTCCTTCCTAAGAGTACATTTACCAACAAAAGGGAGAAACTCCTCACCCCTCCTTTTCAAAGAATGGGCTAAGTTCCAAAGAAGTATCCTCACTCTAGCATGGTTATGCAAATGCAACTCACGGAGGTGGTGAAGGCCATTAGCAGGTGCATGATGCACAGCAGACTGGAATGCAACATAACAGGAGTTGGAAGAACCATTACAAAGGGAATGATAAAAGTGGGCAAAACAAGAATAACAGGAAACAATCTTATCTTTAAAGACCAATCACCAAGAAGAAAAAGAAGAACAGAAAGGCAACAGAGTAAAATGATCATGCAATAACTCAGTAACAACCTCTTGCCAGGCAGAGGTAAAAGTCCATAAGCAGTAAAATGAGAAAGACCCCTACCTTTAAACAATGTAGAAGAAACTCCAAAGGAAAAGGTCAAAGCTCCATGATCAGTAAAAGGCACAAAAGACAAAGAAGAAGAAACCACTTCAAAGGTAAGAGAACAAAAACAGTAATCAATTTGGGTGCGAGCAGCCCCATGAAAGTAAGTAAAGGCAGAAGGATAACATACAGTAAGAGAGGCCAAACATAAAATGTCCTTACAACAATGGACACTAGAGTCCTGTCTGACTGTAGAACACCCTGGTAATACACCATATTTAAAGTGACCAAAAAAAAAGAATAGGCTAGTCAATTAAAAAATAAGGTTGCAAAGTTAAAATAATAAGCAACACTCAGACACTCAAATAAAAGCATAAACAGTCACTAAATATACAAAAGAATGTCTGCACAACTAATACACCTCCAAACCCTTACCAGGCAAAACACGAATAACATCCCTAACAACCACAACAGATTTACGATACAGTAACCCAATACCAGACCTACGATCTGTCCCTAAAGACCAAACCACCCCATCCCTCCACAAAGTTTCCCATTAGGAACAAGGAACAAAGGAAAGCCTTCCCACATTCAACAGACAAACAACATCAGAGTGTAAGGCAGAAATCCAGGAAAAGACAGTAAAATACTGGGGCAATGACATCATACCATTAATATTACAAAAAATCAAAGACAAGTTAGCCATCAGTACCATGATAAGAAACTCCTTCAGATCCCCTCTAAGGATGCTTGTTTCTAAGATGTCTGTACCTAGAAGCTGAGGTCCACTGCTGAGAATCATTCATATCAGTACACAAATCAGATTCACAACTAACAGTATCTTTAGAAGCAACACCATCACTAGTAGAAGAGGTATTAGATGTACCAAGTAATTTTCTGTTAGACTGTAACATATCAGTACCAGAAGGGACAACAAAAACAACAGGAGAAAGAGGCACAGTAGATTGAAAACCAGAAGCAACAGAAACAGGACAAGGAGGACTAGACGTCAAAGAAGGCAGAACAGAGCCCTCCAGAGTAGAAACAAAATTAAGACTAGAGTCAGAAGAAGGGGGGACACAGAAGTAGCAGCAGAAAAGGAAGCATAAACATTATAAAGTAAAGTCTGAGAAGACTCAGTGGAAACAGGTAACACTGAAGGTAAAGCAGGACAAATAGAATCAACATGAGAACAAGAACATAAATGGCATCACTGTGGACAAGCTCTAGCCAAATGAGCTGTGGAACCACAATGAGTGCATTTCCTAGCAGGATAATCAGACACCTCATTGGTTCTTTTGAGTTTTTTAAAGTTTTTTTAAGTTTTTAACTTCTGGTATTTAAGCCCTGCATGTCAGTGGGTTTCTGCTTGTTTGCACCTACTGCAGCATCGAGCACTGCTGCACAATTGTGTGCCATAGCTGGACAGACATTTTTGACAATTTTTCCCTTTGATGCAGCCATAGTGCATTAGCGTAGTTATCATCTTTAGCACATTTCTGCTCTAAGAAGTATTCTTATTGACCTGTGGCCTATTAAACCACCAGCCAAAAATCCCTTTAGAAATACCTATCTACAGAGCACATCCTAGATTAGTCCTGAAAGCACCCCCTTTGTGATAACAGTTCTTCAAACCTAGGATTATTGAGAATTGGACTATCCCTATTTTCCCTGCCAGCCTGGTCAACTTGGGTCTCCTGAGGCAGTGTAACAATTGCCCCATGTACACTAACAAACTAGGAGCGGTCATAGATATAACAAATGATGTCAACATCGTACAACAGAGTCTTATGCAAACAAATGATTGGTGTCAAAGTCGTGGCCTTAAACACAATGCAAAAAATATATTATCATCCCTTATGGTAAGAACAATGTTCTTGCTAACTACCACATCAATAGCAGCACACTAAGTATGCAGTCAGTGGTGAGACACCTGGGCAGACAGGTTGACAGCAACTTTACCTTTGATCACCATGTCTCCACAGTAGTAATAAGGACATTCTATATTGCTTATCTCATAAGTAAAGGCATTGCCTCCAGAAAAAAATAAGTTATTACATTCCTGTACTCTTACCGAATCAGGTCGATAACTGTGTACAACATCCCTTTTGGTATGTACCTTTCCAAGCACCTGCAGCAATTGGAGAGACCACAAAGGTTCCTCACAAGGAAAATTCAAGGTCTTCAACATCTGTCCTATGTGGATCACCTGAAATCACTGTCACTTTATTCTGTTTCATACAAACTACTTAGAGGTGATCTCTGCCTTACATATAATGCAATCTCTGACCCTGATTTACTGGGAATGCTGCATATCCTCAAGTCAAATGGCACATGGGTTGATCCCTCTAAAGACATTAACCTAGTATGTGACATTAATATAACCTGCTGGAGGGACATATTTGTCTCCCAGAGGTTACCACACCTTTGGAACAGACTCTCACTTTCTGTCAAACAGAGCACCTCATTGGCCCTCTTGAAACATAATCTGGGCGATTGGATGGGTAACTGTAAATTCACCTCTGGGATTCCACCTGTGCTTCTCTTGGACAGGGCCAATAGGTGCTGATCATAGAAATGAGGGTAGAACTTGGCTAGGCTTGTAAAGGTCCTAGGGCAATTAGCCTAGTAACTTCCTATGACCCTGTGAACCTATGACAATGCTCTACTAATACCTCATTCTAGTACAGAGTGTGAGAGATGCATCCACACCAAGAATCTTGAATCCCTGCTCACTTGTATTCGAAACAGTAACAAAGAAGAGGTTGTCAACTCACCCACTACTACTCAGGCACATAGTAGCACTACTCATACACATAGTACACATCTAACACATAAATCAACATATGTGGAGGTTCTCTCAAAAAACTTACCAAAACAACAGAAGCCTACAAAACACAAGGCTGCTACAAGTAACACAGTTCCTACAGCAACCAAGACACATAGCAACACCAGTGACTCACCTACCAAGCCCTTAAGGCATAAAACTAAAAAAGGAATGTTCTTCTCATTGGAAACTCCAGAGTGAGTTACACAGATGTCCTACTCACCAGGTTAGATAAGGAGAAAGCATGGTCAGCTGCCTGTCTGGTGCCAGGACTCATCAAATCATGCATGTACTCGGGTCTCTTGTTAACAAGTACCATTATGACTCCATCATAGTTCATGTTAGAGTGAGTGACCTGAGATGTACTTCACTGAACTATATGAAGAGAGACATGATTGAACTCTCTGAGTATGTGCCCTAGGTAGGTATGTCCCTAACCTAGAGCTGCATATTACCCTCACCTAAAATGATGACACAGTATAAACATATACTTATCTACATACATATTTTACATATATGGATATAGCATCCTAAGGGCAGACAGAACACACAAAAGAGGTGGTGGTATTGCCCTACTTTACAAAGCCAACCTAAAACTCCAGCCCCTACAAAAAGAATGCTCACACTTCAAATATGCAGAAACTTTATTTGCTAAACTTCTCTTAAACCAGCACAAACAAATAAACCTACTCGTGGTCTATATACCCCCCAGGTGACAACCTGTCCATACTAGAGTCAATACTTCACTGGGCTTCCCACTCCTGTCCTCAAGAAACATTATTACTAGGCAACATTAACATCGACTGGAACTCAATCCACTCTCAAACACCCACCAACCATATCAATCTATATCACCCAACTCATTCAATCACTATATATCTTCACCCAACTCATTCAATCACTCACACAAATTAATAAATCCACAAAAAGGGAATCCATATTAGACTGGATCCTCACTAACCAGCCCAACACCATCCAACAGTGTGGAACGCTACGCAACTCTCTCAGTGACCACAATCCCACCTTTATCCTTAGGCATAAACTCAAACCTAATAACTCTCCCATCCTGCTACAACCCCGTTCCCAAACAAACTTCCCCACAGAACAATTTTTGGAGGCCTTAAAGTACTGAGACTGGTCACCCATCAAAATGTTCCCTCTAGACAAAGCAGTTGAATACTTCAACACCACATTTCCAAATATCCTCAACCCTTTAGCCCCAATCAGAACAATTAGAATTCATAGCATCCCTGTTCTGGCTGCAGAAAACCACAAGGGCCTACTTAAAGGCAGGGGTAAGGCTTGGACAACCTGGCACCAATACAAAACACCCACAACTAGACAAGCCTTTTTTGAACTCAGGAACAAAGCAAAAAAACAAATTAAGTTAGACAGACAGAACCACTACGTCTCCCTTCAAAAGAGGCATAATAACAATCCTCAAAAATTCTGGGCAGCAGTGAACAATATCCTCCAGCCTGGAAAAATCACTACACCCCCACCAAATATAGAAGGTACAAACTTAGACATAGCCTCCAGTATCAACAATTATTTTTCCTCCTTTATACTTAAACTCACATATGATACAAGTCCCACGACCCCCCACAATCCCCTAAAACCCAAATAACTCCACCCTCTTCTCACTCAAACCAGTACCAGTATCAACCATCCATAAACTTTTAGCTAAATTTAAACCTACCACCCTCACTGCAGACAATCTTCCCGCCGAATACCTACAGCTAGCATCTAGGGCCATAGCTTACCCCATCTCATTGCTAATAAATAGATTCATCACTTAAAACACTGTTCCATCCTTGTGGAAAATGTCATTCATCATTCCCCTTCACAAAGGTGGCCCCTCCTCCAACCTCTCTAACTACTGACTCATCGCAATCCTGTCACCTATATCAAAGATCCTAGAAAGGTGTATTCATTACCAACTCCTCACCTACCTCCTTTCTAACAACCTACTATCCAAAATTCAGCATGTCTTTCATTCATCCCATAGCACTACCACTGCCCTAATTAACTTCACCAACACCATTAACTGATACAGGAACCAAGGCAAACTAGTCTCTGCTACCTTTCTAGACTTATTGAAAGCATTCAATACTGTCTGCCATAATAAACTCTTAATCTGCCTCTCTTAACTCAGCATCAACAGCCCCACCCAGACCTGGTTCAGTAGTTACCTAAACAACCACCTTCAGTCTGTCATATGGCCTAACTCCCTATCCTCCCCTCTCCCTGTCACACTTGGAGTACCACAAGGTTCAATTCTTGGTCCCCTCCTTTTTAACATCTTTACAAACCAAATTCATCTAGCAACCAAAAAAGCTGAAATAGTCCAATACGCTAATGACACAACCCTGATCTGCTCAGCACCCAACCTACAACTCCTCCAACAAAAAGCTCAAGAATCCTTCATGGAGATAGAAAATTGACTAAATAATTCTCAATTAATACTAAACCCAAAGAAAATGCAACGTATGCTGTTCCTTCCTACAAAGTCTAGTGACCTTACCTTCTCCCTAGTTTCAACCAACAAGACTCACATCTCTCCTCTCCCAGAGGCCAAATTACTAGGACTTACAATTGACCAGCAATTGAAATTCAACAAACATATATCTCTAACTATTCCTAGTCTACTAGTCCACAAAAAACTAGGAACCCTTTATCACGGCAAAAGATACCTAACCTCTAAGTCTAAGATTGCCATAGCCAGAACCCATCTCTCACCAACATTACTATATGCATCCCCAGTGCTAAAAAACCTAAATAAAACTGACTAGAGCAAACTTTCCACCTGTTACAACAAAATTGCTAGATTTTCAACCAGTGCTAAACCCCGGTCCCACCACTGCCTGTCCCTACATACATTACACTGGCTAGAATTTCCCAGTTTTTTACAATACCACCAGCTCAATCTAGCTCACCAGATCCTATACTATCCTGAGAAAACACCTACCCTGACAGGCCTTATAAATTTCTACAACTCGAACAGACAATTGCGATCCAGTAACAAAGCTCCGATCGCAAATATCCTTTGTAAAAACAGTTCTGGGGAATCACTCTTCCCGAACAAGGTTGTAAAGACATGGAGTACCCTGCCTCCTAACCTCAGATTACAAAATTGTCTCAACTTTCAAAAACCTTCTTAAATCATACCTCTTTTCCAAGCCTTTATGCAACTGCAATGCACCCCTCCTGAAGCCTGACTGGGTCTATATCACCACACAGAATGGTGATAAGTTCGAACACCCTTTGTTCGAGCTTAAAAGTCCAAAAACCCTAAACAGTGAACTCACGGAACAGCAATTTTTTCCCTGCTCTGTGAAAAAAAAATCACAACTTTAAAACAAACTAAAGTGGGGGGCTTCACCCCCCCACACCTCCCAATGTGGGGGGCTGTGGCCCCCACACACCCCTAGTTAAATATACCAACTTGGAGATCGCACTACAGTGGAGGAAATAGCAAAGCCCTGAAGACGGCCCACCAATTTATTTTTTCCTGGGAAAAAAATCGATGTTCCATAAATTCACCGTTTAGGGATTTCGGACTTTTCGGTTCGAACAAAGGGCGTTTGAACTTATCACCATTCGATGTGGTGATAAAGACCCGCCTGACTCCAACACAGGAGTCTACTTCCTTATGCCTCTGCAGTAAACTTATATTGCGCTCTACTGATGCCTTTGGTATATATTGTATATATTGTAAATATGGTCTACTATGAAAATGCCTTGCACATACATTGTACCTATGCTATTCCATGAAACTGTTATGTTCATAAATTGTACTCCAAATTTATATTTTTAAAATGATTAGCTATCTTGCAGCATGTTACCTAACTGTCTTTTACTTGCTATCTATGTAACCTAGTACTCATACCATGTACATCTCACTTGTCTCTTACTGTATGGAGCTTTTCTCCCCAGGACTCCACTGAAAACAGGCACTAGTGGTCCAGCCAGACTATCCTGGTAAACACATGTTAAATAAATAATAAAATAAATAAACAAAAAATAACTGACTTCAATAATTGACTTAGTTTTTGGTGTCATTCAAAGGGGATCCAGTTTCTGTCAGCCTGGGATGACATGGTTGACAAACCTTGCTGATCTGCCAGATACAGTTTTATCTAGCACCACTAGGCTTTCAGCTGACAATGGCTCTTGCCTCCCCCATAGTGCCTTTTTTAGGCAAGGTGTCAAAAACAAAATTGCTGAAGTGAAAATTGCCAATCATAACAAAATAAGGGTTATGAAGCTAAATGCTAGGAACTTAAACCAAAATCTGCACAACCTGGAAGCACTTCTATCACTAGAAGATGTAGATGTCTGTGCAGTCAAACAAACCTGTTTCAAGGCTTCAGGGAGTACCCCAGCCTTGCAAGGCTACAATGCCTTCCACACCTTCAGAATGCAAGACGAACATGTGAGAACCAAAGGAGGTGGTGTTCTATCTATATTAGAGATACATTCATCTCCCAACTAGATAGACTGGACAACTCTATGGAGTTACTCCAAGTTCAGATAACTGTGGGTAAGACCCCCATTCAAGTCATAGCTAGTTATAGACCCACCTCCATGAGCCATGATGCACACAAGGCCTACTTCACTAAACTAGAGTCACTTCAAATAGTGCTAATCATGGGGGATTTCAATTATCTGACCATCAACTGGGAAAACTACTCTAGCCCTAACTTACATGCGCAAAAGTTCCTTGACTTTGTTAACTCAACTGCCCCAGAACAAATTGTTCAAACTCCAACAAGAGGAACAAGCATACTAGATCAGGTTCTCACTAATATGAAAACAAATGCACCACCACAGCTGCAGGACCTTCATTAGTTAAATCTGACCACAAATCAGTCACTTTCAAACTAGCACTAACACCAGAACACACAAAAGGCAAAACCAGGCTAAATAACTTCACCAAGGCAAACTATGCCCACCTAGGGGAATGTATAAATGCATTCTAAGTCCCACCCCCAGCTCGAAGTGGTAACTACACCAAAGCTTACACTGAAGCCCTGTACAATCCCTTGTATAAGTGTATAGACTCAGTTTTTCCAGAGAGAATCAAAGCCAGAGCCCCAAATAAAAACAAGCCACCCTGTTGGGCATCCAGCTTTAACAAACTTTACAACAAATGCAAAAAGTTGCTGTCTAAGAAAACTAAAGTGAGGCCCCAACAATGGAAAAGCACTCTCCTCAGCCTCAGCAGGCAAATAAGACAACATGTCAAATCCTCTAATGGTAACTTTGAGAAAAACCTAGCAATTGCATTCAAGGATAACCATAAGGCCTTTTACAGCTATGTAGCCTAATGGTAGGGCCCAAGCATGTGCCGAACTAGTGACTAATGGTATCACACACACTGATCCTGCAGAGATAGCAAACCTGCTAGCAGAAAGCTTTGGTGAAAATTTCATTTCCCTATCCCCTCCAGACTTATCATAAACCTTGCACTCAACTCCCCTCCCACCCTACACATCTGAAGATCAGGTTATTAAAGCCTTGACTAAGACAAAAAACACAGCCTCTATGCACCAGACAGCATCCCAGACTGTATTCTTAACAAACTAAAACATGAACTAGCACCACCATTAAGTATTGTACTCAATCACAGCCTATCTACAGGCTTTGTTCCTGCAGAATGGAGAACAACAACAGTTATTCACCTCTACAAAGGTGGCTTAGCAACAGACCTGGGGATTTATAGAGCCATAAGTCTGACCAGTCTCTTCTGTAAGGCCATGGAACGTATCATGGACCTCATAAATAAAGGCATAAGTGACCTCCAAACCCTGGTTCCAACCTAATTTGGCTTCATCAAGGGCATACTCTGCCTGTTAAACTTGGTGGATTTTTTCAAAAATGTGACCTGGGCATTGACAAGGGCAAATCTGTGACACAGCATACCTCAACTTGGCAAAGACCTTTGACACAATGCCACACTCAAGCATTACCGATAAACTTAGCAAACTGAATGTAAACCCCTTTGTTGTAAGATGGGTTGCCAACTGGCTCACAAACCGGTCACACACTATCAAACTGGGTAACTTCACACCAACCAGCAGATCTGTCACCAGTGGGGTGCCACAAGCGTCAGTGCTGGGCCCCCTACTGTTCAGACGTTTAGGCCAAAAATAAAGGGCTATGGCTGATCAAGTTTGCAGATGACTGCAAACTGGGTGCAATTATTGAATCCCCAAATGATGTCAGTATACTTCAGGAGGGTCTTATGCAGACCAACAACTTGTGTCTTAGTCACGGTCTCAAACTGAATGCAAAGAAATTCATCATCATTCACTTTGGTGAAAACAATGTCCTTTCACACTATCAAATTAGCAACCATACCCTCTGTACCTACAAAGTGTTAAGAGATCTGGGATCACAAGTAGACTGTGACCTTAACTTTTACCACCAGTCTTCTATGTAGCACACTTGATTAGCAAAGGCATCACCTCTAGAGCAAAGGAGATTTTAATCTCTCTATACTCCTCACTAATCAGGCCCATAACTGAGTATAATTCCTCTTTTGGCATGTACCATACAAAGCACCTGCATCAACTGGAGAGACCTCAGAGGATTCTAACAAAAAAAAAAATCAAGGGACTCCAATGCATGCCTTACACAGACCGATTAAAGTCTCTGTCACTATACTCTGTATCATACAGACTTCTTAAGGGAAAAGTCCTATAGACTGCTAAGAGATGATCTGTGTCTGGCATATAAGACAACTGCCAACCCATTACTGATGGATTTCCTGCACATTAGCAAGTCTTATAACATCAGAAATACTCTGTCTGGAGATTTAAACCTCTACTGCAACATCAACAGAATGGTTTCGAGGGATGGGTACATCTCACAGAGGATGCCACTGCTCCGGAACAGACTCCCTATCCACATAAAACAAAGTTTATCCCTGTACATATTCCAACACAATATAGACAGAAAATTGACCCCAAGACTGCTCTCTTACTACTAATGCACAGCCACAGGAAAAGCTCCTAAATGCTTTATCCCATGCATGGGTCTCCTCAAATTATCTATGATATGATCCCAGTTATTCTCATTAGGGGTAATATGCAGTATAATTATCAAGCATGGGATGGGTAAGTCCAGTCTATAACCAAATGGGATATCAAGTGGCTAGGCTTAAAATGGCATGCAAAGGCAGTGTGAGTAGTACTTACCTATGAACCTACGAATGAAGCTATAACAACTATTCATTGGTGCTGATGGAGGAGGGTTAGAATAGGAGCATAGTTAAGTGAGCAATAGCTCTCAACTTCATGGCCTCCATCTTCATCTCTAGAATGGAGAAAGCATATCACCTTCCTGGTGGTGATGTGTATTTTGACTGCCAAATATTTGTCAGTTTTATGTCAAAGTATCTGCAGAGCAAGAAAATGGTATTTGACTGTAATAACATGTCAGTGATGCAAAGTTTGAACAAAAAATCTTCCAAGTTAAGGAGGGTACCCTTACGTCTGACACAGCTTGTGTTATATAGCTTCTATAATATTTTGCCATGGAAACAGCAACATTGCCCACAAAGATAGCAAATAAGTTGTAGCTGACTGGACAGGGATAGCTTTGGTTCTATGGTGGCAGTCCTGGTCACCCAATACCTGGAGAGATTATTTGGTAGCTATTAAAGCATTAGTGTTTTGGGCTAATTTGATAATGATGATGCAGAAGTCATGGTCAGACCACCTTTTAGTGCATTACATGCCTTTGCATTGGGCTAGGGGTGAAGCTATTTGTACAATGTGAGTTCATTTTTGCCAGGATTTGCAAGATAGCTGATATGCTTTTAAAAGGGTGACTCAGAATCCAGGGCATGTGGGCTGACTCATGTCTCCCCACTGGAAGATCTGTGCTTAAAAACATTTTGCTATACTTTTATTTATTTTCTTGAAACTGTCATGAGCATGTCTATAGCCTGCCCTTTCATATGTTTTTTTTTGTACCAGAGAGCTTTTAGGGTATTTAAAATGGTCTCGTGATGTTGGTTGAGGTTTCAGTGCTGGTTTGGACTGTTCATTCCAAGACCAATCAAGAGGGCCGGGGTCAGCACCTGACTTCAGAAAGATACACAATTTCTCAACTTTGTCAACTTTAGTGGTATATTACTTTGTGGAAGCTTTCTTACCCTGTAATTTGGAAAGTGTATTGTTTTCTTTCCCAAATGACACCCGATTATTACCAGGGATCTTGACATATGTTTGCATAGGGCTTTGCTCTATCTCTCAGGGCTTACCTTGTGGGGTTATTTTTCTTATTCTTTTAGGATGTTGAATGCCTTAGACTTAACCTTTGAAAGCAAATCAGTAGAGCTAGTTAAGTGGATTGACAGATGGTCCCTTCAGTCATACTTACCTTATATTAAATAACAGATAATTGTTGGTTATTGATCTTCTCACATTATTTGTATTTGTTTCAGGTAGCCAGCGTGTGGTTATCCTGGCACACTTATTCATATATTAGACTATCAACAGAACCTGATTATGGCTTGAAAATTGAACCTGAGTCTTTACCCTCATGTTTAATGAATATTTTGGAAATATTTTAACAGTTTGCACTGGGTCTTTTTTTTTCTAGTGGTGCATCATTTACTAGACAATATCAGGATAATTCACAATCACAAACTGTTGTCTACTGTTCTGAGAGAGACCTTATAGAAATACAACAGAGACTGCCTGGCTTATTCATTTCATGGTCTGCTATTGTCCCAAGACAATTTTGATCTGGGGATGCTGACCCTTCAGCTTTGGACACAGCCCATAAACTCTACTCTGCAGTTGGGTTTTGATATAATCAAACAGAAGGAATTAGCTAAGGATCCAGTTTGGTTTTCAGATGATGGAGTGCACATGTTGGATATAGGCTTGATGTATTTAACCTCAACCTGTTTCTTTATTTGGAAAAGTTGTCATAATTATATGTTTGTTGTTTATTAATAAAATATAATACACTATAAATAATCACGAAGCAAAAAAAGAATATGAACCAAGTGCCAAATAGTACACCAACTCCAATAAAAAAGCACTTGAAGGAAATAAGGCTGCAGACTGTAGTTCGTTGAATTTATTAAGGTAACAAGAAGAGCATAAACGCTAGAAACACCTGTTTGTTTCTAGTTTGTTTCTGTTTGTAGTGTTTCTAGCGTTTATTCTCTTCTTGTTACCTTAATAAATTCAACGAACTACAGTCTGCAGCCTTATTTCCTTCAAGTGCTTTTTTATTGGAGTTGGTACATTATAAATAATGAATGAAATGGAAATTAACACAAAAAAGAAAATGGCAAATCTGTTTTGGAAAATTGAACTGCAAGTTTCAATGTTTTAACATATTGAGTGCGTGTAAATAATGCTTTGGTAGGTTGTTTTCTCCAGGAAAGTGGGGGAGTAAGCAGACTGCATAGTGCAGTCTGTTGGGTGTTCACTACATGGCCTAGCCCTCTTTTAAAATCCTCTGGTCCCTTTCCTGGGTCACTCTGACTACAGAACAAGGAACTGTGTGCTGTTTATGCTGCTTGTGGACAATGTCAAGTTTATCAAGGGGGCACAGTTATTAATTCACTCAGTTGAAAATGGAAAATCCAGACTGAAAGAGTAGTCTTTCACATAACTCAGTCATTATTTCCTTGGTATTAAAAGGAATTTATGCTGTGTGATAGTATATGGTTAACTGTTTCATAATGATGTTTCATACTTTTTGGGTTGATGGATTATTTAATAAACTGGTCAGAATGTCTGTTGTGTGGTATTTTGTGAGGGAATGTGGGTTAGATGGTAGTAGTAATAGTTTGCACAGTAATGTGAGTTGGCTATCTGCCTTGCGGGTGGGTGCTGCCCTCAGCATATGGAGGAGGTGTATTATTTGACAATCTATGTGACTCCCATCATCAGTTCAGTGGTGCAGCTTCTGTGGCCACCTGCCCTCACTTCCTTTATTATAACAGGTGATCTCTGTAATGCCTTCCCATTTTCATTCCCTCATCCCTTTCACAGCTCACTCCAACTGCAGAACAATGAATTGTGGGCTGTCTGAGCTACACATGGACAATGGCAAATTTGCCAAGGGGTAAGGTTATGAAGCCACTTGGTAGAAAGGGTTAGGCTGAGCTGACAGAACAGTCTGTAACACAGCCTTGTTATTAGGGCTTTGTTATGAACAGAAATTTATGCTGTGTATGAATATATGGTTTACTGGTTTATAATGACGTTTAATGATTGTTGGATTGATGGATTATTTATATTTATAAACTGGTCCAAAAGTCCATTGCAGTGTGGTATTTTGTGGGGAAATGCAGGCTAGATATGGACAATACTTGCTATGTTTTTCCAGCACATGCAGCAATATGGATTCACTTAATACAAAGTGATTTCCCCTTATAAAAAGGGAGGTACTCACCAATATTTGTTTGCAGGTTTCTGACAAAGCTCCAAAAATGTGACCAATATGCCAATTTTAAAAACTTTGTGAAGCCTGAAATACTAATCTTATCATAGGATCATAGGAGATTACTAGGCTAATGGCCCTGGGCCCTTACAAGCCAGGCAAGAGTTTATTCCCAAAAAGAAACCTCGATCAGTACCTGTCATCCCTGTCAATGAGGGACACTGGTGGAACCCCTGGGACAAATTTGTGTTTTCCCATCCACTCATCGAGGTTGCTCTTAAAGAGGGTCAGTGAGGTGCTTTGTTTGACGTGTATGCGGAGTCTATACCAGAGACGAGACAGCCTCTGGGAGACAAACCTGTCTCTCCAGCAGGTTTTGTTAATTTCACATATTAGATTTAAGCCTTTCAACTGGGTAATGACTGAGGCATTAGACTTATGGATATGGAGCATCTCTAGTAGAGCAGGGTCTGAGATTGCCTTGTAGGCAAGACACAGATCACCTCTGAGCAATCAGTATGATACCGAGTAAAGTGATAGTGATTTGAGCCTGTCCACATAGGACAGGTGTTGGAAGCCATGGATTCTCCTTGTGAGGTATTCCTGTGGCCTTTCCTGTTGGTGCAAGTGTTTGGAGAGGTACGTACCAAATGGGGAGTTGTACTCAATTATTGGCCTAATGAGGGAGGAGTACAGAGAGGTAATAACCTCCTCTTTTTCTGGATGCAATCCCTTTACTTATGAGATGAACCAATTAAAAGCTTTTTCCGACCACTGACGCTACATAATGGTCAAATGTGATATTGTTGTCAACCTGTGTACCCTGGTCTCTCACCACAGATTGTGTGCTTAGGGTGTTGCTGTTGATGCAGTAATCAGTAGGGGCTGTGTTTTTGCCGAATGGTATGATAATACATTTTTTTGCATTTAACTTAAGGCCATGACATTGGCACCAGTCATTTGTTGCTGTGAGACCCTCTTGAAGTATGTTAACATCATTTGGGGAGTCAGTGAGAGCACCCAACTTACAGCCATTCACAAGTTTCATCAGCCACAGGCCTTTTGTCTTTGCCTGGACCTCTGAGAAGTAGATGTCAAACAATAGGGGTCCCAGGACAGATCCCTGGGGGACACCACTAGTGACAGGTCTGCTGTCAGAGGTGGTGGTACCTATTTTGACCTTGTGGGTCTTATCAGTGAGCCAGGTGGCCAGCCACCTGATGAGATAGGGATTTATGCCAAGTTGTGTTCACTTTTTGTGATCCCTGACTGGGGGGGTTGTGTCAAAGACTTTGGCCAAGTCAAGGTAAGTTGTATATACTGACTTTCCCTCATCTGGTGCCTTGCTGACAGTCTCAAAAAAGTCAACCAGGTTCAACAGGCAAGATCTTCCCTTGACAAATCCAAACTACCTATGTCCTTGTGTATGAGGTCCATAATAATACACTTCATGGCCTTACAGATCTGACTTGTCAAGCTAATGGGATGCTAGTTTCCAGGGTCAGTAGTAGCACCACCTTTGTGCAAAGGGATGACAATGGCAGTCCTCCACTCTGCTAGAATGAGGTCTGTACTTAGGCTATGGTTGAATAGGTTGCTCAAAGACAAGGCTAGTTCTTACTAGAGATTTTTCAGAATACAGGTTGGGACACTATCAGGTCCCATGGAAGCTGTGTTCTTTGCCTTGGATAGAGCCTTTAACACTTGATCTAAAGAGATGTGAGGTGTGGGGCATGTATTGGGGATGTCGAATGGGCCTTAGGGGGAGGCAGGAGGGTGAAGATTATGCTGAACCTATCTGCTAGCAGGTTGGCTAAGTCAACAGGATCAGTGTAAGTGGTACCATTAAGAACTAATTAGGAAAAACCTGAGCTTTTCCATGGAGGTTTTTGATGTAACTGAAAAAGACTTCATGGTTAACCTTTGTTTCATGGCTAGTTTCAATTCATAATTGGCTTTGGTGGTTTTCACTAGTGATCTAATTTACTTGTTGAGGCTAAGCAGAGAGTTTTTCCAATTGGAAATTTGTGCCTTTTTACCCTTGGACAACAGTGTATTCCTTTTGTTGTAAAGCCTGTTTATAGAGGATGTCCACCACATAGGTTTGTGTTTCCTTGAGGTGCAGGTTTTAGCTCTGTTGGGTATGGCTGAGTCCATGCAGTTGTACAGGTGCTTATATATTGCACTGGCATACTGTTCAGCATATTTGTCTGCATCCTCTGAGGGGGGCAGTGGTGCAACATGACTGATACCCTCCCTTAGAAGGTTATAGTCAGTTTTTGAGAAGTTTTTTAGCCTGGTTATGGCTGTTGGAGGGAGGTTGGATGGGATATACACTTTGAATTAGAAAGGCCGATGGTCTGATATCACCAGGGAAGAAGTTACTATGGGAGTGGTGCAGCGGTCATCCATGTTGGTGAGAACCAAGTCTAGAATGCTATCTCCTCTCGTGGGGGATGAGACAAGCTGGTCTAGTGAGTCAGAACTGATGAAGTCAAGGAATCATTGGGTGAATGCATTAGAGCAGGAATAGTACTCCCAGTTTATGGTGGGGTAGTTGAAGTCACCAAGGAGGTGTTAGGGGCTACCTTGATGGAGTCAAGTAGGTTAAGGTAGGAGTGAGTGTCCTGAGTTATGTAGGAGGGGTCTATAGCTGGCTATAACATGGATGGGTGTCTTGCCAATTGTCAGTTACACCTGGAGAAGTTCTAGTGCATCATGCTGGCAAACTAATTTGGAGGTATGCTTGTCCTTAATGAAAATATAAATTCCACCACCCTTAGTCTTCCTGAACTCATTTTTGGGTCAGAATGTATGGAATGAGGTATAGCCTGGTAAGGCAGGGGTGGTCTCTGCAGCCTTGAACCAAGATTCCATGACTGCACAGATATCGGCATCTTCCAGTGCTAGGAGATCCTCCAGTGAGTGCATTTTCAGGTTAAGGCTCCTAGCATTAAGCAGCATGACCTTCAATTTACTTTTAGACAGATCTTTTATGTTAGAAAATTTGTCTGTGTTATATCGCCTAAAAAAGGCACAATGGGGGAGGCAAAAGCCTTGGCTAGAATCCTGAATCCCAGGGGGTGACAAGTGGAGGTCATCTCTTGCAAAGCATCGAGGCCTGTCAACCATGTCATCCCAGGCAGACAGATACTGGATCCCCTTGGAATGATACCAGAAACTAAGCCAATTGTTGGAGTCAATTATTTTTTGTTGGCATTATGGTATCATTCTTCCTGAATGTAGGATGCTGCTTAGGCTAGGGTCATACCTGCCTGGGACACATACTCTGACAGCTCAATCATGTCTCTCTTCATATAGTCCAGGGATGTACATCTAAAGTCATTCACACCAACATGAACAATGACATAGTCATACTTGTACGAAAAATTATAATGAAAACTGTATAACTGGTTAAAAATAAAAATAGAAGTAAAAATAATTGCCAGTTAACAGCTGTACACTTCAAGATAAAATTTAATTATGACAAAGACAAATGTAAAACCACGTATTTAGTGCTTTCATCTCTCCAGTAAGACTTCTTCAGAGTCATATTTGTACCTGTTGTAGAGAGACTTAAGTGCATGCGTGATGTGGTGGATGCAGACACCTGACAGACAACTGACCATGATCTTCTCCTTGTCGACCCTGGTGAGGGAGGCACTGTGTGTCTCACAACTGAGTCACCAATGACTAGTATGTTTGGTTTATTGTTGTGCTTTATGAGCTGTATGAGTTTATTGTTATGCCATATGAGCTGTGTTTTGAGACACTGGTCTGTTGTCTGCTGTCTGTGGCGTGTTTGGTGTGTGTATAATGGTTCTGGGTGTATTTTGGAGGTCTCTGCTGTTTAGGTAAGTTTTTATTGAGGACCTCTGGATAGATGGGTGTGTGTTGTGCTTGGTTATGTGATGTGGGTGGTGTGGTGTTTGTGCTGATAATCTCCTCTTTGTCAGGATTGCTGACTATGGCGCGAGAAAGCATGGATTCCAGGTTACGGATATAGATGCATTTCTCGCTAGTAGAATAATTATGTGCTAGGAGAAGAGGGTTGTCAGTGAACATGATGCACTTGCTACACTGTCTCAGTATGCCCATGTCTACCAGGCTGGCAGGAGAAACTGATGGAAATTGTCCAGACATAGTGTTCTGAAACTTGGATGGACTTAGGGAGAGAAGGTTCTGATAAAAGTTTGTCCACAAGAGTGTAGACTACAACAACCTTCTTAAATGTAAAATAACTGGCCTGAAGCCCAAGTGCTACAACCAAAATTAAGAGGGTTAGAATATCAGACAAATTTAATCAGGCTACTAGCAAGCAGTAATAAATACAACAGAATAAAAGCACTTCAACACTTAAAAGCAAGCAGCATGGCAAAATAAGGTAATAAAGTAGGAAGAACATAATTACAATAAAAGCAGCTGAAAAAAAATGTTTTTTTTTTTTTGGAGAGGGAAGGAACAGAAGATAATTCAAGATTAAGAAACTTAGGTGGTTGTCCTTCCCACATGCCCTCTCTGTACACAGTAGAATGAGATGGGACTGGGAGTAGTGTCCAAAATCAAAGAAGCAAGGGGGTAGTCCTACCCAAATGATCACACTGTACTCAGTACAGTATAGTAAGAAAATGAGATGGAACTGGGAGGAGTGTCCAAAATCAAATTTACAGCAGGGGGGGGGGGCAGTTCCAGAGCCACCAAGTTTAAAAATACAAAACAAAATGCAGACAATGAGAAAAGCAATCACAAGTAAATCAATAAATGCAGCACAGTTTTGTTAACTATCTCTGAATCAGATTAAGTTCAAAAAATATACTGAGACAGTCTTACAGAACTGTAACTACTTATACAGCAGTATAAAGGAAAACATAACAGTCACAGGGAATCAGATAACACAAAATGTTGTGCTCACACCTTGGATAGGCTAGCTTCAAAAGAAAGTAAACCAACCCCCACTATGAAATGACAAAATCAATCGACCCCAACTGCCAAAATTGTCCCAAAGTGGTACAACAAAGTAGGAGTCTTTAAGGTACACCACCATGAGCTTGCACTGTGTCAGCAGTGATAAAAATACTCTTTATTCATTGAAAAACAATAATAATGTTAAACACACGAAATTCCCAGCTGAGATAATTGCTTTCAGCTTCTTAAGCTTTCTTCAGATCATAAATAACTAGCGCTGGGTAAAAACAAATATATTGTGCTGCCGCCAATCTAGTGGCTTAAAATATTTTTTATCCTATCAGCAGTGCACCTCTTAACTCTTAGTCCTTGGTCAGAAACAAACTCTCCAATTAAAATCCTTTGCTGCTGCTGCAGTGTCCTCAATCAGGTACATACAGTCTCTGTTCTTTACATCTCTGCATTCAGAGAAGGTTAACACCCCATAGTGTATAAGTACCAATCAAATTCTTTAAGTATTATTTCCTTCCAGTCACTGGTGCAGCCTATTAGAGTGCCATTGCCAAGCCTTCAGCCAATGTTTTAAACACTGCTATGTCTTCATTGTTCACAAGAACTTTTTCATTACTAATCTGCTGCAAAAGGCAGACAATGTTAACCTAATGAAGTGGTTTTACCACTTTTTTAACTTAATTTTATTTTTAGTATTTCTATTCATATTTTAAGCCACTGGATTGGCTGCAACACAATATATATGTTTTTACCCAGCACTTATTATTTATGATCTGAAGAAGGCTTAAGAAGCCGAAAGTGCTTATCTCAGCTGGGAATTTTATGTGTTTTTAACATTTTTATTGTTTTTCTTCGAATAAAGAGTGTTTTTATCGCTGTTGACACAGTGCAAGCTCGTGGTGGTATTTCTTGAAGACTTTTCCACTATGAAATCAGATGAACTGAATCTAGACCTTGACCAGAAATATCAAGCAAATAAATGAAAGCCCTACAGTTTTGTTAACTATCAGTAAAACAGAAAACAAAATGCAGACACTAAGAAAAGCAATCCCAAGCAAATTAATAAATGCAGCACAGTTTTGTTAACTATCACTGAAACAGAATAAGTGCAAAAAGATATACTTATCGTAGCTCATTTTTGCTTTCTCTTGAGTGCCAGGATTCGTTCCGATTCCCATATGGCTCCAAAATAAATTGGATAAAGCAGATAATTGGAGGATGCATGAAGTACATATTTATTTGAATATTTGGAGTTTTATTATAAAGTAACAGTTTCATGGCAGAAATTCTGTATATTACTGCAATAAGTCTAAGCTTTGTGGTCATTGACGTGTAGATCCCAAGAACTGTATAAAAAGCCACAAGACATTTTGAATATTGAACATTAGAAATCTCATTTATTTTGTATTTCTGAAAACATTAAAGAAACCTTTTTGAAAATTCATTTCAACTTGTAAAAATATTGTCCAGAATACAATGGTATTTAGATATTTTGTCAAGTCCATTGCCTTTAGAAACAAACAAATCAGAACTGTACACCTTGCTGCTATAAACAAATATGATACAACAATAGCTTCATGTCATTTTTTCCTGAACAGGAAGTAGAGAAAACAGTAATACTTAACTGTACACACCATGTGGCATCTGTTCCTTGTAATTGGGAATACTCTCTAAACTGCCTAAACATGTCTAGCTGTTTCACTAGAAAATATGTGAATAGTATGATAGCATTTCTAAAGCATGTGATATACTGAAACAAAATGATTGTATGTTAGACTGTGTCCTAATAGTCCCTGGGATTCATGAAGCTTGTGCCAGGTGCAGGCATAGTGTCGGTGTTCTAACACCAAATATGGCCACTGAGCGATTCAGGTAGGAGCTGTTTCCACATGCAAAACCTGCGTATGCTATGCCCGCACAACTTCTGAGCTATGTATGCTAATTACCCCATATGCAGCAGTGTAACATGCCAATGAAGGTATGTAGCGATTCAAGAAGTGGTGCAGGCATAATGTAAGCATGCAGAAATGTAAACCGTAGAAAACGGTTTACATTTTTGCAAACATAAAATCGGAGCCATGACAGCTGACCAAACACATGTATTATAATATTAATATATGCCAATTGCTAAATATATAGCCATTGGCATAAAAAATGTGCAAAATATAAACTTAACATTTAATATATATATATATATATATATATATATATATATATATATATATATATATCTATAGTCACACTATCGTGACGTGGAAGCATAGGGCAATGGTGCGCAAAGGGGATCGCAAGGAATATATAAAAATATAGAATAAAACTGCAATGAAACACATATCACAATTTCCCCATAATAGTCAATGGCAGGCATGCCACACCATACTAATGGCACAAGGGTTGCTAAGAGGCAGTGACAGTGTTATACGCAGTAGTTAGGAGTTAGTTCATAGGTTCATAGGTTCATAGGTTGGTACTAGGCTATCGGCCCTAGGGCCTCTACAAGCCTAGCCATAATAATTCCCTGGTTATTTCTTCCCACACTATTTACTTCCCTGGACCCCTGTCTAGCAGGGCGACTGATGTGATCCCTGGGGTGAATTTCCTTTCTCCCATCCAATCATCAAGGTTCCTTTTGAAGAGGGCCAAAGAGGCGCTCTGCTTGACATGTATGGGCAGTCTATTCCAGAGTCTGGGGAGTCTCTGGGTCAGGAACATATCCCTCCAGCATGTTTTGTTTATTGTGATGACAAGATTTAGATCCCTGGAGCATGTGGCTCTGAGGGATTGGGATTTCTGTAAGTGTAGCACATCCAACAGCTCTGGGTTTGACATGGCCTTGTATGTTAAGCAGAGATCTCCTCTGAATAGACGATATACGACAGAGTATAGCTGGAGTTTTTTAAGGTGGTCGGCATAGGGCACCTGCTTTAGGCCTGTGATTCTTTTAGTGAGGTATTTCTGCAGCCTTTCCAGTTGTTGCAGATGTCTTGTGAGGTACATACCAAATGGGGCATTGTATTCTATAATGGGTCTAATGAGGGATGAGTACAGTGGGACAATGACCTCCTTTTTTCAGGATGAAAACCCCTTAGTGATGAGGTGTGCCACATAGAAGGATTTCCTGACTGTTGTGGCAATGTGGTTATTGAAGGTGAGACCACTGTCCACCTGTGTCCCTAAGTCTCTTATCACACTTTCAGTGTTTAGTGTACTGCCACCTATGTGATAATTCACGGGTACATGTTTTTTCCCAAAGGGGATAACTATACATTTCTTGGCATTGAGCTTGAGCCCATGGCTCTGGCACCAAGCATCTGTTTCTGTAAGGCCCTTTTGTAGAGTATCCACATCATTTGGGGATTCAATAATGGCTCCCAGTTTGCAGTCATCTGCAAACTTTGTTAGCCAGAGCCCTTAGTGTTGGCCTGTACTTCAGAGAAGTAGATGCCAAACAAGAGAGGTCCCAGGACTGAACCCTGAGGTACGCCACTTGTCACTTGTCTGGAGCTGGATTTGGAGTCAGCTACTTTTACAGTGAGAGAAAGAATCAAACCCTGTATTCTTGACTACAGGAAGAAGCCCATTAACATCTCACAGTCTTAATCCACTGCACTAACTGCCAGGCAATGCCATGCAAATAAGAGGAGTAATAGTGAATTGCAGACTCCCCACTGGTGTAAGGATGCACCTCACAGCGTAGCATTATAACATCGAGGTGAGCCCTTGAGATAAAGATGACATCAAGAGAGGGGTGTGTCACCATAGCTGTAAGCACATTGGAGCATTGCTAAACTGGTCTGTCCCTAGCTGGGCAAAGCTGCAGGATAGGGGTGTGTAGAATTGCCCATAGCTATTCTTAGCTGAGAATACACAAGGTAACCGAGTATGCATGTGAACTGAGATGAAAACACGCATAAACCAGGTAAACGGGTATGCGTGTCACACACTGCAGCCGAAACAAGAAGGACATAGGAAAGAAATAAGGAAATGCTGCAGCAGAGCCTACAGTGGGCCATTGACGACAGCTAACAAGGCTGCAAGCAACTACCTGCAGAACAGGGAAGGGGAGGGACTGCACTGCAAATAAAACAGCAAAGTGTCAAAGCAGAACAAAGGCGATATGCAGTATATCAGCAACAAGGCACATTTCACCATGACTGAGTAGGGAAAGTACAAAACAAGAAAGACGGCAGGTGGATGCATGCCTGATAATGGGAGGGGATCTAGGTCTAAAAGTGAATTAAAGGGCAACAGATTAATCAAG
Source organism: Protopterus annectens (assembly GCF_019279795.1). Classification (NCBI taxonomy): domain Eukaryota; kingdom Metazoa; phylum Chordata; order Ceratodontiformes; family Protopteridae; genus Protopterus; species Protopterus annectens. The sequence continues at coordinate 1,575,929,785 of NC_056733.1, read as the reverse complement.
GCAGGCAAATAGATCTCCACAGTAAAGGCCCCACACTTGCAATACTCATTGCAAAACCCATAATTAAGACATGCAGCAGCTGGAATAGTTCATACACATCCACTTACATCAGCAGCATCCATAGCACAGTACTATAAAGTGTGAAAGCACCGCACACACATTTGTGTATTCCCATACACTCTGCACGAGTGGTGTATACAGATGGTGAACTTTTATTATGTACATGTTAGGGGCTGCCATATCTTTGTTCCACCAGCATGTGTTGGAGACTGAAGGTGGTGTGGAGGATGATGCACATGACCACTGCAGGCACCAGAAAAGGAGGAGTGTTCAGACCCAGGCTAGCCTACCAGGGGCTACATGATCTGGAGACAGTAGAGTGTTACAGTGTGGACAGGGACACCCTACAGCAACTTGTGGAGCTGTGCCGGCCAACTCTCAGAGCCAGGACAAACAGAGGGTAACCCATTCCAGTGGATACGAAGGTATGAGTAAGCCTGAGAATACTAGCTACAGGTACCGTTCAAAGACCAACAGGGGATATCATGGGTATCTCACAAGCATCAGCATCCAGGGTACTACACCAGTTCCTGGATGTCATGTTACCACATGCCAATGAGCACATATACTTCCCCCAAACACAGGAGGAGTTGGCCAGCAATATGTGTTTCTTCCACCGTGTGGCAGAATACCCGGAGGTACTGGGTGCAATGGAGTGCATGCACATACACATCAAGTCACCACCCAGTGAGCAGGGAAGGCACTACAGAAACCACAAGGGATACCCCTCCATCAACTGCCAGGTTGTGTGCAATGCCCAGGGCATTATCATGGATGTGTGTGCTGGTAGCCCTGGAAGCTATCACGACTCCCACATCTGGCATGCCTCACAGCTGTATCAGTTATTTGCCAGGGGGGACATCCCAAATGGCCACCTGGTGGGGGATGCTGGCTATGCAATGGAACCGTGGATGATGACTCCCATCAGAAATGCACATACACCCATGCAGGAACGCCATAATGAGACACATGCACAAACCAGAGTCATCATAGAGAGTGTGTTTGGGATGCTGAAATCGTGGTTCCATTGCTTGGACATATCTGGTGGAGCCTTGCAGTACTCTCCAGGCATGTGTGCCCACATCTTCATAGTATGTGCTATGCTACACAATATGGTCCTGTGGAAACAACTGCACCAGGGACAGAATGGTGAAGGCCCTCACAGCCCACCACCATTGCCAAGGACTCCACAGGCACAGAGGTACTCAGACTATGAACACCCTGAGCCAGCCCCAGTAGGCAGATGGCCCATGCCTTGGCAAAGAGGGAACGTATAGCACACACACTGGCAGTGTAGGCACCTAGGGACTGACACCTTTCTCCACCTGCACACACAGTAGAAATGGATGGCACACACACAAGACTACCTGTAAATTGTCATGTATAGGCAGTCTACTGTGTGCATCCAACATAGGCAGCCCTCAACTATTGCACACACAACAGCCATTGGCACAAGGTAAGTCAACACCTGAACAGTAAATTAAGCTATCAGCATATGCAGATACTGTATGTATAGATTCATAGGTAGGTACTTGACCAACTGCCAGAGGCCATTCATAAGGCCAACCAAAATGTGTCAGCTTTTGCCACCCCATTGATTCATTAACCATCCCTCTGTGGAGCAGAGCCAATGGCGGGATCCCTGGGGTGCATCTACTGCTCCCCATTCACCCTTCAAGGTTTCTCTTGCAGAGTGTTAGTGAGGGGCTCTGTGTAATGTAGTTAAGGATGTTGTTCCAAAGTATGGGGAGTGTCTGTGACAGGAAGCTGTCCCTCCAGCATCTCCCAGTTATTGTTGTGGCAAGGTCAGCTCACTACAGTGTGGCTCACTGTGACATAGATTCCCATAGGTGGAGCATATCCATCAAGCCTGAGTTCGACATGGCTGTGTTGGTCAGTGGAGATCATCTCTGGGAAAATGAGATGCCACTGAGTAAAGCAGGAGTTTATTCAGTCCGGCTACATAGGCCATATGTTGGAGGTCAGTATTCCCCTTGGTGAGGTACATTCGTGGACCCCCCAGCTGTTGGACGTGTCCTCTGAGGTACATCTGACATGGGTTATTATTCCCTATGATGGGACTGATGAGTGATGAGTAAAGGGGCACTATAACCCCAGTATGTCTAGATGGGAATCCTTTAGTAATCAGATGGCCTACATAGAAGGATGTCCTAACATCTGTGGAGATATGATTGTCACAGGGGAGAACACTATCTACCTTAGTCCCCAGATACCCCATTACCTCGTCTGTATTAAAGTGGCTGCAGCTCATGTGTTAATATGTGGGTGTCAATTCCACAATGGAATGACCATGCAGCTATTGGCACTTGGCTGGAGAGCATGTTGTTGGCACCCTGTGAAGTTCTCTGTGAGGCCCTCTGAGGGATGTCCGTGTCAGCTGGACTATCAGTCATGGCTCCCAGTTTGCAGTCATTGCCAAACATGGTCTGCCATAGTCCACCTGTGTTTGCCTGTACATCTGAGATATATATGCCAAACAGTAGGGCTCCCAGGACTGAGTCCTGTGGGACACCAGTCATGACTGTTCAAGAGTTGGACCTGGAGACCGCTAGTCATACCATGTGGGTTCTGTGTGTAAGCCCGTTGGCAACCCAACCTGTGATGTACGGGTGAATGTACAGGCTGGTGTGTTTACCAATAATACCTGAGTGAGGCATGGTGTCAAAAGCCTTGGTGAGGTCCAGGTAGTATGTGTGAACCACCTCCCCTGTCATCTAACGTCTTGGTGACTGTATGTAAGATGTCAAACATGTTCAGTAGGCATGAAATGCACTCAACCAAGCTGATTTGGGTTGGGTCACATGTTCAAAGGTTACCAATGTCATTGTTAATGAGTGCCATGAGGATGCGAACCATACCATTGCAGACCAGGCTTGTCAGGCTTATGGGGTGGTAGTTACCATGGTCACTTGTGATTTCTCCGTGATGGAGTGGAATAACTGCTGCCACGCACCATTGTATGGGCATGTAGCCTGTGGAGAGGCTGAGGTAGGAAGGCTTAATTAGGTGGAGGGCAGGTTGTCTTGTACAGTTTGCAAGATGCAGTCTGGGTCAACATCTGCCTCCATTGACGCTGTGTTCTGCTGTTAGAGAGGGCCATTTCTACCTGTGTGTCTCTGATGGTTGGGATACTGTACCTTTTGGGTAGTGTTGTTGGCTCTTTAGGGGGTGAAGTATGCACCAAATATATCTGCAAGGATGTTGGCGATATCAGTAGGGTCAGCATATTTTGTGCTGTATTTCACTGGCACAGTGCAAATCTGTGTGTCACCATGTAGATCCTTGACATAGCCAAAGAAGGCTTTGTGGTTATCTTTTTAATCTTTGCATATTCTCCTACTGATGTTAGCCTTGGATGATGTCATGAGGGGCCTATGTATCATACTAATAGTGGTCATGGATGTCTGCCCTTTGTGGGATTAGCTGTGTGCCTGGAACACTGTCCTATGTCTGTAGTATAGCCTGTTTATTGCAGAGGTCCACCACACCGGTGTCCTTGTCTAGTATGAGTGAGTCTTGGTTTAACAGCAATGGCATGATCCATACATCCATGTAGGTGCTTATAGACTGCATTTGTAAATCTGTCTGTATCTTGATCAGTGCTTCCCCTTAGTGTGGGGGCTGTGAACCCCCCCCCCTGTCACTAGTAGTGTAAATTTAGCTGTAGGAAAGGTATACACTGTGGTATCCATGGGAGGGGGAGATGCTAGGGTGTGGAAACAGTGAATAGTTCATGGTCAGATCTAACCAGTGACTGTTTAACATCCACTGTGGTGCACCTGTTGCCCATGTTGGTGATTAGCACATCTAGTAGTTTCCACCCCACGTTAGGAAGATTACCACCTGATACAGGGCATATGAGGTGATACATTCCAGGAAGTGCTGGTCCTGGAAGTGAGTACTGGAGTACGTTTCCCAGTTAATTGTATGGTAGTTGACATTGACCAATGCCAGGGTGTGCGTTAGGACTATCGTGTTCTCCACTGTCTCCAGGTAGGTGGAATGGAGGTCCTGGGTCATGGAGTGTGATCTGTAGCAGGCCACATTCCACATTGTAGTTGTGGCTGATGTTAGCTGCACATGGATGATCACAGAGGTATCATGCTGCACCACTAACCTGGAGGTGTAGGTATCCCTGATGAATATGGATACAGCCTCTCCATGACTGTCAGTCCATGTTCTGTGGCTGAAATGTGTGGTATGGGTTGTAGTCTGGAAGTGCTGGTGTGCTCTCAGGAGCCTTAAGACAGATTTCAGTTAATGCACAGATGTTGATGTCCATCCTGAGGAGTGCTGTGAGTCAATGCATGTTGTGATCACAACCCCTGGTGTTGAGTAGCATAAACATAATTGAATCTGCTATTGTGCTGTTTACGGAGCTGGTATTCACCTTCGAGACTCTCCTAAATAAGGCACCATGGGGGTGCCAATAGCCTTGCCCAGTATTCCAAAGCGTAAGGCTGACACATAGGCCAGTATGGTATCATTGCATGCATGTTCCCCATCTGTGCTTGTTTTTCATCTCCCCTGTAGGTAACCTAGTGGTAAGCAATAATAAGCTTTAAACTTATACAAGTCTTCTAGCTTCCAAGATAGGCTTTTGGAGTGACTAAGTATCAGTGTTCTGTATGTTCTTGCTGTACTCAACTGTTTCCTGACTTCATGGTGAGTTCACACTGTATATTGTGATCTGAAGATATGTTTATTCAGATATTATGGCTGTGATTGCCTGCACCTTAGAGGTTCACAGATAGCCTACTATCTATCTGCCCAAGGGCAATTAAAAGCATAGCAACAGTGTGTTGGCCTTCCCCACACCATTGATGAAGTAACTGAGCCTCTGTCAAACATAGCCAATGAAGCAATTCTAGGCAGAGTTGCTGGAAGCTGTTGAAGACTGCGGTTATGGAGGGTGATAGGGGCACTTAGTGATCTAAAGAGGGCATGTTAATGCGGCAATTCAACACCATTCAATTCCCCCAACAGGTCTTGCAGCTATCAAACTGGACAGGCTCCCCCCACCCCCTAGCTGTATGGTTCTGGGACACATGATCCCAGGGGTGTATAGTCTGTTATCCATTCACACAACAAGGTTTTCCTTGAAGTGTGTCAGTGAGGGGCTATGCCTAATGTAGGTAGGAATATAATGTATTGTCTCACAGTACATTTGTTGTATGTTAACCAAAACAATCCACAAGTATCCAGACTGTGAAACAATTCCAATAATAAAGATGATGAAGCAAGCCAGAAGGTTAAAACACAGTTTTAATCTAAAAATCATGAAAGTAACAAATCCACTTGGTTAAGTAACAAATCCACTTGGTTAAGCACTTTCGTCTACATTAAGACATCCTCAGGTTCTGAGGATGTCTTAATGTAGACAAAAGCACTTAACCAAGTGGATTTGTTACTTAACCATGTGAATTTGTTACTTTCAAGATTTTTAGATTAAAACTGTGTTTTAGCCTTCTGGCTGGCTTCGTCATCTTTATTATTTGTTATATGTTGTTATGTCAAGAGTACGTGAAGCTCAGTGAGGTTAGGGGCTCCCACCCTTTGCTTAGCCTAGCTTACACATAGAAATCATCTAAATAGGAAATAAGCGGAAGCAACGTTAATGTCAACAGTGTAATGGCTACAGCATCCGCATAGTATCTGTGCAATCGAGGTTACAATCCCGATAAAGGCAGCGATGTTTATCATGTGCAAAAGTATACCTTAACCGCAGCTTGCATATATAGGTAGTAATTGTCTGTATAATAAACATTCGAATCACCCATATAAATCCATGTGTGCAGGAGAGTACAATCAACAGAGAATGTAATGTCATGTCAGCACATAGTGAGATGTTACGTCACTGACAGATATATATCCGGAGTAGTTAGCGGATGTGGCCATGTTTGCATGCACAGGTTATACTTTACAACGTTTGTTTAACTGTGTTTAACCGCTGCTGTAATGTCACACAAGCACTTTTAAACATGCTTACAATTGCTGAAATGAGCCTTATTCTACAGTAAAAAACATTCGTAAAGCATCGCAGGTGTCGAACCCTGGACCATGCACACTATAGTCATGGGACGTACCACTAAGCCATCCGAGGTGTACAAGTTTCTTGGTCCTGAGACTACACCTTATACCATATGCATTTCACTGTAATGATCACAAATGGGACAGTGGCTTTGTGTACATATGTACAGTACATTGTAATGTATTGTAGTTTGTGAACCAACACATTCCAGTCTACAGATGTATTACTGTTACAAACTAATATGAAATAAATATATATATATATATATCTGTGCGTGTGAGTAATGTCTGCATATATATATATATATATATATATATATATATATATATATATATATATATATATAGATATAGATATATAGATATATATATATAGATATATAGATATTTATATATTGTACAGTTACATCAATAGCCATATATGAAGCATCTATGAACACACTTCGTGACACAGAAGCACTTCAAAGGAATTGGAGTCTACACAAAACACATGCAGCTCTGGTATTATAACAATTAATATTAACCTAATTCACCATAGAAGGGGTGCTTGTTGTGTATGTGAAGATTGGGGTGGGGAGGAATGATGGGTAATGCAATCATGCATCAAGGAGGGCCTGGGTCGGATGTCCAATAAGTGAACTGGAGGGGCATACATGGAGTATGGGGACAATATAAAAAGGACACAAAGCAAGAAACTTACTCATTCATAATACACCCTGTCATGTCACATTGCAACACCTACTTTCACAAACATATGAACATTAACATGTATCAGACATATGTACACCAACTGATTGTCACATTTGTTTTCAGTAGTGAGGAATGTCTGTAGTACAATGTATATTCTAAACACCATAACATTCATGCATATCTCAGATGCCTTAGTGGTAAGGTCAGTGATTGTGGTATTTATGGTCCCAGGGTCACGGGCTGTTAGGTTATTTTGAGGGCCAGAATAAGGGCTTTTGGATGCAGGTGGATTAAAGTAATCAAGCAGTTGTAAGCTGGTTTCCACGTGTTTGTGCGATGGTAAGTGGTGCTGCATCACAGTAAACGGAGAAGCGATTCACATGTTTGACCTTTGCTTAATGTTGCGCAGACCACGGGCAAACCTGCTCACATATGCATAAATGTGCGTTATTCACACTTTCCCTAACAGTGCCTACTCTGAGAGGTAAAATAATAACCTTCCAGGAGTAGAACCCCCATCCATGTACTCCATCCTCAGAGTAACCTAACACTCAGCTACCTGGGATATACCTATCCCAGTTGTGTATGCAGACAGGTTAAAACACTAAAGGGAGGAATGTGTTGAAATAGGACAATCCACCATGTACCCAATTAAAGGTGTATGCTCATATATATATATATATATATATATATATATATATATATATATATATATATATATATATATATGGAGAGAGAGAGATACATAGAGACATGTTGATATATACAGATCCACATACATATGTAGATATATAGACAGGTTAAAGACATCTACACATCTATGGAGGTACAGATAAACGTATGCAATAATGTATATATCTATAGACATATACACACTGATATATATATATATATATATATATATATATATATATATATATATATATATATATATATATATATATATATATATATATATATATATATATATATATATATATATATATATATACACACATACATACATGTCTGTAGACAGCACCCGAAGTGGTCATATCTGAGTATAACATGGACCATAGCAATCACACATCCCCCCCAAACAATATGAACATAGCATATGAAGAGTATATGCCAATACACTATTACAGATATGTTCCATGGACACAGTCACCAACACAACTGCATTGACTGCAAATATCCATGACAGAATTACACAGCTTTCATTTTGCAAATATTTATTACATTCTGATGTATTGCCAAAAGGATTCAAGGACAGTACCTGCATGCTATACAGGAAGCATTTAATAGTGCCTTAATAAATCAGCCTGCAATTACCATAGTATTAGTTCACTAAGGGATAGGTGTTCACATAGGGAAAGAACACCCACACACATATAGACATTGTATAAAAGGGGTTCCTACACACCTGCATGTGCTATGTACACCCACCAACATCTACCCCACAATCAAAATAATTACAGCAATGCATACCGTCATACCATAACCAATTATGCAACTACTGTACAACATCTACTGAAACCTTAACATACCTGGACACAGACACACTAACATGGCCCTATGTGAAACAGTTGCCGTTATACAATTGAACAGCTGCTGATGTAACAGGGTTTGTATGAACTAATCCCGTTTCAGAGGGTTGAAAGGTTAGTACACCAGGAAGTTTTATCGAGTACTGATTATTACCACAGTATTATACACAGTAACACCAAACTAAATATGTCTGGTAAGCACACTGTAAATCCCTAACATTATATGCATAGCTATGCAGCCCTGAGCTGGTCAAACAACCTGGCCAGACTGACACATATGCAGAAGTATTAGGTACAGACAAACCCTGCACAAGTAGCAATGTTCAGAAATATAACAGCAGTACTCACATTTAGACCAACTCCTCTAGGCAGTACACATAATATATTACTGTTCGTCTCCATAGAGCTGTTGCAATAGATTCCAAACAAAACTTCCACGCTATCTTCCTCACAAGTAAGGCAAAGGGACAATGCCAAGAGGAATACTCAGTTATACTCCACTGTAGCCATGGTATTGGCTAAGGCAGTAGCAGCGCAGCTGATGTGCATGTAATTAGCTACATAGGAACACCAATTGGCCATCGGGATAGCACATGTTACTGATGTGTAACTATAAAAGGTTGCCTTGTCACACATTCAAACCATCTGTATCTACCTGTAGGACAGTACAAAACACTGAAAGACAAACCGAAAATGAGTATTACACTAGTTAATAACATATCCGATTACTAAGACGGTATGTATAACATGTAGTATGTCTGTGTATGTAGTATCTGTACTGTAAGAATTACAGTGTAATCAATGCATATAGTGGAAATAGCTATCTTGTAGCAATGTATTGTTGAGCAGTAATAATGCTTGTAGTATTCTATGTGTGTACTGCTGTAGGTCACATGGCACACTCCACATACACCACAAGGGATGATATGGGCTTGGAACCCACCAATTCACATCCAGCCACTGTCAGTGTCAGGATTGGTTCAACAAGTATGTGCTATAACAGGGGATAGTATATGTTGATATATTGTAACAGTCGACATATGTATGGGTGTATAAGTAAGATGAACATGTTAAAGGTGGGCTTGCCATGCAAATAAAGTGCACATTGTGGGATATTGTGCCACTAACTGTGTAATGTACAGTATTCTAGGCAGATCTGTATTCTATTCTGCATAGCGGTTCTGTTATGTTATGCAAACAGTAGTTATATCTATTGGCAATTACAATACTCAGTGACAGGATACATAGCATTAGTATTCATCTGACAGGTTATCAGCATGATAGCAAAGATAATTGGAAGAGCCAGGTAACTATCCATGCACATTACACATGTAATATCCACCTCTCTACTATCATTTGCAAGCAATAACAGCTGTGCATGTGTACATGTTATGCAAATGTGTAGTGACCCTTGTTATAGGGCTGGGCCAAATGGCTATGTGCACACCTACATAGAGTGGCTATTAAGAGTACGGACACACCTGTTGAACTACCAGGTTTGTGTGGCCAAACCTCTCATTGCCAACCTAACAGCTGCCTGCACATACTGTATGTAAGGTAGTGCACAGCACTGGTAATGAAATAGGTTGCATATCATCTTTAACTCCAGTGTAACATCTGCAGTGGGAGTGTAAGTTGTAGGAGACAGCTGCCCATGCATAATAGCTGCATCATAGGGGGTGGCTCACACTATCTGATTATATCCTGATCATGTTGATAGTGGCATCAGAGCCTATTGATACATGACTCTGTTTGGAGAGTGGGTGTCTGTGCCCAACAGAGCTCATGGTCCTGGTGGATATGTGAGTATATACCCAGAGAAGGAAACAGACCTGTAGACACTTGCATCATCTGTAATCAACTAACAGGATGTGATGTGTTCCTCAGAGGAGGATTGCTGCTAAAGGTAGTTACAATATTTCCATAATAGCCAGTGTTGTCATGTCCATAACACAAATATTTACATGTGAGCATCACTGCCTAAAACATCTTCATAGGCAATACATAAACTAAATACAGTACTTGGTACTTGTAGTACTGACTGCTCATACAGGCATGTCCACTAGTCAGCTACTGGTGTTTGCTAATGTCAGCTTTGTGTATGTGGCCATCCTGGGGGAATGTAATCTCTATGCCATTTACACTGCCAGACCCACCTAACACCACACCCCACACATTGTTTGGGATGCAGCTACAGGAGTAAGCTGGAAGGCAGCCCAGTCTACAGCCATGACTGGACTGGACAGTCATGAGGTATAGGTTAACACATGCAGTTCATCAACACACCCAATACATACCCTTACCAGAACACAGTAAGGACACCCACACACACTACCGGAAATCACATTCACAGACACGTCTAAGTATCTGGCCAAACAAGTGACCCCCCCAAGCAGGAAGAGACAGACACTGAAATACACAAACTGTATGACATAGTTTGCATAATTGTGCCACTCCTCTGAACACATGACTGGAAACATGCCCAACAGTACTCATTTGTGAATGCAAACTCTAGCACTATGTTACACACTGACCTATATGAGAGCATACATACTGTCAGCTGCCTATCTGCCATGATTAGCCACATACTCATACACTCAGACCACCTTTTGAACTATACACATGGCTCTGGCATATTCCATGTTGTTGTGCAGGACCTGTGATGCAGTAGCCTGGACTGCATGGAACCACATGTAGGAAATGTCAGGTCTTGTAGCCCATGCAGGTATGTCCCAAGGCCTGGGTAGCATTCTGCCATTGGCCAAAATGATACTGCAGTACAGGGACAAAAGGATTGTATTGTGATGCATGTCACAGAGTATCCAGTATCTGTCGTCCTGGGATAACATGGTTGACAGACCATGATGCTTTACCAGACAGGGCCTGCACCTGTCACCCCTGGGAATCTGGATACAGCTTAGGGCTCATGCTTCCCCTATAGTGCCTTCATCATGCACGGTTCAGGTGAGGGTCCACTGCTGTTACAGGGACAGCCAAGCAATAAACTGCAGGTCTTGCTACACAATGCTACATGTCAGAAACACTATACGCACACACATATGTCAAACCCTAACATGGAGAACATATCTGTGCAGTGGCTGAGACATGTTTCAATGCTCCATAGAGCACACCTGCATGACCATGTTATAACACATACCTCACCTTTTGCCCATTATCCTTTATTGGAACACATGGGACGCAGGTGTGTCCTTATTCCTGAAGGATATGTACTCCCCCACGCTAATTGTACTTGCATAACATCAGATGCATTATGCTGAGCAACTACCTTTGTGCTACAGTGGAATTCAAAATGCATCTTGAGACAGATCACCCACCAGGCCGCGGACTTCCCATCTGTCATAATGTGCTGTAATGGGGAAGATTAGGTCTGAGACAGAACCATAATACTAGCTACTTTCAACTATTCCATTATGAACTGGGAAGACTCCTCATGTACCAACACCTGCACTCAATGCATGTTGGATTCCATCGACCCCACTGACCTGGATCACAGTAGTCACACAAACAGGGCAAACAGTATGCTACACATAGTTAGTCTCCAATGCCAATGTTATGTTTCCTAAGAGCAGAGTGGTGAGTGCCATGGCACCCATGCAGATGGACATTGGATGTGCAAATGCTGAATCCTACACAAATGAACCTTAAGCAGTCACATATGTGCAGTGATTGTGCCATTGAAACAAAACCAGGAGTCAACCCAACACAAGCAAGTAGGCAAACTGGTGGTACCATGCTTTAAACTGTACCACAGAAGGTAGAAACTGTTGCAAGAGTGAACACACATGAGTGTAGGTGATCCCTGGTCAGCCGCAGTACGATGCAGATGCACCATCTAAAACCATGCATGCAAAGCTACTGTGAAACCAATCAGCCACATATTATGAGGCCAAGCACAAAGCATTCTGTAGCTATGTCGTTAATCGTAATGGCAACGAGAAGATCTTCCGTTCTGCACAGCAATATGGCATGGGAAGTACTGCATCTACAGAAATAGCACCCGTTCATGCAGATAGGGTCTCTGAGAACCTAAACCCACTCCCACCTTCCCCCCACCCCCAACAGGTACACTTAGTAATATATCCATGTACACTACAGGGCCCCTGTACTAACGACTATGCAGGTACAAGCTGCACTCTCTAATGCCATACATACAGCTTTCATGGGACCTGTCAACATCCCAGGGTGTATCCTACACAAATGTAAGAACATTCAGCTATCCACATACACATCATGTTCAATCATAGCTCCATGTCAGGCTGTGTACACACCGAATGGTGCACAGCAACAGTTATCACACCCCACAAAGGGGGAGACACCATTAATAATGGGACATAGTGCACAGCTGCCCTGCTGAGTCTGTTCTGTACAGCCATGTACCGTGGTCAATGTAATTGATGTACTCGGTACAGATGTAGATGACAGTAGGGTTGATGCACATTGCATATCATGACCTTGCCAGGTAGTAGGACACCATCACCCATACTGTGTTCCAGCTACAATCAGTAAACTAGGTGTATATTCCTATGTCACAGGAATGGTTGGCAACTGGACTGCTGGCAGAACCCACACTACAGAAGGTGTCTGACAAATACACACACATCAAACCAGTGTCAACCACAGTAATACAGGGGTCATTCCTGGTACTCCACCTCTTTGGTATCTATACCACATAGACTAACACAGAAGGCATCAGCCTATTGATGTCTGCAAATGATTATGAACTAGGAGCAATAGTCAACTCAATGTGTGGCGTGTTCAACATACAGAAGGGCCTTAGTGTGTCAGATGTGTGGTGTGTGATGTATGACCACAATCTGACAGATAAGTATTGCATTGTCATCCCCTATGTTACAAACCCTGTACCCATTAACTACCAGCTAAGCAGTGGTCAACAAAATGGCAACTGTGTGTATGGGATGCAGCTGGACAGTACTTCACTTTGATAGTTATGTAGCCACAAAAGACAGGTAGTCATATGTGGCACCCCTAATCATGACAGGGTGCCATCCAGGAATATAGAGATAACTGCTCAGCCATACTCAACACCCATGTGACCCATAATAGATCACATATTTCCTTTAAGGGTTATTGCCCATGTGTAGATAACCTACACTGCCCTTCACAATCTTTAGCTGCACTATGTAGCATGCAGCCTACCCTGAATAAAGCCATGTCCAACCCAGAGGTGTTGGACATGCTACACTTAACACATCCTGATCCCAAATAAACACATATGCCATGGACATCCCCCTTTCTAGTACAAGGATCACAACATGTCTGACAGATCCCTGTCCCATACACTTAACATACTCTTGCCATACTATGCATCCCTGTCCAGCGAAGCTGCACATCCCCCCTCTCTGTGACATGGTGTGATGACCACATGCCAAATATATCAGTAACTATGTGTATCGATTCTGTGGCACTGCTTGAACTGGCCACTGAAATTTACCATACATGCCATAGTTGATATCCAACCCTACAAGTACCATCAGGCTAGCTATTGTCCCATGTGTTACACATGTGCAACACAGGCAATACATGGCAGGATGTTACACAGCTGTACAGTGCAATGTAGATGTATATGGCAAAACACATACATGCTTGCAAGTCTGCAGGGTCACAGGTCATGTCTCTAATGACTATGTATGACTATATATGTGGCATATACACAGCATTAAGGTCAATTGCATTAATGTGAACACATCCAGGCATGTGCTGATAGGTAAAGACATCACTACAGGCAAACAGACATGCCCACTTCAAGACAGCATCCACATGGTGTATGAGCAATGTCATCACATGACACACACATATATGGTAATAACATCACATCACCAGTAGGTGTCAAATGTGTGTGACTTATACATGTCAGTGGTGTTAGTGTCATATAGATCTACAAGGATGTATTTGTAATCTTAATAAATGTGATATACATCTATGTTCAGCTGTACCGCTGTGCTTCTCTGTGAGTTACTGTGATCTGTCTCCATCGTTATCTCTTCCAAGTATGCCACTTAGCAGACTGCCGCCATACAGCCGCTTGGAGGATGAGGTCCTCATCCCATACCTCCTCGACAACTACACAATGCTTTTCAACCATGTGCCACAGGACACACAGCAGCGGAATGCCATGTGGGAGGAACTCTGCTGGAGGGTAAATGATGGTGGTCACAATCGCACCTATCAACAGGTGCGCTGACACTGCATTGACCTGATAAGACGGGCAAAAGAGCGTGCTAATGCAGTCGCCAGGGAACAAGGTGCAACAGGTGGGGGGGGTCACTCACCCAGCCCCCACTCACATGTACCGAGGAGCTACTGGCCAACCTGGGGACACCTGCAGACCTCCATCCACAAGCTTTAGCGGGTATTGCAGAGGTAGGTGTCTCTCAACCACCGAGCCTGGTGTTGCCTGGTAAGTCACTACTGCACATAAAACACAGCCATATATCACATAGTTACATGTGTTACTGTACAATATGTAATGTAACATCATATGCAAGGCATGTATGCACACATGCCACATACTATAGTCTGTTACTCTATGTATGCACAGATGTGCATACTCCATAGTATAGTGTATTGTACTGGCTTATGTGATAACATAGACATTGCACCCTGTAGCTACCACACAGGTATGGATAATGATCCTACTGCTGTGACACTCCTGTTTAGGTACCTCTGGCATTTTGCAGTGTCAGCAGCCTGTGTCAGGTGAGATTGCTATTATTTACCAGGCTTGATAATGCACGGAACATATTAATTGCATGCTATCTGCCATAACACACATACACATAATGTATGGTGGTCCTGGTAATGGACACTGGTCAGACCTGCAATGCATCACACTGTTTACCTATGTGAAACAATTGAAGACTACATGAAACACCTATACTAAACCTTCCAAACTGTCATTGCCAGATGTGTGGACAACAGTGTATACAATGGTGGAGGTGTGTTCCACTGTAGGGACAGGTACTATATAGCAGCATTACACATGTTGGGAATATGAACAGTACTCTACAGAGATCATATGTGTGCACACACACTAAATGTGTTGGAGCTGGAGTATGCCCGGCCCATAGGATACACCCATGTGGATTATACCCTTGCTATGAATGTCACACAATGTCATGTGCTATCAGACATGTCCATGACATGTAGTGGGCTGACTGCAACACTGCTCAACTATCATGCAAAACATGTCTCACTTCCCATACATACCACCCTTTGTCTGCATAACACTGTCCACAGTGGAGCGTATGACATCTATGGGTGTATGTCATATGGGATAACACTGACATGTGAAATAAGATGGCCATCACAACCATTGGACTGAACATGTGTACACATGGCCATGAAGGATGGCCAGAGACATGAAGAAAAACACACAGTAGAAGTGATGTACATGTGTGTACCCCCTTTTGTAAATTGGCTCAACACAATACAACTATAGCCTTTGTGTAATGGTTATATTTTAGATGTGAAACACTAAACATCTGTGCACAGCTTGTGTAGGCATAACAAGAAAACACCACATAACATGTCTTGAACATCTGGAGTGTGACACGACATGGAAGCATTCACCTATACAGTATCCAAATACATACATGTGTTGCACAACATACACATACATCCACATCAAGCCACAGATACAGTACATTTGCCTTACTGGTGTCAGGCATCGCTGTCATGCTGGCTCCTCATGTGTGTGAGGTACACAGATGGCATGTGGGACATAGAGTACTTGTAAGTTAGCCATGTGTGGGCATAGTTGCCAGGTATCAGTAATATGGTTGCAGATGTGCAGGGGTGTCATCCGTATACCCTTCTGTGACCTGTGTCACACATTCCACATTAGGGTTTATTGTGTATACACCTCGGTGACGTGGGTCACATTCCACATTAGATATGTATTGTATGTGAACATAGTCATGGCTATGAACTGTGTCAGTAGCTCACACTGTATAGCAATTGTAAAGCCACATGATGCTCTGCAATGGCTATGCACATCAACTCAATGTGCAGTATGTCCCTGCATATTTGTAGGGAGGACAGACAACATTGCATTGGCTGAAGGCCCATGTTAGTATAACATGTCCCTGCATTGGGACACCATTACCGTACTGTAGATTGGAAAGGACACCATTGTGTTACACATGTATGCATGTCATTCAACACATCAGTAGAAGACATATCATACTACATGTGACTGGCAAGGTCATACGCCACACAGCAAGCCGGTGTACTGTAGACCTGTGCTGGTCTCACACATACTGTATGTAAGGTAGTGCACAGCACTGGTAATGAAATAGGTTGCATATCATCTTTAACTCCAGTGTAACATCTGCAGTGGGAGTGTAAGTTGTAGGAGACAGCTGCCCATGCATAATAGCTGCATCATAGGGGTGGCTTACACTATCTGATTATATCCTGATCATGTTGATAGTGGCATCAGAGCCTATTGATACATGACTCTGTTTGGAGAGTGGGTGTCTGTGCCCAACAGAGCTCATGGTCCTGGTGGATATGTGAGTATATACCCAGAGAAGGAAACAGACCTGTAGACACTTGCATCATCTGTAATCAACTAACAGGATGTGATGTGTTCCTCAGAGGAGGATTGCTGCTAAAGGTAGTTACAATATTTCCATAATAGCCAGTGTTGTCATGTCCATAACACAAATATTTACATGTGAGCATCACTGCCTAAAACATCTTCATAGGCAATACATAAACTAAATACAGTACTTGGTACTTGTAGTACTGACTGCTCATACAGGCATGTCCACTAGTCAGCTACTGGTGTTTGCTAATGTCAGCTTTGTGTATGTGGCCATCCTGGGGGAATGTAATCTCTATGCCATTTACACTGCCAGACCCACCTAACACCACACCCCACACATTGTTTGGGATGCAGCTACAGGAGTAAGCTGGAAGGCAGCCCAGTCTACAGCCATGACTGGACTGGACAGTCATGAGGTATAGGTTAACACATGCAGTTCATCAACACACCCAATACATACCCTTACCAGAACACAGTAAGGACACCCACACACACTACCGAAATCACATTCACAGACACGTCTAAGTATCTGGCCAAACAAGTGACCCCCCAAGCAGGAAGAGACAGACACTGAAATACACAAACTGTATGACATAGTTTGCATAATTGTGCCACTCCTCTGAACACATGACTGGAAACATGCCCAACAGTACTCATTTGTGAATGCAAACTCTAGCACTATGTTACACACTGACCTATATGAGAGCATACATACTGTCAGCTGCCTATCTGCCATGATTAGCCACATACTCATACACTCAGACCACCTTTTGAACTATACACATGGCTCTGGCATATTCCATGTTGTTGTGCAGGACCTGTGATGCAGTAGCCTGGACTGCATGGAACCACATGTAGGAAATGTCAGGTCTTGTAGCCCATGCAGGTATGTCCCAAGGCCTGGGTAGCATTCTGCCATTGGCCAAAATGATACTGCAGTACAGGGACAAAAGGATTGTATTGTGATGCATGTCACAGAGTATCCAGTATCTGTCGTCCTGGGATAACATGGTTGACAGACCATGATGCTTTACCAGACAGGGCCTGCACCTGTCACCCTGGGAATCTGGATACAGCTTAGGGCTCATGCTTCCCCTATAGTGCCTTCATCATGCACGGTTCAGGTGAGGGTCCACTGCTGTTACAGGGACAGCCAAGCAATAAACTGCAGGTCTTGCTACACAATGCTACATGTCAGAAACACTATACGCACACACATATGTCAAACCCTAACATGGAGAACATATCTGTGCAGTGGCTGAGACATGTTTCAATGCTCCATAGAGCACACCTGCATGACCATGTTATAACACATACCTCACCTTTTGCCCATTATCCTTTATTGGAACACATGGGACGCAGGTGTGTCCTTATTCCTGAAGGATATGTACTCCCCCACGCTAATTGTACTTGCATAACATCAGATGCATTATGCTGAGCAACTACCTTTGTGCTACAGTGGAATTCAAAATGCATCTTGAGACAGATCACCCACCAGGCCGGGACTTCCCATCTGTCAAAATGTGCTGTAATGGGGAAGATTAGGTCTGAGACAGAACCATAATACTAGCTACTTTCAACTATTCCATTATGAACTGGGAAGACTCTCATGTACCAACACCTGCACTCAATGCATGTTGGATTCCATCGACCCCACTGACCTGGATCACAGTAGTCACACAAACAGGGCAAACAGTATGCTACACATAGTTAGTCTCCAATGCCAATGTTATGTTTCCTAAGAGCAGAGTGGTGAGTGCCATGGCACCCATGCAGATGGACATTGGATGTGCAAATGCTGAATCCTACACAAATGAACCTTAAGCAGTCACATATGTGCAGTGATTGTGCCATTGAAACAAAACCAGGAGTCAACCCAACACAAGCAAGTAGGCAAACTGGTGGTACCATGCTTTAAACTGTACCACAGAAGGTAGAAACTGTTGCAAGAGTGAACACACATGAGTGTAGGTGATCCCTGGTCAGCCAGTGCGATGCAGATGCACCATCTAAAACCATGCATGCAAAGCTACTGTGAAACCAATCAGCCACATATTATGAGGCCAAGCACAAAGCATTCTGTAGCTATGTCGTTAATCGTAATGGCAACGAGAAGATCTTCCGTTCTGCACAGCAATATGGCATGGGAAGTACTGCATCTACAGAAATAGCACCTGTTCATCCAGATAGGGTCTTTGAGAACCTAAACCCACTCCCACCTTCACCCCAACAGGTACACTTAGTAATATATCCATGTACACTACAGGGCCCCTGTACTAACGACTATGCAGGTACAAGCTGCACTCTCTAATGCCATACATACAGCTTTCATGGGACCTGTCAACATCCCAGGGTGTATCCTACACAAATGTAAGAACATTCAGCTATCCACATACACATCATGTTCAATCATAGCTCCATGTCAGGCTGTGTACACACCGAATGGTGCACAGCAACAGTTATCACACCCCACAAAGGGGGAGACACCATTAATAATGGGACATAGTGCACAGCTGCCCTGCTGAGTCTGTTCTGTACAGCCATGTACCGTGGTCAATGTAATTGATGTACTCGGTACAGATGTAGATGACAGTAGGGTTGATGCACATTGCATATCATGACCTTGCCAGGTAGTAGGACACCATCACCCATACTGTGTTCCAGCTACAATCAGTAAACTAGGTGTATATTCCTATGTCACAGGAATGGTTGGCAACTGGACTGCTGGCAGAACCCACACTACAGAAGGTGTCTGACAAATACACACATCAAACCAGTGTCAACCACAGTAATACAGGGGTCATTCCTGGTACTCCACCTCTTTGGTATCTATACCACATAGACTAACACAGAAGGCATCAGCCTATTGATGTCTGCAAATGATTATGAACTAGGAGCAATAGTCAACTCAATGTGTGGCGTGTTCAACATACAGAAGGGCCTTAGTGTGTCAGATGTGTGGTGTGATGTATGACCACAATCTGACAGATAAGTATTGCATTGTCATCCCCTATGTTACAAACCCTGTACCCATTAACTACCAGCTAAGCAGTGGTCAACAAAATGGCAACTGTGTGTATGGGATGCAGCTGGACAGTACTTCACTTTGATAGTTATGTAGCCACAAAAGACAGGTAGTCATATGTGGCACCCCTAATCATGACAGGGTGCCATCCAGGAATATAGAGATAACTGCTCAGCCATACTCAACACCCATGTGACCCATAATAGATCACATATTTCCTTTAAGGGTTATTGCCCATGTGTAGATAACCTACACTGCCCTTCACAATCTTTAGCTGCACTATGTAGCATGCAGCCTACCCTGAATAAAGCCATGTCCAACCCAGAGGTGTTGGACATGCTACACTTAACACATCCTGATCCCAAATAAACACATATGCCATGGACATCCCCCTTTCTAGTACAAGGATCACAACATGTCTGACAGATCCCTGTCCCATACACTTAACATACTCTTGCCATACTATGCATCCCTGTCCAGCGAAGCTGCATCCCCCCTCTCTGTGACATGGTGTGATGACCACATGCCAAATATATCAGTAACTATGTGTATCGATTCTGTGGCACTGCTTGAACTGGCCACTGAAATTTACCATACATGCCATAGTTGATATCCAACCTACAAGTACCATCAGGCTAGCTATTGTCCCATGTGTTACACATGTGCAACACAGGCAATACATGGCAGGATGTTACACAGCTGTACAGTGCAATGTAGATGTATATGGCAAAACACATACATGCTTGCAAGTCTGCAGGGTCACAGGTCATGTCTCTAATGACTATGTATGACTATATATGTGGCATATACACAGCATTAAGGTCAATTGCATTAATGTGAACACATCCAGGCATGTGCTGATAGGTAAAGACATCACTACAGGCAAACAGACATGCCCACTTCAAGACAGCATCCACATGGTGTATGAGCAATGTCATCACATGACACACACATATATGGTAATAACATCACATCACCAGTAGGTGTCAAATGTGTGTGACTTATACATGTCAGTGGTGTTAGTGTCATATAGATCTACAAGGATGTATTTGTAATCTTAATAAATGTGATATACATGTATGTTCAGCTGTACCGCTGTGCTTCTCTGTGAGTTACTGTGATCTGTCTCCATCGTTATCTCTTCCAAGTATGCCACTTAGCAGACTGCCGCCATACAGCCGCTTGGAGGATGAGGTCCTCATCCCATACCTCCTCGACAACTACACAATGCTTTTCAACCATGTGCCACAGGACACACAGCAGCGGAATGCCATGTGGGAGGAACTCTGCTGGAGGGTAAATGATGGTGGTCACAATCGCACCTATCAACAGGTGCGCTGACACTGCATTGACCTGATAAGACGGGCAAAAGAGCGTGCTAATGCAGTCGCCAGGGAACAAGGTGCAACAGGTGGGGGGGGTCACTCACCCAGCCCCCACTCACATGTACCGAGGAGCTACTGGCCAACCTGGGGACACCTGCAGACCTCCATCCACAAGCTTTAGCGGGTATTGCAGAGGTAGGTGTCTCTCAACCACCGAGCCTGGTGTTGCCTGGTAAGTCACTACTGCACATAAAACACAGCCATATATCACATAGTTACATGTGTTACTGTACAATATGTAATGTAACATCATATGCAAGGCATGTATGCACACATGCCACATACTATAGTCTGCTACTCTATGTATGCACAGATGTGCATACTCCATAGTATAGTGTATTGTACTGGCTTATGTGATAACATAGACATTGCACCCTGTAGCTACCACACAGGTATGGATAATGATCCTACTGCTGTGACACTCCTGTTTAGGTACCTCTGGCATTTTGCAGTGTCAGCAGCCTGTGTCAGGTGAGATTGCTATTATTTACCAGGCTTGATAATGCACGGAACATATTAATTGCATGCTATCTGCCATAACACACATACACATAATGTATGGTGGTCCTGGTAATGGACACTGGTCAGACCTGCAATGCATCACACTGTTTACCTATGTGAAACAATTGAAGACTACATGAAACACCTATACTAAACCTTCCAAACTGTCATTGCCAGATGTGTGGACAACAGTGTATACAATGGTGGAGGTGTGTTCCACTGTAGGGACAGGTACTATATAGCAGCATTACACATGTTGGGAATATGAACAGTACTCTACAGAGATCATATGTGTGCACACACACTAAATGTGTTGGAGCTGGAGTATGCCCGGCCCATAGGATACACCCATGTGGATTATACCCTTGCTATGAATGTCACACAATGTCATGTGCTATCAGACATGTCCATGACATGTAGTGGGCTGACTGCAACACTGCTCAACTATCATGCAAAACATGTCTCACTTCCCATACATACCACCCTTTGTCTGCATAACACTGTCCACAGTGGGCGTATGACATCTATGGGTGTATGTCATATGGGATAACACTGACATGTGAAATAAGATGGCCATCACAACCATTGGACTGAACATGTGTACACATGGCCATGAAGGATGGCCAGAGACATGAAGAAAAACACACAGTAGAAGTGATGTACATGTGTGTACCCCTTTTGTAAATTGGCTCAACACAATACAACTATAGCCTTTGTGTAATGGTTATATTTTAGATGTGAAACACTAAACATCTGTGCACAGCTTGTGTAGGCATAACAAGAAAACACCACATAACATGTCTTGAACATCTGGAGTGTGACACGACATGGAAGCATTCACCTATACAGTATCCAAATACATACATGTGTTGCACAACATACACATACATCCACATCAAGCCACAGATACAGTACATTTGCCTTACTG
Organism: Protopterus annectens; assembly: GCF_019279795.1. Classification (NCBI taxonomy): domain Eukaryota; kingdom Metazoa; phylum Chordata; order Ceratodontiformes; family Protopteridae; genus Protopterus; species Protopterus annectens. The sequence continues at coordinate 1,575,907,026 of NC_056733.1, read as the reverse complement.
GTGTCAGGCATCGCTGTCATGCTGGCTCCTCATGTGTGTGAGGTACACAGATGGCATGTGGGACATAGAGTACTTGTAAGTTAGCCATGTGTGGGCATAGTTGCCAGGTATCAGTAATATGGTTGCAGATGTGCAGGGGTGTCATCCGTATACCCTTCTGTGACCTGTGTCACACATTCCACATTAGGGTTTATTGTGTATACACCTCGGTGGCGTGGGTCACATTCCACATTAGATATGTATTGTATGTGAACATAGTCATGGCTATGAACTGTGTCAGTAGCTCACACTGTATAGCAATTGTAAAGCCACATGATGCTCTGCAATGGCTATGCACATCAACTCAATGTGCAGTATGTCCCTGCATATTTGTAGGGAGGACAGACAACATTGCATTGGCTGAAGGCCCATGTTAGTATAACATGTCCCTGCATTGGGACACCATTACCGTACTGTAGATTGGAAAGGACACCATTGTGTTACACATGTATGCATGTCATTCAACACATCAGTAGAAGACATATCATACTACATGTGACTGGCAAGGTCATACGCCACACAGCAAGCCGGTGTACTGTAGACCTGTGCTGGTCTTTGGCACCATTGCAAAGTAGGGACAGCCATGTCAAACATGTATGTATAGCCACATTCACAATGTCTACACTCAGCTCAGGGGTAGGCGGAATAATGTTAAACAGACATGCACTGCTTTGGGGGAGATATGCAAGCTAGGGCTCAGGCAAACATAGTATGCAGTCGACATACCCTACTGCTCATGTCCTCACACATAGGGGCGGCGGCCAACACAAAGCATCAGTGGCAGATGTACAAAGGTCAGTGATGGTCTGTTAACATGTGGTGTATGTTGCACACACCATGGCAGTGAAGTGCAATGGTGCAAAGTGCATGCATTGTTTTGCAGGTATGGGGCATAGGCTACTAACACAAATGGTGCAATACAGGTATGTATGCTAACCACCGCTATAATTATGTAAGGTGCATGCCGTCTGCTATACCACATGCATGCTGTTGTGTGCAACTCAGGGATGTATGATAACTACCACTATAATTGCCTACGCTGAGACTATAATTGTCTAAGCTGAATGCCATCTGCCATATCACTTGCATGTAGCGTGTGTGTCTGTGTGTGTCTCCGTCTGTCTGTCTGTGTGTCTCTGTCTGTCTGTCTGTGTGTGTCCCCATCTGTCTGTGTGTGTGCCCCTGTCTGTCTGTGTGGGTCCCTGTCTGTCTGCCTGTGTGTGTCTCTGTCTGTCTGTCTGTATGTGTGTGTGTCTGTCTGTGTGTGTGTCTGTGTCTGTCTGTGTGTGTGTGTTGGTGTGTGTGTCTGCCTGTGTGTGTCTGTGTGTGTCTGTCTGTGTGTGTCTGTGTCTGTCTCTGTCTGTGTGTCTGTGTGTGTCTCTGTCTGTGAGTCTGTGAGTCTGTGTGTGTCTCTGTCTGTGTGTCTGTGTGTGTCTGTCCATCTGTGTGTGTCTGGTATAACTTGTAATGTACAGTTCTTGTCTTCCCCTTACAGGTGTTGGTGTAGGTACGTTGTCCTCCTGCGGTCCACCTGATGTTAGTGTCCCCACAGACTCTAGAAGTGATGATGATAGTATGATTGTGACACAGGCAGGGCTGTCAGGGGCTGAATCTGTACAATTGGTTGCCATTCCACCTGTTTCCCCCTCATCCTCACACACAGTTCCCCTGCCTGCACATACCCCATCACCACCAGCCATAGAGGAAGGACAGCTGGCGGGTGGTAGCATGGAACAGGGAAGTGTGGTGACTATGGAAGGTGTGCCTGCACACCATGATCCCAGTCAACAGACTGGTGATGTCCCACACAGGCATGTGCCCAGCGCTGCTTGTAAGAGGACCACTGGCCAACATGCCTCTGCGAGACCAAGCACATCAGCTGGAGTCACCAGACGCATGTTTCGGGCTGTAATGGAGGCACAGGCACATGCTGAATGGCACAACAGAGATGGTCTGAGGCTTCAGAGGGCTGCTGTCTGTTCATTAACTGACAATATCCAGACACTTGCAAATGCTCACTATCATCTTGCAGATGTTTTGGATAGACGATTGGGTGACATAGTGGGAGTTATTGACCGTGGCATGTCAATTCTCGAGCGTGGAATGACTGTGCTGAAACATCTGATGGGAGTGAGGCATCGGGCACGTGGACGTAGGCCAGCTACATCACCTGTTGAAGGTCTACGTGAACATGCTACTGCACATGCCCACTCCCATAGTGGTGGTAGCAGCAGTGATGCTGGTGCTGTGCAGTCTACACCAGGATACAGCAGGCCACGTGCACATGGTCCTAGATGGTCCCAACAGGGACATGATTCCAGCGGACATGTGTCATCAGATGGTACCCAATCTGGACCTCTGCCTGGTAGTGCCTGTGCAACCCCTGGCAGGCGCAGGTCACGTGGCAATGGCCAGACACCGTGAACTGTGACACCTGCCTTGTACAGTCTGCAGCTGTATTACTCCTGTGTAGGCCAGCCACATGCCAGACCTGTGTGCATGCATGCACACACACTGGAAACAAATGTAGGGCACCTCAACACACACACGCATAAGATCCACACACGCCCAATGATATCACAGGCCCTAACACACATGCATGATGTCATCCAATGGCACAGCCTAGGCCTCTGGCAAACATTTTCACCCTGTGCATATGATGATGCCTGTGCCGCATCCCTGTCATCCACACCATTGGTGCAGGGACATGTTCATATGGTCTGATGCACAGGATAAACATACTAGGTAGACAATTGTAGATTAATATTGTTGAGTAGTATTGGCAGGCAGCAGGCATACCATGTATTGCAGTTTTAGAATGCATTTTGTATGTTTGACAGCATGTATCATGTGTAACAACACTAACAGCATGTTGATCTTGACGTTCTGCCTTCCTCTTTCAGGTGTAGTTGCATGTGCCGGGGGATGTTGGTGTTTGCGGGAGTCCCATATGTACATGATGACTACCCACAGGTCAGTATGACAATACCTGCATGCACTTTGTAACTTCCACATCACAGTTATATTCACCCATGTTTCAATTATGTTTACTGTTTTAATGATCCAAGAGCATGATAGTTGTGTAGTAAGCTACTGTGTTCAGAGCCATCACATCCATAGTGAGTGACATCACAGGTATAGTTACCTGAAGTGGGTAAAAGAGTGGTATGTTGGATGACAAGGGTAAAGGCCAGTGGAAATAGTGGCTTCTCATTGGGAAGCAGTAATTTTCACTGCCATGACAACATGCAAACACAGACACACCCACACACTCAGGGATTCCAGACACAGTCACACACACTCTGACACACACACACACACATACACACACACACACACACACACACACACACACACACACACACACACACACACACACACACATACACACACAGTTGCCAGTGTTCGGATGAGAACCCTTGCCTATGTGCATATCATCATTACAGTACTATGCACTTACAAGATGCACCACAGAGACTACACATGTACAGGTAGTTGGAATGGCCTAAGATCGAGGACATCGACAGGGATACTACAGTGCAGTGAGTGCATGTGGGGAGGGGGGGTCCATCAGTAGGCTATGTAACAACAGGTCACACCCCAGGGTGTACATGTTAACAGCAGTTAGTATGCCCGTCTATGATTGATGATATCAACAGGGATGCTAGACTGCTTTGAGTGGACGGGGGGGGGAGGGGGCATTAACATTTCAGTATGGTAAAATACAGCCTCACTCCAGGAACCGGACAGCCATACACACGGACAGCCATACACACACACACACACACACACACACACACACACACACACACACACACACACACACACACACACACACACACACACACACACACACACACACACACACCGGCATTCACAAAGATATACACCTATGTCACACACATACAGACACTTTACATGTGTGAGGTTTAACCACCTGCCTATGCCTTTCTTTCTACACTTCACTCTGTACTGGTGTCACCAATAGTGTTCAGGAGAGTGATAACATGTAGGATGTATTCCCAACCATACGTGACATATATGGACACACACCCACACGTGCCAGTACTGTGAATCAAACACCTGCCTATCTCATGATAGGTGCTACAGCAGTACAGCACTATCACATCCGGTACAATGCTTACTGACTCTTTCCTTTGACAACTGTGCTGATATATGTACAATATATGCACAGGGGAGGTATTACTGTTACAGTTGTCACGGGGTTTGCCTTCGGTGTCACCCTTATAGCATTCTACATTGTCTGTCTTCCACTTCAGTTAACAAAACCTGACCTTAGCAGCTACACAAGTTATTGTAGGACTGGTTGTAACACACCAGTGAGCTGTCCTCAGTAATCATTCATCTGCAAAGAAGCCTCACCACCTAGTAGTCATGTCCAAACATCTGTCTATACCTCATGTATGGCTTACTGTACTTAGAGCATATCACCATATACAGTTGGCAATGTTGAGGCTGTATCGCAACAGCATGATGTACTAAGACAAGTCACCTTCAGACATCAGACACTGCACACACATGGAATCTACACAAACAGCAATACATGTACACATATGCGGTCTACATCAGTACGTGCACTAGCAGGTCAAGAGGATACATTCCACAAGTTCCTCACACCATGTGTGAAACATAGCCGAGCATTACACCATAATGGATGTTGTATTCATGTACTGGTAGGACACCACCATGAGTAGCCAAGTGTACATATATTACAACAGCACATATCAGCGTGACACACACAGCATTATTCCATGGCATGCTCCTACAAACTGTTACTTGACAGTGCCATGGTGAAGCCAGGGCACTGCAATGGTCAACAGTGAGCACATCATATTTGCCACACACACCTCATGTGTACTGGAAGAGTGCCAGAAATGTGCTCTTTTAGAGCTAGGCAGTACACTCATTCAAGCATGTGCAAGGTCTGTGGCTTGTAAACATCTCACCCCAGAATGTACTGGCTATTGTGGTACTAAGGCTAATGTCCAGACAGCACACAGCATGCATGGCTTGCAATTGTTGACATGGGGTATATGTAGGAGCTTTGGCCACACATGGCTGTACATGTCATGAACATATCACCTGTGACTACTCAGGAACATGCAGTGCGGAGCTGGATTTCTCTACGTCTGTCAATACAGGCCTTGTGTAGGTCCTATGGTCCTGTTATTTGGGTATGTTTGTAGGCATTGCATTAGGTGGACATGTCTAAAGACATACATGACACATGGGGTGCTGTATGATATGAATGGTGTCATGGGTGACCAGTAGAGAGGGGATATTACCTCTGTCAACATAGATATCGAACCTTATGTACTGTTAGCATGCTATCTGCCATGTACATGTGTATAATGACTGCAGCCACATATATGTAGACAGGTAAATGAAAGCTATGGTAATGTAATATATATTGTATGAGTGTGGGATGTACATATCCAGGGCAGGTACGGTTAGGTCATATCCAACCATGAGGGTGTTGTTTACTGGTGTACAGCAACAGTCGACCGTGTTAATGCTGGCAACATCCGAGGGACCCTGGTATGTGGTACAACTGAGCAGATTACAAACAGTAGTATTATTGCATTGCATAACACATTATGCAGCTGTGTTTGACATGGGTACATTGCACAGTTGATGTAGGCCTAGGTACAGTCCACAAATCGAGGGTTATCTGGTGGTCTGCCATACTATGTCATACCACATATGGATGTGTGTTGGTAGTCTGGGAACAAGGTGGTGGATGTATATGAGGATACAACCTAGAATGCAGAATTTGCCACTGTCACCTGTACTTGACTCATCTGTGATGCGTTATGTCGGAGTAGTGGTCTTTACATGTGAGTAGCCTTTATGAATATGTGTACACCACCACCTGGTGTGGTCCATACCACTGTTATGGCCCACATGTCTGGATCTGAGTTATATGGTGGAAGTGCAATTGTGCACTACAGAGCCTTCAGCCAGGTGTTCCTCACTTCACAGATGTCGGCATTCCCCATTGTAGGTTCTACATTGAGCAAATGGATTACTAAAGCCACACATCTAGCACGGGTTAGCATAAGCATCCAATGCAATTGTCATGTAGGTGTCAGAGTGTTACTTCTCTGTGTAGGACATTTGCCTTGGAATGTGGCTATATGGGTAAATGCAACCTAGGTATTATCCACACACACGTGTAACATGGATGCATTTGCTCTGTGTTGAAGGCTCTTCATTCGGTCATGACAGCCCGGAATGACAGACACTGGACAACCTCATATAACAGCAGGACATTGGCTAATTTTATTGATCTAGCAGTTGCCACCCATACCATGACATCACTGCACATGGCATTAATGTGCTTGGTAGCAAATGCCCCATGTAAGGTGATGGACAGCGGCAGAACTTGTGTATATGACCAATGTGAGATATACTTAGGGTAGCATTCCTGCTAATAATGACAACTACTACCACAGCCGGGAGAGGTCATCTTGTCACCTGCATCTCACTACCATTACACAAGGTGGCTCACACATAATGCTTGCACATGTCACTGTTCCACATATAATGCCACTGTCCACAATCTGCTATCACTGTATGCCTTTCAGGGCAGCAAGGTGTGTGACACATGTTGTAGGTAACATCTGCCTGTGCGACCCAGGTAACCTATTGTCTGTCACGTCCACACATGCATGAATGTGTATACGTGATACACATATGTCAATACTTCATGTACATGCATGCATGTGTATCACACAGCACAGACACAGATATATCATTTACAGGCCACATACAGGTATCAGGTAGTAAACCTATATGATGTGCATATATACTGACAGGTAAGATGTACCTAACTGTAAACCTGTGTGTTTGCAATAGGAGTCCATTACAACATGTTCTGTACATGTAAGTGTTTGAGCATGCACTCTGTGGCTTCAGTGGTTAGAATCGGAGTGCATCCAAACAGCCTTGTGCTACTAAGTGTATGAGCATACCCACTGCCACCTTGTGTAATTTGAGTCAGTGCATCCAACAAGCCCTTTGTTACTAAGTGTATGAGCATGCCTAGTAAAACCTTGTGTAGTTGTAGTCATAGTGCATCATAAATGGCCCTGTGCTACTAGGTGTATGAGCATGCCCACGGTAACCCTGTAAAGTGATAGTAGTTGTTCATTCTGCAGATGGCCATACTCCAGTTCAGGTTCCTGTTGTGCTACAACTATACCTCTCAGGCCTACCTGCAGATGGTGTGTCTTGTTTGTGCATACATGTTGCAATGGACACCTACTTTAAACACACAGGTCTACAGCTATGTACTTCATGACTGTCAGTCTCCCTGTCGGTGTCTTCAATTGTAGAAGGGTAGTCTGATGGCCTTGGGATGTGTAATCTCTGTGGCGCATCTTGTAACTGCGTAGTACTGAAATAGTGATCCTTAGATAGGCAGGAGTTCTGATCCCACCATTGTCAACTGTGTGCATGTGTTTGTGTGTGTGTGTGATAGCAAATGCCTGTGTGTGTGTGTCTCAGCAAATGCCTCAGTGTGTGTGTGTGTGTGTGTGTGTGTGTGTGTGTGTGTGTGTCAGCATAGGCTGAGTGTGTGCGTGTATTTGTGTCTGTATCCTGTCATGGCAGTGGGTTTTGCTGCATTCCAAAGAGATACCTCCTTTTGCACTTGCCTTTATCCTTGTCAACCCCTATACCTCTCTCTTCCCCCCTCCCCACTGCAAGTAATCGGTCCTGTGATGTCACCAAACTCAGACATGGAATCAGTAAGTGTAATTGTATGTGTTCTGTGGCACATACCCGAACTGCATACCACTGTACTAGTTACCTTTACATAGGCAAGACGTGTATGCAGAATACTGGCAAGTGTGTGTGTGTTTGTGTGTGTGACTACCCTGTAGCCAGGCATACACATGTGTAATGTCTTTTAGCACACCATGGTAGCCATCTGTGGTGACTGGTGTCTACAAAGTATTACATAGTTAGGAATGGTAAAGAATACACAGTCAAACATGACTACAGTTGGGTATGTTATTTTCCTGTGCCACTGTCGAGCAGTGACACAGAAGTGGTTGGTCACTGGGGTGTATGTCCATACCCATCATTCCCCCACCGTAATGCCACAATCCCCGGGGTAGATTACATTAGCCATCATTCCCCACACCAAACTCCACATACACAACAACCATCCCTTCTCTGTGAACTGCTTATGATTTAAATGTTATAACACAAGAGATGCCTCTGTTTTGTGTACATTTCAGTTCCTTTGGAACCCTTCTGTGTCACAAAGAGCATTCAGACGTGCGTATGTACACACACACATATATATATATATATATATATATATATATATATATATATATATCTGTGTGTGTGTGTGTGTGTGTGCGTACACATCTTGTAGGTGCATATATATATGTAGGTATGACAGTTGTACAGATGTAGACTTGTCTTTGTTGTTTCACAGAGTACAGTACATTCAAGGGTACTGTACATATGTACACAAAGGGACTGTCCCATTTGTTTTCAGTACTGTGGTATACCTGTAGATGTGCATTATAGACTCCATGCAACATGTGTATAACTCAGATGGCTTAGTAGTACGTCCAGTGACCTCAGTGTAAATGGTCCAGGGTTCGAGACCTGCAAGCTTTGTTGATACTGTCAATTAGGACTGCATAAGACACTTTTAAGCAGGTGTAATTGTGTTTTCGTGACAGTAAGCAGCGGGTACACACAGGTAACAGACATGTACAACCCACAATACACTTGGAATGCCCTTCTTTGGCAATCCTGCTGATGTCACCCACCTACATATACACCTCTGGGACTGCTGTAACACAGTATTCTCCGTAGCGCATGCTGTAACTGCATATTTCTGTAGTGTGATAAACTAGTTAGGTAGGGGTTCTATTCCAAGATAAACCAACTGTGTGTGTGTCTCTGTCTGCCTGGGACAGGAACAATGCTTTTTAGAGTATGCACACTCTTTACGATTCACATGACCATCTTTGGCAATCCTGCTGATGTCACCCACCTAGGACTACACCTCTAGGACTGCTGTAACCCTATATTCTATGTAGTGCGTGTGATAACTGCGTATTGCTGTAGTGTGATAAGCTAGTTAGGTAGGGGCTCTATTCCAAGAGAAACCAACTGTGTGTGTGTGTGTGTGTGTCTGTCTGCCTGCCTGAGACAGGAACTATGCTTTTTAGAGTATGCACACTCTTTACAATTCACATGACCACCTTTGGCAATCCTGCTGATGTCACCCACCTAGACATACACCTGTGGGACTGCTGTAACCCAGTAATCTCCGTAGCACGTGCTGTAAATGCGTAATGCTGTAGTGCGGTACTCTAATTAGGTAGGGGTTCTATTCCAGGACATGGCAGGTGTGTGTGTTTGACTGTCAGAGCCTGTGTGAAGGTGGCTGTGAGTTTCTAACCACTGGACATGTTGGGGAGCGGATTTTGTAGTTTTCCTATATGGTGTCTGTCTTATATGTCACAATGTACACCTCACAAGGAGTACAGATGTCAGTCAGCCAAGGGACTGTGTTGGCAAGCCATACCTCTACATCTGGCAAAAGGCCTAGTGAACAAAGTATGCAACCCTACTATTACCCAGAATACGTCCTGAATCTATGTGTCATACACAAACACACTTGCCTAGAATATCCCAGTATGTTGCTAGTAACCTGCACATTAATGACAGATAATAGGCATGGTGTGATTGCAGTGGGCTTCAGAGGGCATGGCACCCTGTACAGCAGTACAATAGACACATAATTGCGGATAATGTGCCTTCACTATGTTCCCCACTGGATGCCTGCAACATATGTGGTGCCATCAAATGTGATCCACAGAGGCCATACAATGCCTTACACATGTGCCCTGCATGGACCAATGCCACTGACACCAGAGAATACCTGTATCATGCTATCAATGCAGGTGCAGGGTCAACCTGCTGACTATAAGCAGGTTCTGCCACACCAGGCCAGTATGGGCATATCAGAGGATAATGGTCTGTGTACACATCATGTGCCAGCCAAACCAGGTACACCTGTACATGTCATTGTACATTATTGTGGGACATGCACATCCCAGGCAATGTCCATGTCAAGGACTATCAAACACAGACATGGCATGCATTGCAAATTTATGGCAATACACAATGGTAACCAGGATGTCAGGGCAGTTCATACAATACCCATCTGTGTAGGACATTGCAGACCCTACACCCCTGTACCACACTGCACACCATTGTCAGGTGGCATGATGCCAAGGATTACACTTCACCCAGCCTTGTACAGCCATCTTGCACAGCCAACCACTACACATCCATGAAGCAATGCACACATGCATGTCAGTACTGGCACCTTGTGTCTGTGTGTGGGATATGATGCTCCCAACCACAGTTACTTCCAGTATAACTCCCATTAGCATACCGACAGATGTCAAACACGTTCACATGCCCTAGCCCATAGAACCTCCAGATATCCCCTGTGGTGCATGTAGTACCTGTGCATTACTGCAGTGTGGCAAACTACGTGGTTTGGGAGTGTATTTGTGGGCCTGGCAAAGAGTGTCAATGTGAGTCCATTAGAGAGTGTGGTTGTGTTGACAATGACATCTGTTCATGTGGACAGCCATGTGTGCTACACCTAATGTCTGTCTACTATATCTCTGTTGCAGATGCCGCACACCAACACACCTATATGTTCTTACAGCACACCAACATGCCAGCTTTGTGGCACATGGAGTAACTGCATGCACTTGTAATAGTAATGACTAGCCAGTCAGGGGTTTGAACCCCTGTACTGGTAGGTACGTGACAGACGATGCTTAGGTTTTAGTCTCCAAGCCCTTCTCTGATGTACTTTGCCTCTGTCTGACCCTCCCACACATTCTCTGGTGGATGTGGAGGTGTACACCTGCTCAGCAGCAGCTTGTGTATTGTAAGTGATGGTCATGTTTGGGTGATGGCCTCTGCACCTATTGCAGTCCTCCTCTAGGTGATTGCATGTGGAACAGCTGCAATAATGTTCCCATAGCCATTCACATGAAAAACACAGTACAATATCTAGGAACATCATGTTGGTGTTTGCCCATGACAGTCGCTGTGAGTGGTACCTGGATCTGGTGTTTGGTAAACAGCATCACAGATGATATCTGGATGTTCCTCAAACAACATACACAGTGGAGAATAGCCTAAAGACAGGAGGGTGATGTGCCAGACATATCTACAGCATGTAAGTGTAGCTATGCTTCATTGAGACAACTGCCTGTTTAACAAGGTGTTTGTGGTAATGGTTATTCTGCATGTTTTAAAACTGACAAGACAGTGGTCTATTTGTGAGGGAACCCCATCTGTAAGGCCATCCGTGGACTGGTCAGTGTGTGGAACCATTTGTTTCCTGTGTTATTCACTGCACACACATCTGTGAACAGCAGGAGTATAGTGTGACGATTGCAGCCAGTACATGGTGATAGTGATGAGTTACTGCCATTGCATCCCTGACTGGACATATGTCACATGAAACAGTGGTATGACAGACACTGTCTGGAGTTCTCAGTGACATGCAAATAATGGGCCACTGTTCATAGCTGCAGTCACAAGTCTTCTACACGATGCACAGATGTTGTGCAGTATATATGCATGTGTTGCGCTCTCTGTGCAAATGTATTCCATCTGTTGTGTTGGGTTGATGATCATATCTATGCATGCTGTTGTAAGTAATCCTGAATGCTGTTGACTATTACTAAGCCATATCTGTGTTTGGACTGCAACCCATACAGCCTGGTCATATCTATGCATGCTGTTGTAAGTAATCCTGAATGCTGTTGACTATTACTAAGCCATATCTGTGATTAAACTGCAACACCATAGGTTGTATGGGTTTGGAGGTCCTGGCAGACCCTCCTGTCCCACTTCAGCTGGCCATGGCACTGGGCACAAGCACATCTGGGGCCCAGCCTTGGACCTTCACCTCTGTTGGTTCTGCACAGCCTTCTGGTGGTACCACCACTGAGGATGGGGCTTGTCCCCCTGGGAGCAGGTCCAGACTGGGACGTGTCCACTGTTGTACAGTCCCAGACGTGGTGCGTAGGGGGATCAATAAGGGGTTTCAAGGCCAGATATGCCAGTCAAGGGCATAGTGTCACATTTACAGGGTGAGGCTGCCTCTCCTAGACAGCCCCCAGCACTGCCACCTTTGCAGCTGTTTTGGTGCAGTGGTGGCTGCCCATGGCTGGGAACCTCCATCCCACTGTTTCCATCTGGGGGCTCATGTGCTTGTGAATGCTGAACACCCCTCCCCGTCTGAGGTGTATCCCCCCACATGTGTCATATACCGACCCTGTATGCTGTCTTGTCTGTCATCCTACCCTACCTATCCTCCATGAGCATACCTACTCTCCTTCCCCCACATCCCACTCTCACCCTACGGAAGCAAAAGGCCAATCAGTTCCTACAACATTTGCCCCATACATAGCTGTCCACTGGACACATGTAACCCTTTTAATATGCATCACAACATACTCTAGTTGTCCTCACCCCTGTCTCTCAGGGGCACAATCCTAGTATGCACATGACTCCTAAATGTTCCAGGTACACGTGATGCCGTCCATCCCATTGTACAGACACCACTACCAGTCCCTCTATGGTTACCCCATGTACCTTTAACATGATGATGATGTCGCACACAGCACCTTGCAAGAGTACTGTTCTCACATAATGATTGGACAGGAACTGTTGTGTTAATGTAAATAACATGCACAGAGTGATGTATATGGCCAATGTACAAATGTTTGCTTGTATGACTGACACATGTCTGTCTGAGGGAGTCTTGATTGTACATAGGACGACACTACTACATAATACAGGCGTTGCTGGTGTTTCCCTTTTCATTTCTTTGTAATACTTTGTTGTCACATGGGATCTTCCTGATATATCTGTATATATGTATGTATCTATATGCTGGACATAAACACTCACGCATACATCTACATGATGGAAAATGTTTCCTATACTGTTGAATGACTGCACTGGATGATATGTTGTGATAAGGTCCAATGTCTGTATATCTGCCATGGCTTAGTGGTAAATCACATTAGCTGTGTGTGCAGGGTCCTGGTTTTGAGCCTTGCAGAGGCCGTTTATTTTATTGCTTGGCAGAACAAGGCCATTGGATATGGTGTTATTAAGGCACATTAAAGCAGTTGTGAGTGGGTGTGCATGGGTCACTCAGTTAGCCTCTACATTGCTTTACCAGTGTAATACTCGCATACTGGCGGCCAAACAGGCTTACACCCGCTTGCTCCCGCACTTGCAAATGCACTGCATTTGGTGTTTGCATTTGACAATCACACCCCTGTGTGGGACTGAGGACTACGATATTACCTTGTGATTCCTATTACATCGGATTACATGCGTTCAGTATTGGGAATGGCTGCCCATTAGGCGACATCATGCCGTTCGACTGTACTGAATCCGCGGCCTGTCCAGAGTTTGATTCATTTTATTGGGGTGTTCCTCTTACAATCTGCACCCATCTGGCTAATACATGGGAACTGACACTCTTCAATACAAACAAGTAATTGGGTTTTGGAACCCACATCCTTCAGCCGAGTCATGCTACTGCATACCTAATATTCTATCATCTTTCTAAGATTGTCAGTAGAATATGTGCTTTCTTTCCCTATCAGACATCTCATACAATTGGGGAAATATACAATCTGATTCAGGGACACGGCATAACAACATCAGGGACACATTTAAAGTATTGGTGCTATTAACCTGATACATTGACAGACTCAGAGCATATGAATTCATACACATTTTCTGAGGTAAATTATGCTTATAACTCTTAATTGTTGTTATTCATTACGTGTAATGCACCACCTTTCCTCCAAATGTCACTAGTTTTAGGAGGGATTAAGTGGGGCAGAGTTAGAAACCGAGTCGAAATCTGGGACGTCCCAGGAAATCAGGGACAGTTCAGAGGTATGGTCCCTATTTGTTCCCCCAATGGTTTATGTCTTGTCCAGTGGATGTGCTCTTAGGGGTTGAGAGGTATGGCATCAGCTATGCCCATTTCAGAATATTACTTACATCCCTGGGCAGTCCTAATACGACTTTGCCAGCCAACACCTGCACGCCTAGGCCCATAATTGCATACCCATAGTTCCCCCACCTGCCACTCCTCTACAGCACTCATCCTTACTGTGGGTGCAGGTAGGGTATAAACACACCACTACACACTGCCCACTCTCCCTGTGTCAGGACACATGTTGTACATTGTGTAGACCCATGGGTTATCAGGCTTGCACAACCTACTGGTGCGTGTACATCTACAGGCTAGTTAGATAAGTCATTACCGGGACTGCCTCCGATCATTAATTTTTGGTGACCCACAAGGGACATCATGTCTATGTTTCAAGATTAGACCTGGCAGGTCTCTCCCACTGGTAGTATCCTGCCTGTGGTCTGGGAAGCAGTGGTGTGTTTACCTTTATTTTGTGTCTGTATGTCTCACCGGCCTAGCTGGGGGTGTGGGGGGGGGTTGATGCAACGTGTTACACGTTTGTTTATTGGACCCCTCAACCCCATATGCACACCTATGAACATATGTTACTCGTAACTGCTGTATCATATTCTAGCTATATACATGTGTATATTTACAGTCACACATATATATAAAACCCACGGTAGTGGTGCTGCGGTACCGTTGTCACCTCACAGTAAGACACTGTCCGGTTTGATTCTCAGCTAGAGCGTCTTTTGCGTAGAGACATGCGTGAATGGGCGTACCTTCACTGTAGGTTGTGCATCAGGGCTGGTAACTCAGCACGTAAAAATCAACTACCAATCATTAGCGGACCGGAGCTCCGCTGTGGTGACCCCTAAACGGGAAAAGCCGAAAGACACAACAACATATATATATATATATATATATATATATATATATATATATATATATATATATATATATATTTACATTACTATATCCAGATATATCTGTATGCATACATGTATATTTATATTTATATTTTGTCTCTCTCTCTCTCTCTCTCTCTATATATATATATATATATATATATATATATATATATATCTCACAACATATGAGTCTATGGGTGTCTGCATATGTATATATTTATATGTGGGTATGTATCTGTATTCTTTCTCTGTATGTATACATTTGTAATACGGAGAGGGAGAGGCTTATCTCTATGTCACTATGGGTAGATATACACACACATACCTCTACATATATACATTTACATCTGGTTATTCCATTCCTTGCCATATAGATTACACTTTGCTGCAGTGGGACTCATACTGGGTGTGGCTGTTCGTTGAACGACACCTCTGCCCAATGAACACATTTGCTTACATCCCTAGGGCTGTCCATATAGGCCCACATCAGCCAACACCTGCACACCTAGACCCATAAGTAGCTACCCATAGTTCCCCCACCCGCACCTCCTTAACAGCACCCATCCTTACTCTGGGTCCTGGTCTGTTCTGGACACACCACTACACGCTGCCCACTCTCCACTTCACAGGACCCATTTCATACAATTGTCTCGGCCCATGGGTCATCAGGGTTTTCCACGCTTGTATTCTGAGTATGTATACACCGTAGCCAGAATGGCAGGTCTATCACCTTCTTTTGGTCTTGGCAATTTTTGGGGTGTCCTGCAAGGGATGCCCCAGTCTGTGTTCCAAGATTAGAATTCATGGGTGCACTGTGTACCCCCCAGGTTGTATCCTGCCTGCGGTCTGGAGAGCAGTGGACTCTTTACATTGTTTGTGTGGATGTTTCCCGTGTCCGGCTGGGGGGGGGGGGTGGAAGGTCATGTTACTTGTTTCATGTTTCTTGCTTGGGCTCCTCACTTCCATTGGCATAGCCTGTGAACATATGTCATTCTTGTGTGCTGTTTCCTATCATAGATGTATATCTGTGTATATCTAGGCACACACACACACACACACAGACACACACACACACATATGTATATATATATATATATATATATATATATATATATATATATATCTATATATATATATATATATATATATATATAGATAGATAGATAGATATATCTGTATATATATATATGTATATATATATGTATATATATATATATATATATATATATATATATATATATATATATCTGTATATATATATATATCTGTATATATATATCTGTATATATATATATATATATATATATATATATATATATATATATATATATATACATACGTATATGTATATGTCTGCACCCATATATATATATATATATCTATATATATATCTATATCTATATATATATATATATATATATATATATATATATATATATATATATATATATATATATATATATATATATATATATATATATATATATATGTGTGTGTGTGTGTGTGTGTGTGTGTGTCTGTAAAACAATACGTACCCCGCGCAAACGCACTTACACATGCTTACTGGTGTTTATATATGCTTGGCCTGCTAACTAGTGCCTTATTCATTATGACAGACACTTCACTCCAGTTATCTTTTAATTGATATTTTGCAGGTTATACAGCGGACAGATGTCGCAATATGTTCACGTATGGATTACTGATGTTAAATGGTATGTGATACAGTGGGATTCAGGACTGGAATGTCTGTTCGTTAAGGGTTTAGTCTAACCAATACACTATTGCTGTGCTGCTTCTTTTGCATATATACCCATATACCCATGGCTCCTGGTTCCCCAAACACATACCCCAACACCTCCCTAACACTGCTGTAATCCATTCTCCAGTCGGATTCGCGGTGTATCCACACCACTACACATTGGCCACTCCCTACTCCTATAGACCCATCCCATCAGTTGACTCACTCCACGTATCCTCAAAACTCCCAAACGTTTAATCTACAAACATTGGTGATGTGAGTGACAAAAATAATACGATTCACAATTTTTGGGTTGTCCCACATGGGACACGCATGTGCTTATGTCAAGATTAGAATCGATACTTCATTACATCCTTACTCCCATTAACATGACACTACAATTAATTAGTATGTATGACTATGTGGTAACACACACATTACACATGAGACCCTAATTATGTACGTGTTCGGCGTATTTCTTTTACAGATAGACTGGTTTAGTAGTTGGTGTTGCCATAGCAGGCAGATCACAGGAATGATTCCATGTGTGGGGAAGTCCTCACACTTGATTATTGTCAGCACAGCACTGACTTTAGACATTGTACTCACTTCTGTGTTTTAGCAGGTTTGTCCCGTCCCTCTTCTGCACAACCTATTATTTTATCTACTGTCGATGTTTGTAAGAGCACATTCATGTTATTTATGTCTGCAAATGGAATGAATGTGTTACAGAGAATGTACTTCTACATATTGATGTCTGCATGTGTGTATGCATATATACCTATAACGAACTCGCTGACCTCCATGGGGCGGTCCAATTAAAACCAGCCCATTCAACCCTGGCACGCCTGGCTCCATATTTTCATACCCATAGTTCCTCCATCCCACCCATGTTCAAAATACATGCATACCTTCTATTGTCCACTTGTTATCGCAGCCATGACACACCTCCACACATTGCCCTCTCAGGAGCGTTAGGGGCCCTACACATATGTTGTCTCACTCCATGTATTCTCAGGCTCTCCCACCATTTAGTCCTTGAACATACCTGCTCTTGCTTGTGCAATGGTCGCAAGGCCAAATGGTTTGTCTATTTTTGGGTAGTCCCACCAGGGACGACCCTCTGTGTGTAAAGTAGACTTAGCAAATCAACAATGTTACTCCCACTGGTAATATCCTGCCTGTGGTGTGAGTAGCAGTGCTTTGCTCACTCCTGCTCAGCTGGATATGACATACGCTGACAGCGCTATATATTGCTGGGGGTGCTGTTGATTCCCTTCTCATTCCTTTTGTATGCTTTATTGTTACATCGTTCTTTCTTCATATATATATATATATATATATATATATGTGCATATGTGTATATATATTACATATCTGTATCTGCTTATATACATTTCCTATGCTGGGCACTGCTTAGACCCGAGCAAGTGTACTCAGACTTACTTACTGGTATTTATATGCGTTTACTGCTGCTTATTTGCGCTTACACCTGCTTACTAGTACTTTATTCATTATGACAGTGCCACTTTGCTTGAATTATATTTAAGTTAAATATCTCATGCGATACTCTTATGTTGGTTTTATGGCAAAATGACATTCATTCCACATGGAAAATGATACGTGCTATTGTTGGGCTCAAACTGTGAATGCCTGTTTGATAGGCGGATCCTCTAAACACTACACTATTGACACTTATGTTGATTCCACTTGTTTTTCTCTATTTGAATGAATATGATGTGTAAGCTACGCTCGGCAGAGGGCTGTGACGCACAGACACACTGTGCTTTGCTTACACCTTCGCTATTGCTGCAATTTGAATGTATAATAGGGACACGGGGACAGGAAATCTAATTGTGACAATTCCAGGGACAGGGCTCTACATTCCACTACGTGCTTGTGTGTTTACTACTTCAATTTTATTTCATTGTTCGTGGACACTCTTGTATGCTTAGCATACATTTCGGTATCCACGGACATTGACTTACTGACTTACTATTAGGGGTGGGCTCTACTAGTAGGCATAGTAGGTTTTGCAAGTGTCGGGGCATGTGTATGCCTCCGAAGAGCACTTGTACATCCCCCCTGCACTTGCACACGTTTCCTGTGCATGTCGAGGGTGCGGTGGCGCACCCTCATACATATTCATATGGCGCTGCTGTGCCATCTGCAGTAAGGACACTCGGCACAAGGCTAAAACCGTCCTTGCACCGAGCTTCTTGAATCCCGGGGAGTGTTTGTGTAATGTGCTATCTTTATATTCAATAGTGGCCCGGCATCTTCTGGTCTGACCAGTGTTGCATTTCATTTGTAAAACTCTATTTTGTTTGCTTTGTTTGCTGAGTGTGAAAATATTTTCAAAATTATCTACAGTATTTTATTTTTCTTTAAAACTATAGTTTCATCAGTACAAATATACATTGTTTTTTTTCTCATTTTCAAAGCCAGTGTTTGAGTGGTTGTGAAAGGCCGGCATACTTATCAGTTAAACAAAAAGATAAATACATTTACTTTAAGTATAAAGCAGGAATATCCATAGTAAGTATAAACATGAAAATACAAAACATGTCAGATATTTGTACATCAATGTAGAAGTTAAAGTATTTGTGAGTTTGAGAAAATAAGGTACTACAAATCTGAAACAATGTATATATTTTCAGTCTATGAATAGATGTATTATGACTTAGTATCCTCCTGATTACTATGCTTAAATATGTCAAACTGTCTTTTTATAATCTAATGCTAAATCAATACTGTTCAGTAATATAATTTCTGTAGCTGAGTGATGTAATCAGGTCAGTTTTATACACTAATAGTTAGCTTTCAGTGGAATAATATAATATTTTGCATGCATAGATTAGCTGCTACTGTTTTAAACTGCATTAAACAATTCCAGCTTAATGCATTTCCTTTGTGATGTAATTTGCTAAATATATTGTTAAACCAGTCTTTCTTTTAAGACAACATATTTGATCTATTTTAAAAGCTTATTTTCAAAAATAAAAATTCAGAAACTACTGAACACAAGCAATTAAAATTGTATTTAAGCATATCATTGACAGATTTAGGATTGCAAGATTAATTTACTGCTTGCAATTATTCTATGACATCATTAGCGTATGTCCTAATAATTACTGTGTATAGCAGAGTGATACATATTTTACTTTATTTAATTACCTTTAAGATTTATTGATGTTCTACATACTATCAAGGCTGTAGGGGCTAATAGCTATTATTAACTAGCAGGGCAGTGTTTTCATTATCACATGATATTTATATTTTTAGAGAGCACATATGAATAATATGGATTCTGCTTGTGCATAATTACAAATATTTGGTCTATTTGTGTCAAAGAAAATATTGTTTCCTTGGATGCCATAAATAATTATTTCACAAGTAATAAAAAGAGAACAAGTATTGCCCTAGGCTTATTTCCATTTGTAATTATAGCTTGTTACTATTGTGTGAACTGCAGTGGCTACTGCTTGTACTTCTACCATTGACCTCTTGGTAACAAGCTGAGAGTCTCATATTAAAAGTTTTCTATAAATATATTCCATAAAAATTATTTTATTCATATTTCACATAATTTACCATGATAATGATGACAAATAGTAAAACCATATGCTAGCTTTATAAAGCCATCGAGTAACTTTAATTTTTGCATATTAACAGAACCTTTGGATATTTCACTTTCAGATATTAGATTACTCTAAACTATCTCTTTATTCTTTTAAGTGATACTTGTTTAAATTCAAATAAATATAAGGGTATATGGTATGCAATAAAGGAAGTTCCAAATCTAGGATACTAATACTCTGTAAGAAGAAGCTGAGGTCAGCTGATCTAATGTGTGTGTGTGTGTGTGTGTGTGTGTGTGTGTGTGTGTGTGTGTGTGTGTGTGTGTGTGTGTGTGTGTGTGTGTGTGGAGGGGGGGGGATAGAAAGGATTTCTCATAGAGATAGTGTAAAGCAGAATAAGGAAGTTGTGTCCTGAGTTGCTAAAAGATGGGACATGCAAGGAGATAAGAGCATGAACCAATATTTTAAATAAATATTTCACTGTCCACTTTAAAATAAGAGAAGCTTCAGGTAAACTTCATGGGAGTGATATTAAGGGAGTAATGGATGTATATTGTTAGATTAAAACACAGCTAAGGAGAATATTTTCAAGTAAGAAGAACAGCTTTAGATGCAGGACTAAGGAAAGATGACTTCTAGTATTGTGGAATTAAAGAGCTAATAGAAGTTCTCCGAAGTTCAGAAGAAAAACTGAGCAGTCTAGGTTCTAGGAACAGTGAAATGAAGGAGGGTAGAATGGGTACTACTGCACCAATGTGTTCAGTGAAAGAAATGGAGAAAATATAGGTGGTTTAGTTCGCATCGGTTCCCAAAAATGTGATGGAAAAGATAGTGCCAGCATTTCCTGAGAGTCAGAAGGCAGAAAAGTATGAAGATGGCCTCATTTAATTGAAAATGTAACAGTCTGGTTTGATAAAGTCCGTTAGTAGGAAGAGGAAGACACAGGTAAGAGTAACACAGAGAACATGGCATATCTAATTATTAACGAGAGTTTGAAAGCTGTCAAAGAGGAAGTCTAAAGGAATATTAAAGCCACAAAATCTACTATTTGATGTGCAGAAACATGTTTATCTGTGCTGTGTCCAAAGCAAACAACAAGCCAGCAAAAATGTATTTGGTACAAAGGTATACAGCCCACATATGGATTTAAGTGCAGAAACTATTAGCTAAAGTACAGAGACTATTATCCTGAGCCATCTATCAGTCTATGGATATTCAGAATTGCATGGACATGACAGCTTACCAGCACTAATATGTCTAATTCATTTTGCTCCAACAATATCACATTACATTAAGGGAACATTTTTGACTTTTGCAAACAAAAATAGCACCGTACATTTTAATGAAACCTTTAATATAAAAATAAGATGATATGAAGACATCTCTATGCATTCTGGAGCACAAAGAGGATAAGGATCCTTAAGATCATGTTCATTTTTCCAATGCTAAATGATATAATCATTATTTTCCATGGAGAATCTCAGCCAGTGCATCCACGAAATCTGCACTGGTAGGGATTACAATACAGGTACAAAGATTTATTGGAGATTACTAGAATAACAGCTTGAGAGCCTTTATAAGCCTAGCCAGTATATGGCTGCTAAGGGCAGGAGGATGGCATGGGTTTGTGCCTATGTCTTTGGCACTTTTACAGATTTTACAGATTGCCCCTATCCATAAGTGACATAGGCACCACCTGTGGTGTGAATTAATGGTTCCTCACTCATCAATCTAGATTGGCCTTGAAGAGGGTCAGGGAGGGACTTTGCTTTATGTGAATAGAAAGCCTGTTCCAAGAAAGTGGCACTCTCTGGGGCATGTATCTGTCTATACAGCATGTTAAGTTTTATGCACTAAGTTCAGATCCCTAGAACAGGGAACCCTAGTACAGTTCATCTTGTGAATATGCAACAGCTCCATCAGGGCTGGATTTGTGAGCTCCTTGTAGGTCAGACCTGCCAACCCTTAATAGTTGATAGGAGACAGAGTAAAAAGAAAGGGCTTTCAGTCTCTTTGCATAGGACATGTTGGTTACAAATTGTATTTTCTTGATGAGGAATCTTTGAGGTCACTCCAGCTTTTGAAGGTGTTTGGTCAAGTGCATTCCAAATGATGCATTGTACTCAATTTTTGGTCTAATGAGGGCTGTGTACAGCGGGACTATGATCTCCTTAGATCTGGATGCTATACCTTTACTTATCAGTTGTGCCATACAGAATGAATTCCTTACCACTGTGGACATGTGACAGTTGAAGTTTAGGCTACAATCTACCTGAGTACCCAGATCCCTTAACTCTGAGTCTTCTCTTAGAAATGTATTGTTAATGCTGCAGTTAGTAGGGGCATTTGTTTTCCCAAAGAGTACGATAATGCATTTCTTTGCATTTGGTTTCAGGCCATCGTTCTGACACTAATCACGTGTCTGGTTTAGATCTTCTTGAAAGATATCTACATTGTTGAGGGATTCAATGATTGCCCCTCTTGCAATCAACTACATCTTTATTATCAAGAGGCCTTCCACATTGGCCTTGGTGTCTGCAAAGTAAATTTTGAACAAGAGTAGTTCCAGCACTGAGCCCTGAGGCACACTACTAGTAACCAGCCTCTTGCTTGAACTTGAATGACCCATTTTGACCAGACGTGTCCCCTGTCCTTAAGTCAATTTACAATCCATTTGGTGATGCAGAGATTTATGCCCAGTTCTGTAAGTTTGTTTATAATACTTGAGTAGGGTATTACATCAAATGTCTTGGCCAGGTCAAGGTAGATGGTGTGCACTGTTTTGCCCTCATCCATGACTTTAGTGACCTTCTCTAAGACGTTCAACAGATTTAGCAGGTATGACCTACCCTTAGCAAAGCTGAATTGGGTCAGAACCAGTGTTTGAAGGTTTTTCCATATCTTTGTTTATCAGGTCCAATGATTATTCTTTCCATGGCCTTACAAACATTACTAGTCAGGCTTATGGGTCTGTAATTCCTCAGGTCAGTTGACAGACCACTGTTATGAAGAGGTATGACCACAGCTGTTCTCCACTCTGTTGGAACAAAGCCTGTCCAGAGGATATGGTTAAAAAGTGACCCTATTGCACCTGATAGGTCACTATTCAAATTATTTAAGAGGCAACATGGTATGTCATCAGGGCCAATTGATGCCATGTTTTTAGCTTTGGAGAATTCTGTGGCTACTTGTTCTTTAGTGATAATTAGTGGAGGAGTGAAGGAGGGAATTTCTTGTGAGAGAACTATGGGCGATGGAGTAGTGAAGTTTGAGCTAAATTTATTGGCCAGCAGATTTGCTATGTCTATTGCCTGGGTGTAGGAAATGCTATTGATAAATAATTCTGCACATTGTTGGGTGTTGCCCTTAAGGCTACAGACATAGATGAAAAATGCCTTATGGTTATCTTTAGATTTGAAGGCTATTTTCATGTCAAAGTCAGCTTCAGAGCCTTTACTAGTTCTCCATTCTGCTTTTTTACTCAAATAAGGGATTTATTGCTCTGTTGTGAACATTCCCTCTTACGTCTTGACAAGATTTTCTTCCTCTTCTTGTACAATCTTTTAAGACCAGGGATACACCAGGGTGGCTTCTTTTTACAGTTTGACCTGGTCTTATTTCACCTCAGTACTGCCGTTTCCTATGCAGTTGTGTTTGTGGTCATACAGGTTTTAATGTACTGCTCCGCATAGGCTAGTCTGTTTTCTGAATTGGGGGGGGGGGGCTTTAATTCTAGCTATGTTGTCGTTTAATATAGCAATAACCGATGATGTGGATATGGTATATTGAAGATTTACCCACAGTTGGTGTGGTTTAATCATGAGAGTGAAGTCTGAATGATTAAACAAAGCCAACCATGGGTAAATCTTCAATACACTACATCATGGAGTCCGTTATTGCTATTATACAATGGCATTATTTAAGAAAAAAATGACTTACTTTTCTTAAATAATCTCTTTGTATGATGGCTACAGTTTGTTCTTCCACTCTCCTTGGATATCCTACTGCTTTTTCTGATGTACTGCACATTTGTATGAGACTTTCATTCCCACACTTATGCAGTACATTAGTGCTCTGTAACAGACAGGTGCTATATATAGGATGCAACAGAGAAAGGAAGATCACTGTTGCTTCCTTTTTTTTTAATTAAATAAATATACCAAGAGACTTTGAAGGTATGGGAGAGATGTTACATAGAGAATAAAAGGATGATCAGGTATTTTCTCTAGTTTTGCATAAATGTACCTGATTATCCTTGTATTTTTGTCTTCCCTGTCTCTGTTGTGGTTTCAAGTCTCTGGTTTTGTAAGTTTGTTGTTATTTTTTTTTAAGTGAAAGAAAATTGAAATTTTTTATGGGATATGTTAATAGAAGAAAGTCTGGGAGATCGGACCTTTTTCCATTAGTAAATGCTTGGATTTACAATGAGCACACTGGATGGGCTGACCAATCAGTGTGCTACTTTTTCAATGTTAACGGACAGTCATTGTATAATAAGGGTTCATTTGCCTTAGAAAAGTTTTTAAAGTTTTTGGGGGTTGATGGGGTGGTCTAGTTTTGCCTTAATTTCCAGGGATACCATGTTTTGATCTGATCTTACCATTGAAGACTTCACACATGGCCAGTGCAGCACTCTCCCACATTTGGGAGCATCATATCTAGGATATGTGTTTCCCTAGTGGGATTGCAGACTGTCTACTCTAGGTTATTTTAATTTACAAAGTCGAGGAATCTTTGAACCTGTATGTTAGTGGTTCCGAATGCCTCCCAGTTAATAGAAGAGTAATTAAAATCACCCATGACTATGGTATTGGGCTGGATGATGAGTGATTCAAGTAGCTCTAGGTATGATGTGTGAGTATCCTGGTTCATGGAGGGTGATGTGTAGCTAGCAAGAATTTAGTAATGGATTTTTCTCATAGGTAGTTGGACTTTGGGTAGTTCTAGCATGTCATATTGTCTGACCAGTCTTCAGGTGTGATTATCCTTTATGTAGATAGATACACCTCCTCCGTTAACTCTCTCATGTTCAGTGGATAAATGGAATGTATGATAGGCATTATAGCCATGTACAGCTGGAGTGCTTTTTGTGGTTTTAAACCATGTTTCTGTAACTGCACAGATGTTAGCATTCTCCAGAGTGAGGAGAGCTTCCAGGGAGTGCAGTCTCCTGTTGAGACTCCTAGCATTGACCAGCAACAGCTTTAGCGTGTCTTGATTATCGTTTGCTAAGTTGGAAGGTTTGTCTCTTGTAATGCCTAAAAAAGGAAGAATAGGGGTGGATAACAATATCCAGTAGCCTAGAGGTAACAGGTGGAGACCATCTCTGGCAAAGCAGCATGGTCTGTCAACCATGTCCTCCCAGACTGACGAATATTGGATCCCTTCTGAATGACACCAGTAGCTATGCCAAATGAAAAAGTCAATAATTTTTCTGTCTGCATTGTGTCATCATCCTTGGAGATGGTAGAATACTACTCAGTGTTAAGCTCTTACCTGTTTATGACACATATTCTGAGAGTTCAGTCATGTCTGTCTTCATATTGTCCAGGGAGGTAGGTTTCACATCATTCACTCCCACATGGATTATGACAGATTCATCCTGGTACTTAGGGGTGAGTGACCTAAGTGCTTGCATGACCTGCCACTGGCAAATCCTGGCCTCTGACAGGCAACTAACTGTAACTTTCTCTTTATCCAACTTTGTAAGGGGGACATCTGTGTGCCTCACAACGGAGTCTCCTATGACCATTATGCTGTGCTTGAATTGTTTTGCCTTATGGGTTTGGTAGTTGAGACACAATAAGATGTGAATAAAGGTGTTGTGCAGGTATGTGTCTTGTTTGTGTGAATGTGGAGTCTCAGAGGACTGCACCTGTGAGGTCTTTGAGGCATGGGAAGGTTACATGTGAGCACCTCTACATATGTAGGTCTAGGTTGGTGGTCATTAGTGGGTGCAGTGAGTGGTGTGTGTGAGTTGCTGACAACCTATTTGTTGCATTTTGTGTCTGTATGTGAGAATCTGGCCTCCAGTGACAATGTGTAAGTACATATCTCACATACTGTATTTGTCTGTGTAAGAATTAAGTGGTTACCAGTGTACAAGAGGCAATCAATATAGTGCCTCAGGATGCCCATGTCCACCATGCTGGAAACAGTGATGGCAGGAAAGTGCCCATCCATGGATGCTAATCTTAATATAGTCACAAGGGATATGAGTAGTGGGTGTATATAAATGAAACAAGGCTGGGGATACCTGCTTGCTGTAAGTTCAGCTGACCTAGCCTGTGTTGCTACCCAGTGTCCAGACTAGCTGGTCACTACACTGTGATAGTCTAGGGTGCTGATATAAGGTAATGTTAACTAAAAATTTCCCAGCTGAAAGGTGCTCATTGCACAAACTTGTTGCCTGGTGAGTGCCATGGATTTGAGGTATAGTTCTGAGATAGTTTTATAGGGAAATATAATTTTTTGGCATTTGCATATATGCAAGGCACTGTAAACCTCTGTTGCACAAAGCTGCTCTTGTTACAAACACAAGGTTTAAATATACTTAGAGAATGGGCAAACTATACATCAGCACCCTGACGGGAGAACAAACATTCTCCAACAGGGTATTAATGTACAAGTAATGCCCACTGAAAAACAACCACTTCACAGCAGCATATCAAGCTGCTGTGGAGCTCAGACTGCAAAAAAAAAACTAATGGCTGACATTACTTTATACTCGCTAAGTATCAATTTTGCTGTTTAGCAAGTGTTAAAAAAATAAACAGAGAAAGAGTATGTGTGTGCATGTATGTGTATGAGTGTGTTTATGTTTCTGTCTGCATGTGTGAGTAAATGTGTGTATGAAAGCAGAGGAGATTATCTGTGTGAGACATCTAGAGAGAGTGAGAGCAATCTTGTGTGAGTGAATGTGTTTATGAAAAAGGAGACTGAAAGATTGAGAGAGAGTGAGACCAATCTTGTGTGAGTGAATGCATGTATGAAAGCAGAGGAGACTATGTGTATGAGATCGGGAGAGTGAGAGAGAGAGGGGTCTTGTGTGCATAACTCTCAACTGTCCAAATTTCTGCAGAATGTTTAGATTTTTCTTCATATTTTTTGTCTGTCCCTCATAAAATTTGTGCTTTTCTGAAGTTTTAGGCAATTAAGTTTCAGGTTTTATATCTTTCAGAAAATGCATTGTAATACAAGACCTTTTATTCTAGCAACTTTCTATGTTTATAAGAGCAATATTTAAAATGTGCCCCTATTTTGGGGGCTTTGTCCCCATTATTTCTGGCTTTGTCCATATTTTTTGTGCTGAGCAGTTGAGAATTATGCTTGTGTGAGTAAATGCAAATATGAAACCAGAGGAGACTGTGTGTGTATATGTATGTGTGTGTGAAAGCAGAAGAGACTGTGTATAACAGAGAAAGAGAGAAAGAATGGTCTGTCTGTAAAATTGTTGTTTTTCTCAATTATTTATTTTATTTATTTTTTAAGTACTATATTTTTTATATATATATTTTTTAATGCAAAATGCTTCCTCCAACACTATTAACATATACTACAGAAAGTTTGAAACATTAGGCAGAGAAACTATTTTACATCAAAACTATATATAAAAAAATAATAAAGTACTTAAAAAAATAAGTAAAACACAACAATTTTACAGAGACCCCATTCTGTAAGCACAATAATGCTCTCCAGGGTATGTGTTAATGTGGAATTAACATCCTTCAAGGAGTGTAGAGGCTCTCAGCCACACCAGTGGGTGGGCATTAATTACACATTAACACAAACCCTGTCGGCCATTATTGCACATTTAGAAAAACACACGTTTAACACCACCTAAGCCTACAGGCCAATCATCAGATAAGCACACAATGAGCTCTGTACCAGTAAATCCCCACTCAGATGAGTGAAATCAGCCATCTCCTGCCACAAGAGTGCATACTTAGACTTTCTTAATGTAAAATGACTGGTTTGGGGCCCAAATGTTGGGAACAAGGAAACAGATGCCTGGAACTACCCTAGCAATTGAAACTAGATGCACTGTAACTACTTAAAACACAGGCCTAAGACAGTTATAAAAACAGTTAGGGGTCTTCATAAAAGTGCAGAAAAACATCTAATATTGCAGTAGACCTTCACAGTGTATAAAAATAAACAGTGCAATTGCAAGCATATACTTATATTCATTTTCTTGTCCTTGGATGGCTTCTGGTGCTTGTAAAATCACTCAAAGTCACTGGCATTGTCACCAAACGATAAGCAGCTCTGGATAAATGAGCTTATGTGTTTTCCACTTTTTCCTGTACTTATATGACTGTGGATTTAGAATACATAAATTCAAAGGAGCAGGGAGTTCTCGTTCCTGTGCAAAAGATATTTACTTTAACACATTTGATGGGATTCTGTTCTTGACAAATAGAATTCAGTGCATAAAGATCAAACTAATTGTCAGGGATTCATAGGTGAGGATTGCATGAAATTTATTCAATAATCCCACTTTTTCTGATTATTTATTTTCTTTATTTGCATTTTGTATTCAGGAAACAACATGCAAAGTGTGTTCCCTGGTGAGGAGTGCAATTTGTGTGTGTGTGTGTGTGTGTGTGTGTGTGTGTGTGTGTGTGTGTGTGTGTGTGTGTGTGTGTGTGTGTGTGTGTGGTTTACCTCTTTTCCCTGTGCTTATGTGACTGAGGATTTGGTATATACAAATTAGGAGGATAGGGGTGTTTGTTCCCCTACAAAATACATTTACATTAAAGTATGTGATAAAGTTGTGTTTTTTCCTGACAAATTGGACTCAGTGAGTAAA
Source organism: Protopterus annectens (assembly GCF_019279795.1). Taxonomy (NCBI): domain Eukaryota; kingdom Metazoa; phylum Chordata; order Ceratodontiformes; family Protopteridae; genus Protopterus; species Protopterus annectens. Next base: position 1,575,877,907 of record NC_056733.1, on the reverse strand, counting down.
GACCTCTTCAAGATGACTGTCAGGTTATCACAGGAGAAGACTGCACGAAACATTTTCAATATTCCCACTTTTCCTGATTATTTTATTTTCTTGTTTTTTTTTTTTATTTATTTGCATTTGTTATTCATGCCTGAGTAAAAAATCCTTTTTAGATTTGGCTTGGGGAAAAGCTCCAGAAAACAATCTAACAATGGCACAACTACAGTATTGCAATAAAAATCAGACAACAGCTATGAGCTATTTTCTGTCATAAACAAGTAGAGTAAGCAACAGAAGATTTGAACACTCAGAGTGTGCATGTTTAGGAAGCAAAAATGTTGAAAAAATTAATGTTAAACATATAAATAAGTAGAAGACCTGGAAAGACAAAAATGTATGCATATGTTTTAGTTGTAGCAGTTCATAGACACTGAACAGTAAAGTATAAGATGATGGATTGCTGCATAAGTTTTTAATATTGTAACATGATATGTACATCCATATTAAGAAATAAGTGGAGAGCTATCCCAGAGGAGAACAGCTTTGACACAACCAAGAGTCACAGAAGAAAGATGTCCTTTTATGTGGAGGAAGGGGCGTCCTTATGGTGTTATGGAGGGAATTTTGGGCACTCATATGATGTTATAGAGGGAAGTTTTGGGGGACTTCATGATGCTATGGATAGTAGTTTTGAGGGTTGTTATAATGTTATGGAGGGGAGTTTTGCTTCCAAAAATGGGCAACTTAAAGTTGCTAACAAAATAATAAAAAATAACCAGAATATTGTTCAATACTTTCATTATTCACAAATGCTGAAATGGACATATCTTATTGTGGTGCAACCAGAAAACAGCTTAGTACAATTACTATTCTTTGAATATAAATATATGTTAGAACCTCTTTATATGACCTTAGAATAATAATGATATGATCCCCAGGGGTTCTTCTAAGATATGGCAGATAATAAAGTGTGACACCCTTCATTTTGATGTAATCCTTCATATGACAGCCAGATAATGCTATTGTGACAACGAAGTTAAAATTCTGTGGAACCCAAGAATGTAGAAATAAAAGTTAAATGAATAATGATTCATTAGACTTAACCACATGGGAACCAAACACCAACAGCTAACCATGTTAACTGGGAAGAGGGACTTCAGACACTAAAATTTAGAGTGCTGGGACCTGTACTTATACTTACTCAATCACCTGCAATCACCTTTAAGTTTTCTGCACTTTGGGTAAAAGGGTATACCCTCATTGCATGTTTCTTGATCCCAAAAGCCTTCTCTCACTCCTATGAACACAGAAACACATTCCATATTAATAGCTCCTCAAACTCCTTCAAAACGTTTCTTACACAGTTTTGTACATAAAACTTAATGCTTACAGAATTAAAACTGTATTTGTAGAACTCTCTGCAAAATAGCATTGATGAAACAAATCATACTCAAGAACACAGACACAAAGACTGTGATTGAGCCTCCAGCAGTACCATCAGAATGTTCTGCTCTGACTGCTGCACCTAACATTGTTAAGAAACACAATACGTGTAAAATATATATAAAGTATACACAGGGAGGTCTGACTTTTCTGGGATCTCATGGCATGATATATATTCTAGCATGCAGGGGAGGAATGTGTCTTGGGAGGTACATACATTATGAAAAAACAGTTTTCTCACTGTGACTGTATCTAGCATGTAGAAAGCAGCTGTAGGTTATTGTTTAGTAGGATGGAATTTTCATTTGGTCCCATGAGGGTCAAGATCATACAGCATGTCATTTAATGGCATTCTGGGAGTTAGTGCACAGGCTAAGGTTGCATGCTATAGTTCCTGTAGGGCACGGTTTGATTCCCTCAGCCCTCATTTGCCTACTGTGTGACCTTGAGCAAATTACTTAAGGCATTGCTCCCAGGTCACTCCTGAATAGGAATTATGTGTTCAATGGACCTACCTGGTTAACAAATAGGATTGTTATTATGATAAATTTCTATTAACACTGTCCTAATCTTGGCCTTGTAGTTCAGGGGTTAGAGCACTGGTTTTATAAACCTGGGGTCATGAGTTCAAATCTTACCAAGGCCTCTGCTTGTGCTTCAATCACTATAACATGTATGGAGAAGTGCAATTAATGCACTCAGTTTTAAGGGGTAGGCGTTGGCATAATGGTTGAGTTCTGTATCTTACAGAAACAAAGTACATGGTTTAGTTCTGACCTCTGGTTATTGGTTAGGCCTGTAATAGTCTGCAGTGCAGACTGATAGCCCATTATTTACCTATGAACCCATAAAGCGCCTAATCAGTTAAGCCAACAAAGTGCTGTGCTGCACTAAATCTTTATTAATAATAATAATAATAATAATAATAATAATAATAATAATAATAATAATAATAATAATAATCATAAGCCACATTATCTGTTCTGCAATCATTTAGTCCTGTGCACTCCATATTTTGGTCAGAAACAATGAAATCTGCCCACCACTCTTTACATTTGAGTATAATGTGTATGAATATGGTGAAAGCTTGTAACAGTGCTCATCAATGTTCCAATCTCTTATCAATGATACTAAATAGCAGATGATGTAGTCTGTACTTGTTTGAGTAATTGTATTCATAATTCTCAAATGAACTCAGAAATCTAGTAGACAGATTAGAGTTTGAAGCTTATCTGCACATTGGTGGCTTAGCCATGCCTAAATACACAGTGATACTCATGACTATTGTAAATAAGGCAATAATGAGCAATGAGCATGCTAAAGTATACCAACTGCTGACTTATCAGCAATGTTTTCTTAATATAGCACAGTTTGTTATACTTAGTATACCCTAAAGGTAAACAATTTATAGCTAGTTCCAGAATTTAACAGAAGCTATGGAGGTAAAACCATGACTGTGTGGTGAGCAGACATTTACCCATGTACACACATGTGCACACAGATGAGGACTTACAAAACTAGCATGTGTAATGACATCATACACTATGATTTCCATTCCAGTGCATTTCATAAACAGACCATTAAAAAGAAACATGTCTAATTTTAGACAGATTTGTTACAGCTTTTCAAAAACAGTCTTCCAAGCTGGAACAGTCTATTCATTACTGCACATCCAAAATACAAATACTTTTGTTTAAACTTTTCCTGAGTTATCTTATTATAAAAGTATGAGCAGTCTCACCTGCAATATTACAGCAGTGTTGTGGTCATGAACTATCATCCTTTCTTATGTGTCCACAACTATTTACAATACTTCTGTGAGCCTGTTAGGCAGGACCTTGGCTAAATGAGATACACGTAGTTAACAAAATGTTAGCAACCTATCTATAGTTTTGATCATCGGGCTTGTTTACAAGGAGGTTCCTTATACTGTACATAAAGTGGAGTTATCAGGTGAGACTGTTTGTTCTCACAAATGTGTACTGCAATCCAAGTGGTGGCACAAAGGGTATCCCAAACCATAAACTTTGGTAGTCATGAAAAACACACTGAGTAGCATGGCTTCCAAGAGAACATTTTACACTGACTAATGTTATTATTACTTAGTGACAAAATTGATACAGCGCTTCTTTCACTTGAAATTCATTTTCTTCTTAATAGTTGTACTTTTGCACTTAAATTTGCATTCTTGGACTCAGTACTTACAAAAGAAAAAAAAAAGAAACAAATAATATATGTGTGAAATGTCCCATATGTTTCTTGATGCCACAAATACAGTGGTAGCAGCTATGTTTTACTGACATTCTAGAAATGTATTACGATGTTCAAAGCTTGCATATGTACCTGTCATTTCATTTCTATGACAGCTGGCTTTCATCTGCAGAGAAAAAATTGAAAGAACATCAGGAATACAAAAGATTGCTGTCACCGGTGAAAGTAAAGTTGTTGAAGGAGGACTCAAATGTATAAATATCCCCATACTGCATATCAATCAGGTGCCCTTGAAGTATACTTAAGGCAATTACTATGGTGTTCTCCATTACTTTACATTTAGAGGCAAAAATGGGGATCAGCAACATGTAGAACTGTATGAAACTAGACAAGGTACTGATGTGCATACAGCTGCACAGTCTGGTGATGATATTCAGTACCTAGAAATGTGTCACTGTGAGATAATATGAAGACACTAGAGTCACTCTCAGTTATGTGTGGGAAACAACCTCTAAAATATGGTGCCACTCTTTTCTGCATCTACTGATTTTGTCGAGTTTACGTTGACTGTCTTGAGTTAGTATGGCCCCTAATACAAATGAGACATTCATCACCTTCCAACCAATGTGGAGATAAATCAACATTTAATACAAAGTGAAAAAAGGCCATGCTTTGACCATCACAATCATCATAATGAGTATTGTGCCCATTATGCATCATGTCCCATACCTTTGAACCAGATGTTGCACCTTTGCTTCCATTGTCACATATTGCACTCATTACTACCCAGGAGCCCGTGCTGACCACACCTAATCCAAGCAAGGATAACTCTCATGTACTCATCTGCTCCTGATTCTGGTGGATGCAATAATGTAATAATGCTGCCACATAGTTATAATATAGATCATGTCTCCAAAATATATGGTGGAGCCTGGAAATGACCATAAACACCTTGCTGGCTGTATCAGGCCAGTGGTGCAGCAGGAAACTCACAGGTATGTCCAGACAACAAACAATGCTTCAGTTACTCCCACTCAAAAAAAACCTCTGTAATTTTTTGCATATGGGCATGACCAATATTGAAATGCATTATAGTGCAATGGATTAATAATTGCACATGGGGATCTTGAATCAGGATCAAAAGGTTAGCCAGCAAAAACTGTAAAATACTTGCATTTTTTCATAAGGACCTGTACACATGAATGGTGTATGTATTTTATATCATGTCTTCTACATGCAGTGTTAGCATTTATCAACAAAATAAACCTGTGAAAAATAACCATAGGTTCATATCTTCATAGCTGTGTACTAGGCTAATGACCACAAGGAAAGTTTAAGCCTAGCCATGCATCCCAAATCTCTGAAAAGTTCCAGTGCCCTTGATAAGTGTAAGCAGGTGCCTTGGAGATGAATCATTAACATCCACAGCTCTGGTGACTGACTCAAAGAAGTCGACCAGGTTGAGCAGGCATGATCTACCCTTCACAAAACCAAACTGTGTGGGCTCCAGAGTTTGGAGATTCCCTATATCCTTGTTTATTAGGTCCATAATGATGTTAATTAGAGACATAGGTGCCAAACCAAGGATTAATTTCCTGTTCCCCATCCAATTGTCCAAGTTATATTTCATTTGAGAAAGGGAGCACCTCTGCTTCACATGGATTGGGAGCCTGTTTGACATGTGTGGAAAGTCTATTCCACAGCATGGGTAGCCTCTGGGATATGAACCTGTCCCCTCAGCATGTTCTCTTGATTGTAGTAATGAGGTTGAAGTCTTTAGAGCATGTGGTGTGGATGGATTGCAATTTCTTTAGATGTAGCATTTCTAACCAAGCTGGATCAGACATGGCTTTCTAAGTCAAACAGAGATTGCCTCTAAGTAGGCAATGTCAGACAGAGAATAGTTGTAGTTTTTTGAGTCTGTCCATATAGGACAAGTTTGTAAGGCCTAGGATTCTCTTTGTGAGGTACTTTTGTGGCCTCTTCAGTTGTTACAGGTGTCTAGTGAGGTACATGCCAAATGTAATTGGCCTAATGAGGGCAGAGTAGAGGGAGACAATGACTTCTTTCTTCCTGGATGCAAAACCCTTAATAATGAGATGTGCCACATAGAAGGACTTTCTGACCACAGTGGCAATGTGGTGGTCAAAATAAAGGTTGCTGACAACCTGTGATCCCAGATATCTTATAATGCCTTCTGTGTTCAGTGGACTACCGTCAATGTGGTTATTCATGGGAACCGGGTTTTTCCCAAAGGAGATGACGACACATTTTTTGGCACTGAGCTTAAGGCCATGCTTCTAACACCAGTCGTTGGTCTCATTGAGGCCTTTCTGTAGGATGTCAACATCACATGGCGAGTTAATAATAGCTCCCAACTTGCAATCATCTGCAATCTTTGTCAGCCAGAGTCCCTTCATGTTGGCCTGGACTTCAGAGAAGTAGGTACCAAACAGGAGAGGACCTAGGACTGAACCCTGCGGGGCTCCACTCATGACTGGTCAGCAGTCTGACTTGGAGTCGGCTACTTTCACACTTTGGGTTCTATCTGTGAGCCAGTTTGCAACCCACCTAGTGATATAGGAGTTGATGCCTAACTTAATGAGGTTTTCTATGATTCCTGAGTGGGGAATGGCATCAAAGGCCTTGGCCAGATCAAGGTAAGCTGTATGAACCACCTTGCCTTCATCCACAGCTCTGGTGACTGACTCAAAGAAGTCGACCAGGTTGAGCAGGCATGATCTACCCTTCACAAAACCAAACTGTGTGGACTCCAGAGTTTGGAGATTCCCTATATCCTTGTTTATTAGGTCCATAATGATGCATTCCATAGCTTTGCATATCAGACTCATCAGGCCAATGGGGTGATAGTTCCCAGGGTCTGTAGTCACTCCTCCTTTGTAGAGAGAGATGACTGTAGCAGTACGGGACAAAGCCTGAGGTGAGGCCGTAATTGAACAGGGCACACAAGTGAGGTGCCAGCTCACACTGTAGTTCATGTAGAACATAGCCAGACATATTGTCAGGTCCCATAGAAGCTGTATTTTTGGCCTTGGGCAGTGCTGTTTTAACCTGTGCAGCATGAATACTGGGTGCCTGGCAATCTACTGGTATTGTCATTAATCCTTTGGGGGGGTGAGAGGGGTAAAGTTGGCACTGAATCTGTCGGCCAGTATATTGGCAATATCTGTTAACTTGGTATAGGAGGTACCATCGTGCAGTATCTCAGAGCTAATCTGGGTATTGTCATGGAGATTCTTTACATAATTATAGAATGCCTTGTGGTTGTCATTACTATCTGCTGTAATTCTGTTTTCATAGCTAGCTTTAGAGGATTTGACAAGGGATCTCAACTTTTTGTTGAGGCTGATAAGGGAGATTTTCCAGTCTTGGGACTTCACCTTATTCTGCATCAGTTTCTTCCTTCTGTTGTAGAGTTTGTTTATGGCAAAGGACCACCAGAATGGCTTCCTTTTTTTTGGAGGAAGCATTTTGGTTCTATTGGGTATGGTGAGATCCATGCATTTGTGTACTTGTTCGTACAGTGCATTGGTGTTTAATTTGGCGGTTATGCAACTATTCTCCATTTGCATGGGTACCGTGAAGTTGGCCACCTCTGTTTTTAGTAGGCCAAAGTTTGCTTTGGAGAAGTTTTTCATCTTGGTTACCTTTGTGGGAGAGCGGGGGATGTGGATTTCTAAGGTGATTAGTTTGTAGTCAAATCTAACCAGGGGAGGAATTGACTACTGGTCTAGAGCAACAGTCTCCCATGTTAGTAATGACTAGGTCAAGGATGTTGCTACCTCTAATGGGGGTAAGAACAAGCTGGTCCAGGGCATTGGAATTAATGAATTCCAGGAAACATTGGGCAAGTGTATTAGTACATGAGTACTTTTTCCAGTTATTGGAGGGGTAGTTGAAGTCGCCCAGTATGAGAGTGTTAGGTTGGACACTAATATTCTCCAGGGTGCTTAGAAACATGGAGTGTGAGTCTTGGGATATAGTTTTGGACCTATAGCAGGCTACAACCTGAATCACTGTCTTATGCAATGTTAGCTGCACCTGCAGTATCTCTGATGCATTATGTTGGGCGACCAGTCTGGAGGTGTGCGCATCCCTTATGAATATGGAAACACCACTGCCTTTGGTGCTTCAGTCCATGTTCTGGGGCTGAAAGGTGTGGAATGAGTTATAGCCTGGTAGTGCAGGGGTGCTTTCTGCTGCTTTGCACCAGGTCTTGGTTACAGCACAAATATTGATGTCCTCCATTTTAAGGAGTGCTTTGAGCGAGTGCATTTTTGAGATTTAGACTTCTAGCACTGAGCAGCATGACCCGCAGATTGCATTTGTTTGTAGCTGTTACAGTGGTAATTTGGTCTTTGGAAAAACCACCTAAAAAAGGCACTATAGGGGTGGCAAGAGCTTTGGCCAGTATCTGGAATCCCAGGGTTGACAGGTGCAGGCCATCTCTGGCAAAGCATTGTGGCCTGTCAGTCATGTCAACCCAGGCAGACAGATGCTGGATCCCCTGAGAATGACACCAGAAACTTAGCCAATTGTTAAAATCAATCATTTTCTGCTTGTATTGTGGTATCATTCTGGGTGATAGTAGGATGCTGCTCAGGGCTAGCGTTATACCCACCTGGGCTACATAATCCGAGAGCTCCTCTTTGTCTCTTTTCATGTAGTCCAGCGAGGTACATCTCAGGTCATTCACACCCACAGGTACAATGACAGAGTCATATCTGTACCTGTTGTTGAGGGACCTGAGTGCATGCGTTATGTGGTGGATCCTGGCACCTGACGAGCAGCGGACTGTTACTTTCTCCGTATTCAACCTAGTGAGTGGGACATCAGTGTGCCTCACTATCAAGTCACCTATGACTAGTGTGTTGGGCATGCTGTTTTGCCTTAGGGGCTTTGGTTGATTGGCACAATGTTTAGGAGAGTTATGTGTCTCATGATTAGAGTTGTGTTGTGGTGGTTGAGTGCATTTCTGCCTTGGAGGTTTCTGCTCTTTGTGTAGATTTCTGTTGAGAGCCAACATGAAGGTGGGTATGTGGTCTGTGTTTTTATGTGAAGGCAGTGCTAGTGTTTGTTTTGGAGGGCTATGTGTTCCATGTGGTAAGGTGCAAGTGTTGACCTTCTCTTCATGACCAGCTATTCTGGTCTTGGCTGGAGAGTGTGTGGCTTCCAGTTTGGATATATAAGTGCATCTTTTGCAAGTCTGAGTGTTGGGAGATAAGAAGAGAGGGTTGTCAGTGTACATAAGGCAGTTGCTACATTGCTTAAGGATGCCCAAGTTCACCAGTTTAATAGGAGAAAGCTCAGGGAACTGACCTTTAGACATGCCTGGAGGGGTGGGCATTAATAATAAGTACTGGAGCTGTTTCCTTGTAGAATGTTTAGTGCAAGCACTTTTGTGTGCTGCAATAATTGCTACAAGAAGTCTGGTATGGTAAGGTGCTAGACTAATAAGCTAGTAAAAGTGCAAGAGAGGAGAGAACTAGCAGATCTAAGGTAAAATTGGAGAGCAGACTTTGGCACTGCTCAGAAGGTTACAGACAATCGTGGATACAGCAGATCTGTATCTGGACTAGACTAGTTACAGAAAAGGTGGGAAACAAGTGCAAATGCGGTCTTTTAAACTGGAAAGTTGAAAGAGATGGAAAAACTGCCCAAACAGCCCAATAAACTACAATTTCTGGGCCAGAAACCACTCCTATTGTAGTAGATAGGCTACTTAGTACTTACCACTCTCACTGATAAGCTAGAAGGCTTCCCTCCATCACAGATTGGCTTGTGGGGCACAAAAGCTTACATACAGTCCAGGATACAGCAAATCTGTATCTGGACTAGACTAATTACAGGAAAAGTGGGAAAAGCGCAAACATGGGCTTTTAAACCAGAAAGTTGAAAGATATGTATAAACTGCCCAAACAGCCAATAAACCACAATTTCTGGGACCTTAACAACACCTCTTGTGGTAGATAGGCTACCTAGTACTTACCACTCCCGCTGACAATCAAGAAGGCCTCCCTCCAACACAGAAAGGCTTGGGGGGCTCAGAAGCTTACAAACAGTCCTGGATACAGCAAATCTGTATCTGGACTAGACTAGTTACAGGAAAGGCAAGAAACAACTTTAGATTTTTTTTTTTACAGAAAAGCAGCTAATATAGCACTAAAACAATTCAAGTGCAGTGCAAGCTATCACACTTGAGTGTGTAGCAATATTAAAGCAAATACAGTTTAAATAAATGCAATGTATTCAAAATGTATTCTGAACTGAATTCAATTATTGTTTTATTCAACTCTGAACAGTTAAAAAGTGCCAAAAAATATACTTATCATCTGAGAAGCACACTCAGTCAGAACACAAAGAGATTCTAGAAAAGTTTTTTTTTTTTTTTTTTTTTTTTAAATAGTAAAAAGGAAAAGGAGAAAGGAGGTACAAAAGATAAATTAAGGTTAAAAACCTAAGTGGGTTGGCCTTCTCAAATGTTCCCTGTATTAGGTAGAATGAGCTAATAACACTAGACTGGGAGGAGTGTCCCAGATCAAATTTACAGTAGGGGTGGGTAATTGCAAAGCCACCAAGTATAAGAACAAGATGCTGCTAGGGAAGGGGGTGGGAAAATATTAAGCTACTACCTATACTATTTTAGGCAGAAAATACTACAGGAATGTTTATCACAGCAGAAAAACATTGGTGAGACACTAAAGTTTTAAACAGATAAAAGACCAAGGAGAATCTAGAGAATATTTTAACTGCAAACAAATCAGTTATATGATACTCTCATTGGCAAGAAATCAGAACAAACAAACAGATATTTAAAAAATGGAGAAAATTTCCAGTTAATACCTTACACAGAGTGAAACTAGTTGCCAGAAACACAGGAAATTCAACAAACAAAACAACCAGGCCTGGATAACAGCAGGCCTCTATCCAGACTATGCTACCTGACTAGAACACAGAAACCTCACAAAAATGCATAGAAAAGCACAGCTAGAGCACTCACAAACACAAAATACAACTCTCAGTATAAAAAAGCAGTTCACAGTTAAGTAATTCAGTAAAAATGCAATTACAATAATGAAACACTATCTAGCAATCAATGAAAAATACAGTTAAAACAGTATAAAACCATATACAAATGCAGTGAAACAGTAAAAAAAGCTTTATAACAGTGCAAAATGTAGTAGATTCACTGTATAGCACAATTATAAGTGTTAAGAAGTGCAATTTAATGAAATAAATGTAAGAAATAACTTGTTCTGCTCTTGGAGTCATAGAGAATTTCTGCTTTGTTCCAGTGATGAAATCACCACTCCACAGCTTGGCAAAAAGAAGTACAGCCCCCTGCACACACAGCATTTAAATACCAGAAAAATGGAAGAATCTAGAAGCTCAAATTACTACCCAGTCCTGCTAGCACCTCCTCTTTCAACCAATCACTCATGCTAGAGAAGATCAGGCAACCCTGTTACTCTCAATATCAGAGAAGACAAGACACTATCAGCAGAACATGGCTGCCAGAAGCACAGGAAACTCAACAAACAAAACAACCAAGCCTGGATAACAGCAGGTCTCTATCCAGACTATGCTACCTGACTAGAAAAAGAAACCTCACAATAAATGAAGAGAAAAGCACAGATAGAGCACTCACAAACAGAAAATACAATTCTCAGCATGAAAAAGCACTTTACAGTTTAGTAATTCAGTAAAAATGCAATTACAGTAATGAGCACTATTACAGCTACTAGCTGCACTATTTTAGACAGAAAACACTACAGAAATGTTTATCACAGTAATAAAACAGCACTGAGCCACTAAATGAAAGTTTTAAACATATAAAGGAGAAGAAGACTCTAGAGAATGCTTTTTAACTGCAAACAAATCAGTTATATGATACACTCCTTGGCAGGAAATCAGAACAAACAAGCAGATATTTAACAAATGGAGAAAATGTCCAGTTAATACCTTACACACAGTGAAACTAGCTGCCAGAAACACAAGAAACTCAACAAACAAAACAACCAGGCCTGGATAACAGCAGGCCTCCAGTCAGACCATGCTACCTGACTAGAACACAGAAACTTCACAAAAATGCACAGAAAAGCACATATAGAGCACTCACAAACAGAAAATACAACTCTCAGTATGAAAAAGCAGTCTGCAGTTAAGTAATTCAGTAAAATGTAATTATAGTAATGAAACTCTATCTAGCAATGAAAAACACAGTTAGAAAACTATAAAACAGTACACAATTGCAGAGAAACAATACAAAAGCTTTATAAGAGTGCATAATGTAGTAGATTAGCTATATGGCACAATTATAAACAGTAAGAAGTGCAATTCAATGAAATAAATGTAAGAAATAACTTATTCTGCTCATGGAGTCTTAAGGAATTTCTGCTTTGTCTCAGTGCTGAATCACCACTCCACAGCCTGGAAAAAACATGCACAGCCCCCTGCAGAAACAAGGCTTAAATACCAGAAAAGATGGAAGAATCTAGAAGCTCGAGTTACTACCCAGTTCTGCTAGCCTCTGATCTTTCAACCAATCACTCATGCTGGAGAACGTCAGGCAACCCTGTTGCTCTCAATAACAGAGAAGACAAAACACTATCATCAGAATTTGGCTGCCAGAAACACAGGAAACTTAACAAACATGACAACCAGGCCTGGATAACAGCAGGCCTCTATCCAGACTATGCTACCTGACTAGAATATAGAAACATCACACTAAATGCACAGAAAAGCACTGGTAGAGCACTCACAAACAGAAAATTCAACTCTCAGTATGAAAAACCAGTTTACAGTTTAGTTATTCAGTAAAAATACAATTACAGTAATGAAGACTATTTCCAGCTACTAGCTAAACTATTTTAGGCAGACAACACTATGGAAATGTTTATCACAGTAGAAAAAAACAGCAGTGAACCTCTAAATGAAAGTTTTAAACATATAAAGGAGCAAATAGACTCTAGAGAATGTTTTTAACTGCAAACAAATCAGTTATATGATATACCCCTTGGCAGGAAATCAGAACAAACAAACATATGTTTAAAAAATGGAGAAAAATTCCAGTTAATACCTTACACACAGTGAAACTAGCTGCCAGAAACACAGGAAACTAAACAAACAAAACAGCCAGGCCAGGATAACAGCAGATCTTTATCCTGACTATTTATCCTGACTATGCTACCTGACTAGAACACAGAAACTTCAGAAAAAAAATGCTCCGAAAAGCACAGATAGAGCACTCACAAACAGAAAGTACAACCCTCAGTATGAAAAAAACATTCTACAGTTAAGTAATTCAGTAAAAATGCAATTACAGTAATAAAAAACTATCTAGCTATGAAAAATGCACTTAAAACAGTATAAAACACTATCCAAATACAGTAAAACAGTACAAAAAGCTCTATAACAGTGCAAAATGTAGTAGATTTGCTGTATAGCACAGTTTTAAAAAGTGCACTTCAATGAAATAAATGTAAGAAATAACTTATTCTGCTCTTGGAGTCTTAGGGAATTTCTGCTTTGACCCAGTGATGAATCACCACTCCATACCCTGGCAAAAATAAGCCTTAGATTAGTTCGTGAGAATTGCAAGGTTGACTGGGGTTCAAGAATTTAGTTTTACTTTAAAGGAGACCATTTTGTGGTCTGACCTTACCACAGAAGATATTACACTAGCATGTGTGCAGCACTCTACCATATAAGTGAGTACAAGATCTGGTATGGTTGCGCAACTGGTTGGTGTATTGACAATCTGGACCAAGGAGTTTGTGCTTACAAAATCCAGGAATCAATTTGTCTGCATTTTTAGTGTCACATATGATTCTCAGTTAATACTGGGGTAATTAAAGTTGCCCATGAATATGGTATTGGTTTGGGTGGTATTTCCAATAAGTTTAAATAAAGTGTTATGTGTTTCCTGGGTCAAGAGGAAGATTTGTAGCTTGCAAGGAAGTGGTATGGAATTTTGCCTATGATGATTTAAATGTGGTGAAGCTCAAGTGCATTGCCCTGTTTGAGTAGCCTTGAGGTATATTTATTTTTTATGTAAATCTAGATACCTTCGCCTTTAGTCCCTGTCTGTTTAGTAGCTGGTCTAAATGTGTGGAAGGCATTATAGTCTAGTATTAATGGTGTGATCTTCACGCCTTTAAACCATGTCTCGGTGTCTACACAGACATCAGTATTCTTTAGGGTGAGGAGAGCTTGTAGGGAGTGAAGTTTTTTGTTTGGACTCTTAGCACTGAGCAGTAACACCTTTAGATTTTCTTGGTTTTGATTTGCTATGTTGGAAGAACTTTCAGTTTGGTGTTGTCTAAAAAAGACACTATGGGAGAGGACAGTGTTTTAGCTAATATTCGAAAGCCTAGAGGGAAGAGATACAAACCATCTTTGGCAAAGCCGTTTGATCTGTTGACCATCTTCTTCCATGCTCATAAATATTGCATCCCTATAGAATGACAACAGAAATTAAGTGAATTATTAAAGTCAGTCATTTTTTGAATGTATTAAGGCATCAATGTTTGAAAAGGTAAAATGCTGCTCAATGCTAAGCTCATAACAGCTTGGGACAAGTATTCTGAGAACTCCATCATATCTATCTTCATATAGTCTTGGGAGGCACATCTCAGGTCATTTACATCCACATGGGCTATGACTGAGTCATACCAGTACTTGGGTCCAATGACTTGAGTGTATATGTAATGTGACAGTTTTTGGGCCCCGATAAGAGAATGACCATGACTTTCTCCTTAGTCAGTCTGGTGAGAAGGACATTAGTGTGTCTCACAATGGAGTTTCCAATGACCAGAATGTTGGATTGTGTGATGGCTTGCCTTATGGGTTTAGAAGGAGATACTCAATGTGATGTGGCTTTATGTGTTGATGTGGATGTTCTAAAAGAGAGCATTTCTGTTTGCTGAGGGTGTTTGTTAGGTCTGCTTCTTGTAGGAGGTCTTTGCAGTTTAGGAAGCTTCCATTTAAGCACCTCAGCATATCTGGGTCTATGTGCCTGCTTTGAACTGTGTGTGATGAGTGCATCATGTGTACTACTGACAACCTTATAAGGACTAGGAGTGCTGTTATATGAGGGCTTTGCCTCCAGTGACATTGTGAAATACATCTCTCACATACCATATCAGTTTGTTTATGAATTAACTGGTTGTCAGTAAATTCTGAAACAAACCATGCTGGAACCATGCTGGAAATAACACATATCAACAAATTAATCATATGTAAAATAATTACTCTGGAAATGAACATATCTGTCCAATATATACCAAAAACAAAAATGGAAATTATAAGAAATACAAGCTGCTTTATACACAATGGCATTATCTACTGTGCATCACAGACTAACTATGGCAGTTGAAAAAGTGTCTTTTCATACCAATGTATCTCTGGGATGAGAGGGCCATTTGTAGTCACTCCAGTTCAGTCTATGGCACCCAGTACTACATGTATGCAAAAGATGCTATAAGAGCCCCTCTCAGTGCTGGTTGTCTCCTCTTCAGTCCTGGGACAATGTATCACTTCATTAACATTCAGCATGATAACACCAAGGAACTTGTTAAGTATCCTTGAAGCAGAAGCCTGAAATTACCAATTGTGTCCCCAGTTAATTGCTTAAAGGTGTCTGAAGTTACGATGTTAACAGTTAAACATAACTTGGTATAAACAAATATAAAAAGATCACAGAGTACCTGAGATTCAGCATATGGGTTTAATATGTCAGTTAAGCTCTGGGTGTTATTTCAGTCCAATAAAGACATACAGTGTCTGCTCATCAATGAGGTAATGATAAGTCAAGCAAAGGTGGTGATGCTTCCAGACCGTAGGTCAACAAAGAAGAACAGCATAGTCAACACAGCTAGTGCCTATGGCAAAATAATACTCCTTAACACATACTGATGTAAATCCAAACATGTCTTCTAGCTGGTGATATGATATTTTTCTATGTGCTTTACCCATATAACTATGTGTGTAAACAGCCTGCATGCCATCTACATTGATATCTATGTATCTCAACATTTATTTTGATTCACTTACCACCATTGTACATCTTGTCACTCTGCATTATTATTTACATCTGTTCATAAAATCATTTGTATGCACTGCTACTAACTATGGTCCATGATATGACAATACCCTAAATGTGGCCAAAAGCCACATAAAAGGCTTTTGTAAAGTATTAAATTTGTTTGTGACTTGCAACCAACATGTCTGACAGGACGCCCCTAGTTACTACTCTGTGATTTGAATAGTCATCTCATCAGTATACATTAATTAGTTTAGCTGGTTACTTAAAAAATAATTGAAGCCTATTGTACATTTAACAGGCACTGTAGACAGTGCTGAGTTACATAAATAATCCTGCTAATTTCCAGTATTTCAGTTATATCTCCAAGGCTTTCTCAGTCTGTTGTGACCAACACTACCTTCCAGAGACATTGGTTTTAATGTTACTGTTTCCTACCTGTTTATACTTCTCTATGACTAGACCTGCATTCCACCTCTCATCAAATTCTTCTAACTTTGTGAATGTTTTGAAATATAACTGCTGGTGCTATAAAATTTATACTGAACAATCTTTAGAAGTTCAGATGAAGCAGCCATCTAAAGACAGAGTCTGACTTAAAAATGAAAATCTTTAAAACTCTCTTTCATTGGCCAAGTAAAGTTTACCAAATTAAAAATTAAAAAAAAATCATCTGTGTCCAAACCAATGATTCTCAGTCTTAGTTATGCTGACTGACTGTTGATATGAATGTGAATTTCAAGTCAATATTGCACTTATGGTATGCAAATTGATCCAGGTATTCCTATTTGCTTTAGCTACTTCTCTCTTTAGCAACTATTGGTGCATCCTTTCATTTTGCTGAAATGTGATAAATACCCCAAAGCTTTTCTACGTACAGCATTCTACACCATTACTGTACAGTATATAATAGAGCTGACCTGCATAAATAAAGACAATATTGGAATATATAGATTACACAGAATATCAGTTAATTGCATCTCTTGTGTTTCATTGTTTCAATACTGTCAAAATCAGCATTTGTGGCTGGACAGTAGAAATTATACATAGTAGGTCATAATGACCAAATAAAAGAAAATTGAGATTAGGTGAATAAAAACATAATATGATAAATGTTTTTTAAGATATGCATTTACATTTATAAAATATGAATAAACCAATTAACATTGCTGAAAACTATAATAATTCAAGACTATGCCTTAAACATTTACAGCTTAACTTCAGACAACTGAGTTTTGAGTAGTAAAATGCTTTCTAAATATTTATATGTACTCTCTTGACTGTATAATACATAACAGAAGCATTTTACTCTTTCTTCTCAATACTGCTACCAAAATAACTGCTATGCAGTAACTTTTCCATTATTTAATCATATTATAGAATATTACCTTTGCACAGTTTATACTGAGACTCTCCACTAGCTTCAAAATACATGGTTTGTGTACATTTCTGGTCTTTTGCAGTAGACCGAGAAATCTTTATGCACTGTTTTTTTACTTTCATTATGGTCATTGCTGTAATATAATCCAATCTTGCAACAACTATGGAATTTTGAGGATAGTTCTATTCATTATTCAACCTGCATTTATTTATTAGGTATTACATTTGCTCCTCCTTTCACCCCAAATAAGCTTCTAAAGCAAAAATACCCCTTTACATGGGTGACCCGAGGGTACTTTCTAGTTAAGTAACTTCTTTAAGGTTGCAAGATATGCAAGTGTAAAGTGAGAGACTATAACAAAGAACAAAGCATTTTAGGATTTCACAACTTTGACACCGGGCCGGATTCACAAAGGCTTGCACGGAGTCTTAGAGTAGAGTAAGACTCCATGCAGCCATCATGTCCGACGAGCGATCCAGCAACAGCCTGCAGGGGCGTGCAAGAGAGCTCCTAAAACGGCTCTTACACGGACAGGGCTGGGGTATGCAAATTACCTCAATTGCAGGCGAAAGGCATGCAAATGAGGTAGATTTGCGATTCAGAAAACCCGAACCTGTCCGAGTAAGAGCAGTGTTATTTGCAGAAATGTACTCAGTTGACAACTGAGTACCATTCTGCAAATAGCAAAACAGAGCCGTGACAGCTCCAAATAAAGGTTGCATCCAGTGCAGGAAGCATGCCAATGGCCAAATATATGGCCATTGGAAATGTTTCCTGATGCAATATGAAAATAAAAATAATTTTTTTTCTCCGATTTCCAATGTTTAAGCATAGCGCAGCGCCGCACAAATGGGCTGAGCTCTAAAACCCAGAAAACTAAAAATTAAAACTCACAAATGTGGATCGTATTTAAATTGTTAAGGGAATGGCAGGCTGAAGACAACATGGCCACCGAGTAGAGGTTGCTAAGGGGAGAAGCTCAGGCTAAGAGATGTAACCAAGCATTAGTAGGCAATCCTATGTAAATGAGGGTTAGGATAGTGAATTGCAAGTTTACATAGCAAATGAGCACAGTCAGTGGAGTGTAGGAGTATGATAAGGGGAGTAACAGAGTAGAAGATAGGTGACATCATGAGGGGGGTATGTATGAAAGAAGTGAAGCTCATTGGAGCAGAGTGGCATGTGTCTGCTGTCATTTACACATCATGGAAAGAGGTGTGTCAACAGGTAGGCTAGGGAAAGGCAAGAAATGGAAGGTGTATGCCATGGATAACACCAAAGTTTCTTGCTGAGTGTGCATGCACGTGTGTGCGCACCTGTAAATCCAAGTAAGACAGAGTGTGCTCGTGTAAGCGTGAGTGCGTGCGTTTAAGACGGAGTAAGCATGTATAAGGCTGTTTAAAGAGTTGTAAGTGCATTTGCACTGGTGTGTGCGCATTTTAACCAAAATAAGCAAGTTTTAGTCCGTGTAAGCATGTGTGCACACGTGTTAGCTGCTGTGCATGTGTTTGCGCTTGTGTGCACGGCGCTCCCCCCTGAGGAAACAGAAAGGAAAAAGGAAGCACAACAAATAGTAGGAAGCTACCAGGGAGTACTAGCAGAGCTAGCAGGTGAAAACAATCAGAATCAGGCAATTACACAGGCAGTACACTAGCCCAGCCCAGCCTAGCACTTAAAACTCTGCAAACAACAGTCCATTATGTTTCTCACAACAGACACTGCAGTAAGCTAATAGAAGTGAAAACTGAAAAAGCTTTACTGAGACAAAGAAATGTTAGGGGCTGCCATTGCTGTTATAAGGCGACATATGAAATATGCTGAGGGTGGTGACAATGGAAATGCTGCTGGACAACCCACGGTGAGGAAATGGAGAAGAGTGTACAGGCCCAGGGTAACCTACCAGGGGCTGCATGAGCTGGAGATAGTGGAGCGCTATAGAGTGGACAGAGATCTCCTGCAGAAAATTGTTGAGCTGTGCAGGCCACACCTCACACACAGAACCAACAGAGGGGAACCCATCCCAGTGAAAACCAAGGTATGTGTTGGCCTAAGAATATTAGCAACAGGTACCTTCCAGAGACCAACTGGTGATATAATGGGGATATCACAGGCATCAGCATTCAGGGTACTGCACCAGTTCCTGGATGCCATGTCAGTACATGTCGGTGATCATGTATATTTACCCAATTCCCGTGAGGTATTGGCCAGCAATATGCGTCTCTTCCAGCAAATAGCGGAATACCCTGAGGTAGTGGGTGGAATAGACTGCATGCACATAAGCATCAAAGCACCAGCCGGTGAGCGGGGTAGGGTCTACTTCAACTGCAAGGGCTTCCCCTCCATCAACTGCCAGGCTGTGTGTGATGCTCAGGGCATAATACTGAATGTGTGTGCAGGCTGCCCTGGAAGCTACCATGATTCCTATATCTGGCATCTGACACAGCTGTACCAGACATTTGCCAATGGGGACATCCCACATGGTCACCTAATGGGGGATGCTGGCTATGCACTGGAACCGTGGCTGATGACACCCATCAGAAACGCACAAACACCTGAACAGGAATGCCATAATGAGGTACACGCACAAACACGTAATGTAATAGAGCGTGTGTTTGGGCTGCTCAAATCACGGTTCCGGTGCCTGGACACATCTAGTGGAGCCTTGCAGTACTCACCAACTACATGTACCCAAATTGTCATGGTATGTGCTATGCTACATAATATGATACTGTGAAAACAGCTGCAGCAGGACCAGCATAGGCCTGGGCCAAACAGCCCCCACCATTGCCAAGGCCATCACAGGCAGAGCGTGACTTGGAGGAGGAACAATCTGAGCCTGCCCCAGTAGGCAGAAGGAGGCATGCCCAGTATGCTTTGGCCTTGGCAAAGAGGCAATGCATAGCACATACACTGGCTCAGTAGGAACTCTGGAAATTATACCGCTCTCTGACTCGCACATATAGTAAAAGGGATGCCTAAGTTGACACTACCTGCTTTCAAACATGTACAGGGAGTGTAGTATGTGCATCTGACATAGGCAGCCCTGCAGCACCACCTAAGGTATGATTGCCATGTGTTAAGCAATTTAAAGCAGTGCTAAACAGCATTTACCACCATGTAGTATATGCAAACAAAATCGCACACACCAACTAGCACAACTGTGGTCAATATTGAGTAATATTGGGCAACGTCCAGCAATGTTGGTGAATATTGAGCAATGTCGGACAAGCCTGGTCTAAGTAGGGCATAGCTGAACAAAAGCCAACATGCTCATATTTGTTTAACTGGCCCTTAAGCAGTCTGGTCTGCTCAGTATGAAAATATAAAGCAGTGATGGGTCTCGAACCCAGGATACTGTGCACTATAGTCAAAATACTTAACCACTAAACCATGACAGTATTGCAGTGGTCAACCTGTGTGAAGGAATGTTGATAAGTCTATGCAAAGTATCTCATGGAAACCCTGCAGGCACATCATAATCCCTGTCGAGTTATGACACAAAGGTGAGTCCTGCAGTAAGAACAGAACCTGACTTCCAACACACACAGTATAAATGTTAATATTGGTCATGTGCACACACATCAACAAATGTAGTGGACCTCAGATAGCAACATACTGAAAGGTCACACTGGGCCTGCTCACACACTTGAATAAATGAGACAAATGTCAGGCAACAAAACACGGAAAGCCTGAACCGGGCATGCTCACACACTTAGGCCATGTCTGAGTACAGCAGTGGGCCACGCATATCTGGCAGTTGCATGTGTTAACCCAGGAACCTGTCACTATCCAGCTATCCACCCTGTGCACACAGTTATATGACAACAGACACATCTATAATATAGTGGAACCCTGTCATAATCAAATATGTTCTGCAGATATCAAAGTTGTTCATAGAAACTGGTAAAGCAAAGACGATAAAGACCTGTAAACAGTATCAGCAATAAACATTGTGCATCCTGAACATTAGCATAGGTTCAGAGGTCGATCCTAGGCTATCTGCCCTAGGGCATGTACAAGCCTAGCCAGAGTGTGTTTGGCATTCGCAACCCTGTCAGATTACTACACTGTGTGTGTGAATAGTAGATCACACAAGATAGCCCATGTACATTTAGGCTAGTGTGCCTCTGTCTAGCGGGGACACAGATGATAACCCAGGGGTAAACATACGATCACCCATACAGTCATCAAGATGTCTCCTGTAGGTGGTCAGTGGGTGGCTCTGCCTATGTGAAACTGGGATTACAATCTGGAGTGAGTGGAGGCTCTGGGATAAGAATCTGTCCCTCCAGCATGTCCTATTAACATCTGTGCCAAGGTATATGTCCCTGGAGTGTGTAGCTCCAAGGGAGTCGGATATCCTGAGGTGGAGCATGTCCAGTAAATCTGGGTTGGGTATATCTGTAAACAACAGGCACACATCATATACGAGTACGTGGTAAGCGACTGAGTAGAGCTGGAGTTACTGCATCCAAACTGTGCAAGGCATCTGTGTGAGTCCCTAGATCTGCTTGGTGAGGAACTTCTGTGGCCAGTACAGTTGCTGCAGGTGTCAGGTAAGGTACACCCCAAATGTGGCATTGTAACCAAGCATGGTTGTGATGAGTATAGGGGCACAATGACCTCATTCGATCTAGATGTGAAACCATATGGGATAAGGCGGCCCACATAGAAGGTGTGTCCAACCACTTTGGCAACGTGAATGTCAAAGGTGACAGTACGAACAAGTCATGTCCCCAAACCCCTAACAACTCCTACCATATGTAATGGAGTACTACCTATGTGGTAATGTGTGGGCATGTTGTTATTCCCAAAGGGGATGACTATGTAACTAATGGCATTTAGCTGTAGGGCATGGCTTAGGCACCAGTCATCCATCTCTGTGAGACCCTGTTTGAGTATGCATGTGGCAGCTGGAGAGTTGATCATGGCACCCAGTTTGCAGTCAAGTGCAAACATGTTCAGCTATATTCCCCCTGTGGTAGCCTGTACATCAGACAAATATATACTGAACAAGAGAGGTCCCAGGACCGAGCCGTGTGGGATGCCACGTGTAACTGGTGTATAGTCAGACATGGCACCTGCAATTCTGACCATGTGGGTGCTATCCCTGATCCAGGTAGCAATCCATCATGTGAGATATGTGTCCATATCAATGCTGGTGAGTCTATGCCTATTGGCCCAGTGGGTTATTGTGTTGAAGGGTTTTGCAAGGTTCAGGTAGGCTGTGTGGACAACCGTCCCTATGTCAATGGACCTGTTAACCATTTAAAGAATACAAACAGGTTCAAGAGGCAAGATCTGCCCACAACAATAATGAAATGTGTAGGACACAGTGTCTGTAGGTTCCTGATGTCTATGTGCATGAGTCCCATGACAATATGCTCCATAGCTTTGCAGAACAGGCTAGTTAGGCTTATAGGGCAATATTGTCTGTGGTCCATTGTGGTACCAACTCTGTGGAGTGGGACCACTGTCATTGTACGCCATTCCTTGGGTACATATCCTGTAGTAACTCCGATATTGAACAGTGATGTAATGTGAGGGTTATGTCTGTCATGAAGCTCATGTAAGATGCAGGCTGGGACACTGTCTGGTCCCATTGATACTGTGATGTACGCTTTGGGGAGGGCAGCACACACCTGTTATTGTGTGATACCAGGGAGGTTATACTCTGTTGGGATGGATAGTTGCTCCTTAGTGGGGATGGGGGGGAGACATCTGCACTGAACCTGTTTGCCAGGATGTTGGCAATGCCAGTGGGTTCAGGGTACATTTAGTCAGTATGCAGTAACTCACAGCATATCAGTGAGTATCCACCCAGGTTCCTGACATAACTGAAGAAGGCCATGTGATAGTCCTACATGTCTGCTGCAACTGTCCAGTAGAAGCGGCCCTTAGAAATGTTCATGAGTGGTCGTAGCTGTCTGCTAGTACAGATCACAGATGCCTTCCCAGTCTGGGATTGTGCTCTATCATGTAGTAGCATCCTCCTGATGTTGTACAGCTTATTAATGGCTGGGGTCTACCAGACAGGTCCCCTGCCATTGGAGTAGTGAGTCCTGTTGTTATTTGGGATAGCAGAATTCATGCAGTCCACTAGGTGTCCATAGAATGTGTATGTAAAGGATTCAGCAGTGTGAGCCACATTTGCCACTGTCTCAGGGTCTTTGAAGGATACCACCTTGCTTTGGTGAAGTGAGACGTTGGCTCATGAGAAGTTCATCAAGATTGCCTATGATGGGTGTGTGGAGGGTATATGTATGTCCAGTGAGATACATGTATGTTCTGACCTTACCAATGAGGGGTATATCGCTGGTGTGGAACATAGAGTCCCCATGTTGGTGATGATCAGGCCCAGTATGTATTCCCCCTTGTGGCTGTGCTGACTGTTTGTGCCATAGCATATGAGTCTACAAATTTTAGCGACTGTTGGGTGAGGGTGTTGGGGCTTGAGTAGTATCCCCAGTCAATATTTGTGTATATGAAGTCACCCAATATAATGGTGTTTGTGGAGACCTTCATATTCTCCATAGTTCCCATGAAAGCCGAGTGTGGTTCCTGAGTTTGGGAGGGTGGTCTGTAGCAGGCAACAAACTGAAAGGCAGTTTTGCACAATGGTAGTTGTATATGTATGGTCTGTGATGCTTTGTGCAGTGCTACTAACCTGGAGGTGTGTGTATCTGTGATTTATATGGATACTCCCCCTAGTTGTGTTGTCTGTTCCAAGTCTTGTTGTCAGAAAGCATGGTATGAAACATAACCTGGTAGTGCTGGTGTGCATAAGTGATCCTGAACCAGACGTCTGTTAGTGCACAGATATCACTATCCTCCATACTGAGGAGTGTCCTGAGTGGCCGCAATATGAGGGCAACACATCTGGCGTTGAGCAGCATTACACTTAGTTTCATTTAACCTGTAATGTCTATGGAGGTGGGTTTGTCTTTTGAGCCCTGCTTAAAAAAGGCACTATGGTGGTAGCAAGAGCCTTAACCAGCATTCAAACATCCAAGGGTGACAGGTGCAAGCTGTCCATAGTGAAGCTACGTGGCATGTTGAGCATGTCACCATAGGCTGACAGACACTGTATCCCCTATGAATGAAACAAATTTGTTAGGCAACTGTTAAACGTGATATGTTTGTCTGTATACTGTGACATCATAATTGGTGGGTGTAAAATGCTAGACAAGGTCAGGGTCATACTGGCCTGGGCTATATGATCAGAGTGTTCCTCCATGTATCATGTCATGTGGTCCAGGGAGTCTGAGGTTTTACGCACCAGCATGGACAATGATGGTGCTAGTCCTGTACTTGCTTTGGAGTGACCTGACTGCCTGTGTTATATGGCAGATCCTGGCACCCAACAGACAGCCCAAAGTGACTATTCCCTTGTTAGGGCTGGTGAGTGGTACGTCAGTGTGTCTGACAATAAGTGTTGCCTATTACAAGTGTATTAGGTGTGTTGTTTAGCCCAAAGGGCAGTGACTGTGTGGCACACTGACATTGTGAACTATGTGATATGTGGGTATTGTAGTGGGGTAGCAGTTGTGTGTGTGTCTGCTTTGGAGGTCTCTGCTGCTTAGGCAGAGTACATTTACAGCATCCGAGTATGTCTATTTGTGATAATGTGGTTTGAGTGCTGTCGCTAGAGGATATGTGAGACTGATATGTGGTGTGTGCGGTTACCTTCACCACCTGATAGACTGTGCCAGTCATGGGTCGAGAGAGTTCAGCACCCTGTATGTCTCTATAGGTGCATCTCACACATATATCTGAGTTTGTCGGGAGGAGGAGAGGGTTGTCTGTGTACATGAGGCAGATGTGATCACCAGCTGGACTGGATTGTACACACAAAACTGACCCCTGGACATGCCAGGATATTATGATGACATACTCTGTAGCCTGATCACAAAGGATCAGTAGGGTGTTAAGTGTGTAAAAGAGTATAACAGGGATTAGTGCTCATGTTCATTGGTGTTTTGTAAAGAGTAGCTGAGAAGGAGTCCAGACTAAATCATGACACCTCCTTCCGCTATGTCATAAATAGCAATGTGCACCCATATATGTCCTGAGTCAGGGCCAACTGTACCTGGCTGACAATGTTGACATCCTTACAGACAGGCCCATATGTACATACCCACCTCCCACTGACAATAGGCCATATCATCATACCAGGAGATATCACATGTAGAATGGATGAGCAGCTACCCCCACTGCCAAAAGCATGGCAGCAAGTGGAATACATTGATTCCCAATATGTATCATGCACAAACTACAGAACAAACAGATCCTGCACCTGAACAGTCAGCTGAGCCTCACCCCCTACACAAGATGTGGAACTGTTGAATGTGTCACAGTAACATATGGCACTCCCCACAAGTATTCGTGCACAACACACCATGGGAAGTAAAGTCCAGTATGCCTATGAAGTCTGATCTGCAAGGTCATGGAGTCCATCATGGTTGCAGTCATAAACAGAGCTATTGGAAGCTGACATACACACAACCCTACCAACTGTGGTATGTTCATGTGTGGATCATGCTTCCCAAACATGCTAGACTGTTTGCAAGGCAGCCACCCAGGACATACATCAATGAACACATCTACACATGTGTCACATAGACTTTGAATAGCCCTTTATCAACATCCCAAACACATGCAGTATCCACAAAACCAACAAACTGTGCATAAATATGTGTTGACATATGATGGAATGTCAATGTGTCCACAGATAGATCACACAAGGTAAGGATTATGAGGTCTTGTTCAAGCTGTTGACACCTGCTGACCCACATGGACCATTCCTGGAATGGCATAAAACAAAGGGTACACACATCACCATGTCCAGTCTGATGATGTCACCATCCTATAAATACAGCAGGGGAAGGGAAACCAGCCAGTAAAGCAAACTGCGCGCCGTGTTAATGCGTCTCTCTCTCTCTAGTATCATAACATAATTAGGTAGGGGTTTGAATCCTGCAAAAGCTGACTGTGTGTGGGGGGTGTGTGTATGTGTGCACTTGTCTTTGAAATGAGTGCCCTTTTTGGAGACTGGAAAACACACTAAAAGAGGTACATTCCTCTTTGGAAAGACTGATGATGTCACCATCCTACAAATACAGACGGAGAAGAGAAACCACCCAGTAAAGCAAATAGCGCGCCGTGTTAATGCATCGCTCTCTAGTATCATAACATAGTTAAGTAGGGGTTTGGATCCTGAAAATGCTGACTGTGCATGTGTACAATTGTCTTTGAAAGGAATGCCCCTTTTGGAGACTGGGAAAACACACTAAAAGAGGTACATTCCTCTTTGGAAAGACTGATGATGTCACCATCCTACAAATACAGACGGAGAAGGAAAACCAGCCAATAAAGCAAATAACAAGCCGTGTTAATGCATCGCTCTCTAGTATCATAACATAGTTAGGTAGGGGTTTAGATCCTGCAAACGCTGACTATGGGTGTGTGGGGTGTGTGTGTGTATGTGTGCAATTGCCTTTGAAAGGAGTGCCCTTTTTGGAGACTGGGAAAACACACTAAAAGAGGTGCATTCCTCTTTGGAAAGACTGATGATGTCACCATCTTACAAATACAGGCGGAGAAGGCAAACCACCCATAAAAGCAAATAGCACGCCATGTTAATGCATCTCTTTCTAATATCATAACATAGTTAGGTAGGGGGTTGAATCCTGCGAATGCTGACTGTGTGCGTGTCACTGTTGGTCAATGCAGTGTGGATTTTGCTTTTACTATGATATGACATATTATGATTACAACAGTAAGTGCATTACACACATCAGGTATCTGCATGGCAAATATATATGTGTACATGTCCCCTCAATCAGTACATAGGTGTGAAGCCTGCATACTACATGAATACATTTGTTTCCATTGACAGGTTGTGCCGCTGCTTCTCAGATCGTAGGTCACATATGTATGTATGTGACAGGGCTGTCCACTGTCGTGTTCTGTGGTCAAGGTCATCTGTGCCACACACACCCATGACAGTTACTTAAGAGTAGTGTGAGTGAGGGTATGTGCCTGGGGTATATGTCAGACATGTTCATACACAACATTGACTGCCAATAATGGACAGTCTTTATAGGTGTACAACTGCCTTGTCGATATGCATTCAGGCCACTGATGTCTTATGTGATACACCTTAGGACTCCACAATACCTATGGATATGTGGATACCAAGGGACACATGACATAACATGAGGCTGTATGTACACATTGGTACCCAACATACATGTTGAGGGCTACCACCTGTGTGGTACTGACGGGATAGTATGTATAGTACATGAGGATGACTATGCCATAGTTGGCTTACTGCTATACAGCATGTATCAGACAACAGGTATATGTCTGTATGATACCTTTGTGTAGGATATGCATCCCATCCAGGGAATGCATTGTAGGCCAATGCATGCATTTCCAGATTTGGATGGACACATCCCTAGTGTGTTTGCATGTACCTAAGGGGGCTATATGCCAAACAGGAATGGGTGGCGGTCATTACCACTGGTTAGTGTTATAGTGTAGCACCGGAAGGATCCAACTGTTACTGAGTTCCTTACGACTGTGTGTCATTTGTCAGGTCATCATCCAATGATTGCTTATAGTCATGCTGTTGAGGTTGTGTATACTACCAGACCGCAAATCATTGACAGATATTAACGGTATCACCCACAGCATAGTGTCAACCCATGTCATACACACATGTCTATCCATGTTAGTACATAACTGTAGTAGAATGCATACTGGCCATTGAAAGATACTATGAAATGTTAACAATGTGTACAACAGGGTATGCCACACGTCCCATACATCCCCTATGCACGTACATGCAGAGAGTGCGCACCCACCATGTTCACATATGTACACTTGCTAATCTGTACTGCACACATCACGCATGTACTGTCAACACACTAACACATGCAACAAATTACACTTCAGCCAAGTGGCACATGGGTGGACAATACATACTCAGACCTAACAGTGGTGTAAACAATGCTACAGTGACAATCAGAGATGTTAGGTATGTCTATGGCCTTTCAACATGCTGTAGTTGTCATGTGAGGTACATACCACATGGGACATTGTGATGAGTGAGTAAAGAGAAACCCCTACCTATATTTCCCTAGATGACACACCTTTTGTGATGACACGTACCACATAGACAGATTACATGACTACTGTGGCACTGTGATTATCAAATGGGAGCCTACTGTCCACCTGTGTCCCGTGTTCCCTTCTGACACCTTCAGTGTTAGGCAGGCTGCCACCTATGTGGCAGTTACTGCGTAAGGTGTTTTGGAATGGGTATGGCACTGCAGTATCAACACTAGTGTTCAGTCCATGCCTTGGACAACAGGCACCTGTTGCAGTACATATGACCCCGTGTCTCCCTCTCTCTCTCTCTCTCTCTCGAGATATATATATATATATATATATATATATATATATATATATATATATATATATATATATATATATATACACATATATACATATATACGTATCTATACATATCTATCCATATATATACATATCTATACATATCTATCCATATCTATCCATATCTATACATATCCATACATATCCATACATATCTATATATATATATCTATATATAGCTATATATATCCATATATATCCATATATATCTATATATATCTATATATATATATATATATATATATACCCATATATATCTATATTTATCCATATATATACCCATATATATCAATATATATCCATATATATCTATATATATATATATATATATATATATATATAATATCTATATATCTACATATATCTATATCTATCTTTATATGTATATATCTATATATCTATATATAGATCTATATATCTATAATTCTATATATCTATATTTCTATATATCTATATGTATATGTATATATGTATATATATATATATATCTATATGTATATGTATATATATATATATATATATATATGTATATATATATATATATATATATATCTATATATATATATATATATATATATATCTATATATCTATATCTATATATATATCTATATATATATATATATGCACACACACACACACACACACACACACACACATATATACATATATATATATATATATATATATATATATACATGTATATATACACATACAGCTAAACATCCGTTGCTGTGCATATAGCTGCACATATAGACACATATACTGCCCACCTTTCATGGTGAGGATGTCAATTATGCAACAGTTGTAGACATATGGTTATGTAATACTATTGCACAATGTTGTGCAGAATGCATTCTGCTGTCCTCAGGCCGTATAGCTGTAGCAGGCCTCACTGCCTGTAGCTCAGTCCCTCAGCGTTTAATCACCACATGACATATACTGGCACTGTTTGCTGTCTGCAATGCCACACACTACAACCTACATACATATGTGCACATAGCAGCCTTCAACAACATACATATGTCCAACCTTCACTAACAGTTGCAGTGCGTCCCTTGCCCTATGCAAATGTGCATGTACATATAGATACGGACTGCTGCCACATATGGATGATTCACAGTATGTAGGGTACCCTTCAGACACATCTTTCAGATGTCAGCAAATACTTATCTGTTATATACCTTACCATTGTATTCTTCACCTCCGTCTGTTGTAGGTGTTGTATTTTTTATTTTTTTTTGGTTTTGGTTTCCTCTGTGTGTTTCTGTTTGTTTTCAGTGTCTGTCTCCTACTGCCTGTTTGTATCCGTCTGTCTGCCTGTCTGTCTCTCTCTCACTCGCACTCTCTCTCTCTCTCTCTCCCAGTTGGTGCAATGATATTATTGCATGTGTGGACATCAGATACAGGCTGCTTTTCTAGGTATCTGCACATGTGCATGTGATGGCCTCTGCACCAGTTGATGCCCACTATTTAGTAATTGCATGCAGCCTGCTGTGTGGTAATTGCAGTTCTCACTGTGATTTCAGGACACTGCTATAAAATGATAGGTTAGGTAGGCGTAGCCCTTTCAGTTATGCAAGGTGGGACCATGCTTCTTTGCTGTGGACACTGTTGTCTCTGTCAGAAGGTTGGTATATATCTCATATCTAGATTCTGAGCATATGTATTACTACACCTTTGCTGACATGCAAGCAGTGTCTACACTCACTTATTGACATTTATCATTAAGTGGGATTCCCCACCTTTCTGCCTACTGCTACTATATTTCACAAGGAGTCTGAGGGGCACAGCTAACATTTGTTTGCAAATCAGGGCTATCCCTGTAAACCAGTCACATTTGGGAGGTCTGGCCTCTGACCTATTCAAATATGCCAGTGTTTATCCTGCTCTGATACTGTGTGGGGTTTGTAAGGTGCTACTGTAACATTATTCCCTACTAGCATGGCTGGTTCTCTTTTCACAGTCATGTCATGCAATTCCACAACACTTGCTGGTTAAGGGCCACAGAACATGATTTGTGTTATGCCATTCCTATTCTCCCTTTAAATTCACTCATTGTAATGCATGATATATTTCTTTCAGCACCAAACTATTGTGTATCTGTTGTGGTGTAGTGGTACCTCATGCAGACTGGTGAGCCCAAGGTGTGGGGTTCGAGACTGACAGGTGTATTTTATTTTGCTGCTGAGCAATACAAGGGCCCTGTCATACAGAGTGACTAAGGCACTTTTAAGCAGTTGTAAGCAGGTTTGCGTGGGTTTGCGTGATGCTTAGTGATGCTTAGCTAAGCACACACAAGCTCACACTCGCGCACCCCCGCTAACTACTGCTTAAAAGTGCTTACTCCCGCTAACCCCCGCGCTAATTTCTTTGAAAGAAAAGAAAATGGGGAGACAGGAAAGTGGTGAAAAAGGGGGCACAAAGAGGGAAAGACAGTAGGGAAACCAGCTGGGATGTGCAGGAAGGGTTAGGGACGGCCCACAGCTGCCCATTTCTGTACCAGCAACAGCTGTACATATGTTCATAATTTGGTGTGAAATATGCAACCTTCCCCTGAGAGAGGGGTGAGGACAACAGAGTATGTCGTAGTGCCAATTATAATTATCAGTTTACTTGTCCGGCAGACATGTGTGTGAAATGGGCAGCTATGTATGGGGCATAATTTTTTTGTGGGAACAGATTGCCCTTTTTTTTATTTTTTTTTCAGGTGAGAGTGGAATGTGAGGTAGGGGATGTAGGTATATTTGGGGAGGTAAGTTGGGGAGGTAAACAGACAGGACAAACAAGATGCATACAAGGGCGGAATTTGACACATGGAGGGGTGAACACAGTTGACGGGGAAGGTTGCTTGGAAATCGCAAGCCCATGAGCCCACAGATGGTAACAGTGGAACTGAGATCCCCACCCATGGGCAGTCACCACTGCACCTTCACAGCCCCGAGGGTGGCTGTGCTGGGGGCTGCATAGGATGGGCAGGCTCACCCATGAGACGCGCCACTCTCACCTCAAGCTGGCGTATGGGATCAGCGACTGAACGCTGGATCTCCCTATGCACCACAACCCGGACCCTTCGAAGGGTGACAGGTGGCCCTTCTCCATCCACGCTTGCACGGGGGGACCAGCCACATCCCCTGCAGTGCTTCCACCCGAAGGTGGCACAGGACCAACGGAGAAGGGGAGCCCAGGCTGGGCACCAGACCTGCTGGTGCCAGGTGTCAGGTGCACTCGCCAGCTGAGGAGGGACAGGTGGGTCCGCTGGGACCGGCCTTCCCATAAGTTCTGTGATTAGGTGTGTTTAATTACAACATAAGCAAAACAGCATTCCAGATTAGTTGTAACAGCATGCAATAATATTCCCATTAACCCAACACACCAAGGGTACAACAGTTGAACAGCAAGCATAACACATGCATATATTGAACCACAGTGGTTATTCCAACAGCATGCAGGGATGTTTGGTAGCAACAGGCCACCATAATTGTGGTGTTCAAACAGGGCACATGCATCAACGTGAATGCAAATATTTATAGAACAATAGGACATATGTCCCAACAAATATTTAAGATTACACATACACATTGAGGTGTGGAATTGCATGGTTTATGCACATAGAGTTGGGTGTAGAAAATACTTTGGTTAACATCTTTTAATGACCTTTTCATCTACACTACATTCCTAGTGACTGCAAGTGTATTATATCCCCTACATGTATTATTACACTTGCCACCATACATTAAGTTGTGTAATGGGTTTGGCTAGTTCAATATATGCCTGACCTATATCTGACAAACTAACTGTCCAGGATGCAGATGTTACTGCTACATATTTCTTGATTGCATTTATATTTCATTATCTACATATCTGGGATGTTTTCACATGACATTTTCACTTCAATTTATACAAAACCCTGCATTTCTTGACACACACTCACATTTTTGTGGAAAATATAACATGCTACACATGTGCCAGTTTTACTTATTCATGCCAGCCAGTAACTGACTGTTGTGGACTGTATATATGTTTCACAGCTACTAGCACTTCCATCACCCACTTTATATGGGACTGCACAATTCTGGGTTGCCAGTACCTTTTCAAACAGTACTGTTTGTATAATGCAAGGGTACAACATTTCAAACTCTGTGACACAGACACACTCTGGGTTTTAGATCTATATTAATGACATTACACACTTTTCCACAGGTTCACTCCTTTATTTGTTTTAACGGTGTATATGGCAGACATGTTCAAGACATATTATACCTTTATTAATAGGTTAGCACACTCTTTTTTCAGGCTCACTCACTTATTTTATATGACAGTGCCTGCAGAGATATTATTCCAGACATATGTTACCTTTCTTAATGGGTTTCTACACTCTTTTTCTGCCTCTCTGATGTTTTTATCTGACAGTACATGCAGAGGACTTATTCAGGCAATTTTATGGCTATATTATTGGACTACAACACTTTCTTTCATGCTCTCTCCCACATTTTATACAACAATACATGCAGAATAATCACTAACCTGCCTGGTGGTGCAGCCTTAGCAGCCTATCAGCATAGGCTTGCTGATTCATAGCACGGTCGCATGCAGCTGTAAAGTAAATGAGGGGATATTGAGACATACCTATCCGTTATACATACTCCATTATCAATTCTTGCATACTGCATTCCATGGCTACATACTCAGTTGTGAGGCATCCTGCATCCCATGGGCCTCCTGTATCCACTGGTTCAGGCGGTCCTGCTTTCGTCTCTTCAGGTCTGCATGGTGGTGACGGACCTGCTCACCAGTCCGAGGAACGCCAGTGGCACTGGTGAGGTCATGAGCTGACCGGTTCCAAGCCTCTGCCTTGTACTCTGTCCCTTGGAACTGGTCCTGCAGGAGTCTTGACTCGTGATGGTGGACAAGGAGCCAAACCATGTATTTGGACTCCTCGATGCCCCAACGTTGCGCTTGGAAGCGTATTCCCTATCCAACACCAGACATTCTAACTGCAGATGTGAGCTACAATCAGTTATGGCATGTATTACTGCCTGTGGGGCTTAAATATGCTGCATTTCCCGCACTTTTTTGTGATTGGCCGTTTTGTAAAATTCTCGGCTGACTGCAGACCTTCTTAGTAATGGTTAAACTATCATTTGTAAGTATATGAATGTTAACAGTGGATGTTTCCCTTATGTTGTCATGGCTTAGTGTTTCTGTACTTTGCTTCTGATGCACAGAGACCTGGGTTCGATCCTTGTCATTCATTTTATTTTCATTCTGTCCAGACAGGCTAGGGGGTGTGGCTGCATTTAAGCAACTTTGCTCTACGTTGCTCCTCAGTGTCCTACGGTGCCCTGGTTGGCACGGTGCACACGTCCGCGCAAACACATTGTGCTAGGTAAAGCACTTTTAAACTTTGGGCAACTCTATTGTGCTGGGTAAAGCACTATTAAACTATGGGCAACTCTGTTTAGCTGGGTAAAGCACTATTAAACTATGGGCACCTCTGCTTAGCTGGGTAAAGAGCTATTAAACTATGAGCACCTCTGTTAAGCTGGGTAAAGCGCTGCTTAATGGCAGGCTATTATATATCTGGATCCTTTAAAAATATATATTTTGTTCACTGATACATTGACCATTTCACTGCTTTTAATAATATTTTAATCATATATGTCTGGTATTATTTCAAATACTGATTTAAAACATAAATAAGAAGGGGAGTGGTGGGACTCGAACTGTGAATGCCTCCTCTTTATGCATACGCGCTACCATTACGCTATTGCAATTTGGTGTGATTTGCATAAACATTCTTTCTTATGCTCTTCCATGTCAGAATTGCTAACTATAGCTAAGCAATGGGCACACCGGTGCTCACACGTGCAAATACGGGCAGCTATATCATGGATTTAAAAAAAATAAATAAATATTTTACTTTTTATAACTGTGATGGGGGTTTACAGTGTCAGGGTGTGTGGTGTTGGGTGCAAGTACATTAGAGCGAACTCGCTCTTGTGTGTTGACATTTTGCTTTTACTACACTTGCAGGGGCGTGGACATTTAGACTGCTCGGCAGTTGGACACGCCCCCTGCTTTCATACTCGGTCCGTGTAGGAGTTACGGTTGAGTCAGCATGCCCTCATGAATATTCATGGCACACTTATGTCATACCGTTCAACTGCAGCCTCCGAGTAAGACTAATTAAGTCTTACACGGAGGATTTGTTAATCCGGGGGACCATGTATTTTGATCCAGGCAAAAACAATACATTTTTAATTTACTAACTCAGAATCAAAGCACGTCTGTAGAAACAATAGGTACAAATTGTTCAGGAAAAACTAAATGTGGTCATCTTGGAATAAAAGTGTTATCATGGTCAGCAGTTCAGATAAAATTAGTGGAAAACCTGCTATACACTCATCTGTACTTGCACATTTCCTAACAAAGACCCTTTTAACAGTCACCAGGCAACTATTTTCAGGCATGTTGTAAGGAGCTTGGGATGGCTGTAGCCTTAGTGCACTGGCCGTAGGAAGTTACACCTCCGGGATTCATTGCTTGTAATTGATATTAATAATGAAAAACAACACTACACACAGGCAGTACACAATTCTCCAAGGCCAGATAAATATAGCATATATAAATGCATTATTTAATATTAGTCTCACAGCATGTGTCAAGCCTGTTTTTAAATTTTTAAAAGACAGCAATGGTTAATAGTGGATCAAATAACCCAGCATTCTCAAAACTTAACTACCTAACAGAACAGGAGGTGTACATTTTTATTTTTAGAACCTGTTCAATCTTTCATGACACAACATAACATCAAAACTAACCAACAAAAAGCAATTATTACATCTTTAGCAACTGCCCCTTGAATTAATAGTTTAGAAGCATGGCAGGAAAATAATTACCAGCCACTGCAAAGCAATTAATTCATTTTTATAAAATGTCCAATGTTTCATGGAAAAGTGATATACTGGCAAAAGGTGTTACCAACTACCACAATATAACTCATTTACTGTAAACCAGTCCCAAGCTTTGTGGCAGAACTGCATTGTAGAGTAATTGAATTTAGTGATTAATTTTCATGTCTTGTTGATATATATATATATATATATATATATATATATATATATATATATATATATATATATATATATGTGTGTGTGTGTGTGTGTGTGTGTGTGTGTGTCTGTGTATGTAGACAGATAGATATAGACACACATACATTCCAAATTAATATTCTACCTTGAATTTGAGGTCCCTGTTCTTTAAGTTAGTACACCTTGTAAGCATGTATTGCAATGCATGTTAAAGTCATTCTTAAATTGCAGTTTATTTCTAATATTCCTGCTTTGTATACTTAATTACAAAACAAACTGCAAAAGGTGATAATGTATAAATCAAACTGAAATAAAAATGCTAATTCAAACAAACATTTATATTTACTTAAATAAGAAAGAAAGTGCTAATGTTTAGTAGAGTGAGTACTATAAATCCTTTGTTTTACTTTAGTTTGTGGGCTTTCCAGTATTTATTTAGTTAATTAGTTTGTAAAAAAAAATACAAGGTAAGTGTTCTGTTCATTCATGTCTAGTTTCTCTGTTCACAACACTGAAGGCTATTCAGTACCTGATTGTTCAACTCATGAAGCAGAACCTCAAAACTTTGTGTCATTCCTTTTTCATTTTCTTGCAGTTTTCCTTCCTCTCTGTGCCACCACAAATTCCAGCCTCAAACACTGCTCAAGAATACTTTGTTAAAATAAATAAGCAAATAAATACTGAAAAATGCAAATACAGTTATTAAAGTAGTGAAATCCTGACTTTATTTAAAATAATGGGAGTAACACAAAGGATGGAAAGTACCTGCCTGGCAATTTGATATCAGGTGATCAAAAATTCACTGCAGCCACATCTGAAATGCACTGGAATATTATAGATAACAGAATAAATTTTACTTTAAGACTCAATGTTCAAATCTAAATGATTTATTTCTGAAATTAATCTTGCTTCAAGACCAAAGAGAAGGCAAGGGTGTGGTCTATTAAAATGTTGACAACGTTTTTAATATAACACCATACGGAAGGTTCTTGTATATGATAGCATAAACAGTAAGTTACAGAAATGCTCTTAGTATACTGGCTTTAAAATGCAATACCTAACATAATAAATGAATGGACTCTGAAAATAAATGAGACACTACAATGTTAAAAATGGTTCTTCCTTGTTACTGCATTTTAAATTGCATTCCACAAGACCCATAATAAAAATTATTACATTTAATGATGACATATGATATGCAGAAGGTTTAATTCAACACAAGTTAATGGTTTTGTACATGTGGGAGGAATGGTACACAAAGTAATGAAAATTATGCATCTGAAGAGGATATACATAGGAAATGATCTCCAACTGCATGGAAAATAGCGATAAACCTAAAATACACCATTATGGTAGCTGTATCAGATCATAGTCTCTTAAGCAGAGAATGTCATGAAGCAGAAATGATATATGATTGATATATAGGTAAACAGAAAGAGAATATACTACTGTGTTTTACAGAAATTTGGCAAAATACCACCTATTCTATAGTGCTCAGTTCTAGAAAGCATATTTGGAAATGAATCATCTTGAGTGCTGCGATTTCCCTCAGCATGGGACTGAATTTGTATAATTAAGCTACTTACACAGCAATTTCTAATTGCAGGGTTGTCCTGGCTTTGACTAGAAAGCAGCATGAGGTGTTTCATTAAAAAATATTCAGTGTCATTTTTTATATCGGTTGGTTTTAGGCTGTGAATCTGGGCTTAACTGGGTGAGATCTACTAAACAGAAAATGGATATTGCAGCTTAGAAATTAAGCTCACCAGAATGTTAGCAATTTTCCTATTACAGTACTTGGATTTCTGTGCTTAAACAGTTTACCTTGAAGTTTCTATGGGAGCTTCCCACCTACTTTTTTGCTGCTATGCATTTCATTCTAGTTTTCTTGGTATAGATTACATAATTATACCCCTGTTATCATTGGGTATTATCTAATGTATAAAGATTATTTAACAAACATTTGGAGTGTTAAATTACTTAGTCTCATTTGTTTGTATAATTACATTAAATAACTGACTGTACTTGTTTCTACCTGTGTTCTGCATGATATTATAGCAATAACCCATGCCTGGGTGTGGGTAATGCTGGATTTATCCATGGTTGGTGTGGTTTGGTCACAAGGGTGAAGCCCGAGTGGCCAAACAAAGACAACCGTGGGTAAATCCAACATTACCCACACCCAGAAGTGGGTTATTGCTATTATACAATGACATTATTTAAGAAAAAAAATAATTACTTTTCTTAAATAATGGCATTGTATAATGCCTCCTTGCTGCCCTTCTGCAGCTGTCTGGTATTCTGCGGCAGTTCTGATGTATTGCGCATGCACGTACTTACACAGTACATCAGAGCTGTGGGCAAAAGCAATGGAGAAAGCAAGATCTCCGTTGCTTTTTACAACCTGTCTCGCTATGTTAAACAAGTTTAACATAGTGAGACAGCTTTAAAAAAAAGCAATGGAGAATCTCTGTTGCTTTTTTTTAAAGTTGTCTAGCTATGTTAAACCCATTTAACATAGCGAGACAGTCTTAAAAAAAGCAACGGAGAAAGCAAGATCTCCGTTGCTTTTTAAAGTGTCTCGCTATGTTAAATGGGTTTAACATAGCGAGGCAGCTTTAAAAAAGGCAACGGAGATGCTCCGTTGCTTTTTTTAAAGCTGTCTCTCTATGTTTAACATAAAGAGACAGGTTGTAAAAAGCAACGGAGATCTTGCATTCTCTGTTGCTGTAAAAAAAGAAGAGTTATACTAATAGAAAAAGTCAGGGCGACCGGACCTTTTTCCATTACTATAACTCTGATTTACAACATGCACGCTGACCAATCAGTGTGCATGTTTTGGAATATTAATGGGGGGGGGGGTTGTTGTATAATTTTCATGTTTTAATAGTCTGTTAAAGATGTAAACTTTTTGAGTTGACTAAACTACCCGGATTTCTTATATTTTTAATCCATTATGTCTGTACAGATGACATCAAACAGCTAACACATTTTTTTCTATCCTGCCTTTTTTTGGCCTTTTTATTATATTGTTTTATGCTATTTCTATTTCTATGCCATATATTTTTACTGATGACTTCCTCTACCTTCCCTGACAATTACCTTAATACTCCCTCATTAGCATGTTATTTTCCGGATTAAGACCATCTATAACAAAAAGATGGCTAATGCATTAGCTTGTTGTACCACTTATTCCATCTGTTCTAAAATATGCTTGAAATGTCCATTCCTTGTAACATATTTTTTGCTCCTGGAGATTGTCTTTCTTTCTCTTCTGTCTTTTGGAGTTTTAGTTTGTGGGGAAATCAAGCACAGTCCTTGCCTTGAATTAAGTCAATGTACCTCTTGCTTCTTTTCCTTCTCGTCTGTCCCCAGTCTATGATGCAGTTGTACCTCTGCTTAGGGTTAAGTGAATAATGTTATGACCATTTTAACCCACTTAAGCCAATGAGTAAGTGTCTAGACAGATATGATTATAACTGCGTCACCAGTATTAACCAACTTGCTGTCAGAGTGTGAAATGGATTTTAAAATCGAACTAAGAGCTGAATCTTGGAATTTATCCTGAGAACACAAACTAGAATCATGATCACAGTAGAAACATCATGATTTTTTATAATATGTGAGGAGTTTTAGCTATCCTGATGCATTGGCAATTGGAGGGGGGGTAAGTGTAGAAGTGTAAAAAGTGACATAGCTTTCTAAAGCTATAATGCAACACTAACAAACAGAGGCCATAAGTGAAATACATTTTTAATCAATCAATGGCATTAAAGCTCACATAAATTTCACTCAGCAACTTTTTTTTTGTTTCTGATGGTACAAAATGTGTTACAGGTTTCCGACTAATCAACGCCTTTTTCTGACTTAGTTTTATGGTGCTATAGCCAGTTTCACAGCAGGACACTAGATAATAAACATGATAGTGCATAACATCTATGATTATGATCGAGCCCCAGATCATATTCAGCTTATTATATGTTCGATACATGTGTCATAGGAACACAAGAGAATAATAGACCAATGATCTTAAAGGCCATTTTAAGCCTAGCCATCCTTCTCAGAAATTGTAAAAAGGAAGTTATGAAGGGGTATATAAATGTAGATATGAGTGGTTTAGTATTTACAAGCTTCCTTACTCTAATAGAGCCATAGGTGCCAGATGAGGGGTACATTTGCAATTCCCCATTCACTGATCCATGTCTTACTTGAATAAGTGCAGTGAAGAACTTTGCTTCAGATGGATGAGAAGCTTGTTACAGACAAGAGGCAACCTCTGGGAAATCAGCATGTCCTATTTATGCTGCAGGCTAGGTTTAGTTCCCTGGGCTGGATGTTTCTGGTGCTATTTTCTTTGTGGAAGTATAATAGGTTGGAGTAGAGGAGTTATAGGCCAGGCTCAGTTCACCTGTTAGCAGCCTATAGAAGACTAAGTGTAGTGACAGTGTTTTGAGCCAGACAATGTATAACTTGTGTTCTGTACCATGTATTCTTTTTGTAAGGAACCTCTGTGGTAGCTGCAGTTGTTGCATATGACTGGTCAGGTACATACCAAAAAGCGCATTGCAGTCAATGACTGGTTTTATGAGGACAGAGTACAAAGGAACAATGATATCACTAGACTTGGATGCCACACCTTTGTCAATAGCTTGTGCAACATGGAAAGATTTTCTTACTACAGTAGACATATGTTTATCAAAGGCCAAGTCACTGCCTACATGCATTTCAAAATCTCTGGCTGCTGGGTCTATACTTAAGGATGTATTATCAATGTGGTAATTTGCAGGGGTGGTCATCTTATTGAAGGATACTATTATGCACATCTATGCATTGATTTTAAGACCATGACTTCTGCACCAGTTATTTGTCATGTGAGGCTGCCTTGGAGGATGTTTTTGTCTTGGGGACATTCAGTTACGGTACCTAACTTTAACATGAGCCATCCCACCACCAAGCTCTTAGGAAATCCAATAGTGACTGTCCAGTTTGTGGAGGTAGACTGACTTATCTGTGAGTCATTTGGCTATCCACTGGGTGGCACAGGGATTTAGACCTATTTCAGTGAGCTTGTCTGCAATGCTCAAGTGGAGAATTATGTCAAATACTTTGACCAGGTCAAGGAAGGTAGTATGCACCATTTTGCCTTCATCTATTGCTTTGGTGGCCTTCTTGAAGTAGTCCACCAGGCTGAATAGACATGACCTTCGCTTGACAAAACCAAACTGAGTTGAATCCAGTACCTGAAGGTTTCCTTTGTTGTTATTTATCATGTCTATGATCATTCTTTTTCCAAGGGCTTGTATGTGAGTCTAGTCAGGCTTATAGGTCAGTAGTTTCCTGAGTCCATGAATGGCTCATCACTGTGAAGTAGAATAACAGATGCAGTCCTCTATTTGCTTGGCATAAAGCTTGCTTGGAGGCTAAGATTAAACAGTGATACTAAAGGTCCCAAAAGGTAAAGTTTCAAGCTATTAATGAGGCATCTTGGATAATCAGGTCCCATTAATTAAGTTTTTTTTTTTGCTTTGGAG
This sequence comes from Protopterus annectens, assembly GCF_019279795.1. Classification (NCBI taxonomy): domain Eukaryota; kingdom Metazoa; phylum Chordata; order Ceratodontiformes; family Protopteridae; genus Protopterus; species Protopterus annectens. Next base: position 1,575,836,746 of record NC_056733.1, on the reverse strand, counting down.
AGTGCATTGATGACCTGTTCCCGGGTGATAGTTGGGGGAGCTATGGTTGTAGGTATTTCCAGAGAAGTATCTAGGTGAGAAAGAAAGGTAAAATTGCAACTGAACTTATTGGCCATTAGGTCTGCTATGTCCTCAGGTTCAGTATAGGTGGCTCTATTTACAATTAGTTTGACAAATTGTTGTGTATGCTTTTGAGGTTTTAGACATAGCTAAAGAATGCATTATAATTGACTTTTGCCTTGGAGGTTACTTTTACCTCATATTTGGCTTTGGTTGACTCAGTTAGCCCCTGAGGTGCTTATTTTGTTTGTCAAGGGAATTCTTACCCTGCTAGGCATTGTACTCCCTAGTTTTTGCCAGAATTTTCTTCCCTTTGTTATAGAATCTATTGATGATGTGATTCCAGCATGGTGGCTTGTTTTTTTAGTTTGTCATGAACTTATTTTGGGAGGATACTGCAGTTTCTTTACAGCTGTATAGGTTCATAGGTTCATAGGTAGGTACTAGGCTATTGGCCCTAGGGCCTATACAAGCCTAGCCAAAATGTACCCTGACTTTCGCCACCCGAGAAAATTATTTTCCTGTGCCCCTGTCAAGCAGAACCACAGAAGTGATCCCCAGGGCGAATTTCCTATTACCCATCCAATCATCAAGATTTTTCTTGAAGAGTGCTAATGAGGAGCTCTGTTTGACATAGATAGGTAGTCTGTTCCAGAGTATGTGAAGTCTCTGGGACAGGAATCTATCCCTCCAGCATGTTCTCTTTATTGTGGTGACAAGGTTTATGTCCCTAGAGCATGTAGCTCAGATGGATTTGGATTTCTTTAAGTGGAGCATGTCCAACAGCTCTGGGTTTGACATAGCTTTGTATGTTAGGCAGAGATCACCTCTGAGTAGGCAATATGCGACGGAGTAAAGCTGGAGTTTTTTGAGATGGTCTGCGTAAGGCATCTGTTTGAGGCCAGTAATCCTCTTTGTGAGGTATTTTTGCAGCCTTTCCAGTTGTTGTAGATGTCTTGTGAGGTACATACCAAAAGGGGCGTTGTACTCTATAATAGGTCTAATGAGTGAGGAATAGAGGGGAACAATGACCTATTTTTTTCTGGATGAGAAACCTTTTGTGATGAGGTGTGCCATGTAGAAGGATTTCCTGACCACTTTGGCAATGTGATTATCAAAGTGGAGACTACTGTCCACCTGTGTCCCAAGGTCTCTTTTCACACCTTCAGTGTTAAGTAGACTACCACCTATGTGGTAGTTCATGGGTACAGAATTTTTACCAAAGGGGATGACAATGCACTTTTTGGCATTGAGCTTGAGACCATGTCTTTGACACCAGGCATCTGTCTCAGTGAGGCCCTTTTATAGGATGTCCGCATCATTAGGAGTTTCAATTATGGCTCCTAGTTTGCAGTCATCTGCACATTTAGTTAGCCAAAGACCTTCTGTGTTAGCCTGTACTTCAGAGAAGTAGATACCAAACAGCAGAGGACCCAGGACTGAACCCTGTAGTACTCCACTTGTCACTGGTCTGAAGTCTGATTTGGAGTCTGCTACTTTCACAGTGTGGGTTCTTTCAGTAAGCCAGTTCACAACTCATCTTGTGACATAGGGATTTATACCTAGTTTAGTGAGTTTATCTATAATTCCAGAGTGGGGGATGGTGTTGAATGCCTTGGCAAGATCTAGATAGGCTGTGTGAACCACCTTACCCTCATCTATGGCTTTGGTGACTACTTCAAAGAAGTCTATCAGGTTTAGGAGACATGATCTGCTTTTACAAACCCAAACTGTGTGGGGTCCAGGGTTTGGAGATCTCCAATGTCTTTGTTTATGAGTTCCATGATGATACGTTCCATGGCCTTGCAGATGAGGCTCGTCAGGCTAATGGGGCAGTAGTTTCCGGGGTCTGTTGTGTCCCCCCCCCTTTGTGGAATGGGATAACTGTTGCGGTGCACCATTGAATGGGCACAAAGCCTGAGGTGAGGCTATGATTGAACATGGTACTTAGGTGGGGTGCCAGTTCATTCTGTAGTTCATGTAGAAGGCAGCCTGGGATGTTGTCAGGTCCCATGGATGCTGTGTTCTTGGCTTTGGAGAGTGAAGTTTTTACCTGTGCAGCCGTGATTACAGGAACTTTGCATTCTTCCGGTATAAAGATGGGCCCTTTAGGGGGTGAGAGGGGGGTAAAGTTAGCAGTGAACCTATCTGCCAGGATGTTGGCAATATCAGTTGGTTCTGTATATTTAGTGTCATTGTGCTGTAACTCAGAGCAGACCTTAGTGTTGCCATTGAGATTTTTGACATAGCTATAGAATGCTTTGTGGTTGTCTTTAGAATCAGTGGCAATTTTGTTTTCATAACTAGCTTTGGAGGATTTTATGAGGGATCTCAGCTTCTTACTGAGGCTGACCAGGGAGTTCCTCCAATTGTGGGATTTTACTCTTTTTTGCAACAGTTTCTTTCTTCTGTTGTAGAGTTTGTTTATGGCAGAAGACCACCAGATTGGCTTCCTTTTTTTGGAGGATAGCATCTTGGTTCTGTTAGGGATAGCATGATGCATGCACTCGTCTAGGTGCTTATAAAGTGCATTTGTGTAGGATTCAGCAGTTGTACCTCTATTGTCCATCTGCATGGGTGTCATGAAGTTTGCTACTTCTGTCTTAAGAAGCGTGAAGTTGGCTTTGGAGGAATTTTTTACGGTTGTTTTCCTAATGGGGGGGGGGGTGGGAACGGGATGTGGATGTCTAGGGTGATTAGCTTGTGGTCGGATCTGACCAACGAGGATCTGACCTCTGGTGTGGAACACTGGTCACTCAGGTTGGTGATGACCAGGTTTAGGATATTGCTGCCTCTGGTGGGGGTGTGGATAAGTTGATTCAAAGCATTGGAATTGATGATTTCCAGAAAAAGTTGAGCAAAAGAGTTGGTACATGAGTAGTTTTCCCAGTTAATGGTAGGGTAGTTGAAATCATCCATTATTAGAGTGTTGGATTGTACCTTAATATTTTCCAGTGTATCAAGAAAAGAGGAGTGGGCATCCTGGGGCATGGTGGGGGTCTGTAGCAAGCTACAATCTGGATTGTGGTTTTGCCCAGAGTTAGTTGAACTTGGATAATCTCGGATGCATTATGCTGAGCAACTAGCTTGGAGGTGTGGATATCCTTAATGAATATGGACACGCCTCCACCTTTAGTGTTTCAGTCCGGGTTTGGTGGCCGAAAGGTGTGGTATGAATTATAGCCTGGTAATGCAGGGTGCTTTCTGGAGCTTTGAACCAGGTCTCTGTCACTGCACAGATGTCAATGTTCTCCATTTTAAGGAGTGCCTCAAGTGAGTGCATTTTGATGTTTAGACTTCTAGCATTGAGTAGCATTACCCTCAGATTTTGCTTGCTTGTACCTGTTACGGTGGTGAATTTGTCATTTGAACCTTGCCTAAAAAAGGCACTATAGGGGTGGCAAGAGCCTTTGCCAATATCCAGAATCCCAAGGGTGACAGGTGCAAGCCATCTCTGGCAAAGCAGTGTGGTTTGTTGATCATGTCATCCCAGGCAGACAGATACTGAATTCCCTTAGAATGACACCAGAAGCTTAGCCAATTGTTAAAGTCAATCATTTTGTCCTTGTACTGTGGTGTCATTCTGGGGGATGGCAGGATGCCACTCAGGGCTAGGGTCATACCAGCCTGGGCTACAAGATCAGAGAGCTCTTCCATGTCTCTTTTCATGTAGTCCAGGGAGGTACGTCTCAGGTCATTCACACCAACATGGACAATGACAAAGGCATATTTGTACTTGTTGTGGAGTGACCTGAGTGCGTGCATTATGTGGTGGATCCTGGCACCTGACAGGCAGCTGACAGTAACTTTTTCCTTGTTTAGCCTGGTGAGTGGAACATCAGTGTGCCTGACTATAGCCTACCTATGACTAGAGTGTTGGGTACGTTATGCCTTATGGGCTGTAGTTGAGTGGCACACTGAGTATGTGGGCTATGTGTCATTTGGGTTGTGTTGGGTGGGTGGAGATTGCTTGCATTTCTGCTTTGGAGGTCTCTGTTGTTTGGGCAGATTAGTACTGAGAGCCTCCGCAAATGTAGGTGTGTGTTTTGTGGTTCTGTGTGTGTGTTTTGGTGGTGTAGGTTTTGAGGGACTATGTGATGAGTGTGGTGCGGTGCAAGTGTTTACCTTCTCCTCTTGACTGTCTAGGCCAGTCTTTGGTAAAGAGAGCTTTGCTTCCAGTTTGGCTATATAAGTGCATCTCTCACAGGTCGTAGTGTTGGGTGGTAGGAGGAGAGGGTTGTCTGTGTACATGAGGCAATTGCTGCATTGTCCCAAGATGCCCAGATTCATCAGGTAGACAGGAGAAAACACCGGGAGCTGACCTTTAGACATGCCTGAATAGGTGCTTATTTATTAAGTACTAAAAACTGTTTTCCTCTAGACAAGTGAGGAAAGCTGAGTGCTGTAGTAATTTGTCACTTATTTAGTGCTTACAATGAGTTCTGAACAAGTGCTGAGATCAAAGAAACAGATGAGTGCTAAAACTAAAAAGCTGGCTAGTTGCAAAGGAAATTCTGAAAAACAGACTTTATGGCGCCAGGAATAGTTTAACCCCAGTTAAGTTGGGGGGGGGGGCTTAGGAGCTCACAAACAGTCCTGGACACAGCAAATCCATATCTGACCTGCCACAGGAAAGGGGGGAAGCAATCTTAGAATTTATATGTATACTTGATTTTGCAGGGTTCTTGTGAATGATGCAGTGTAGGCAGCATAACTCCTTGGGTTTTGGGGACCATTGACATTTTGCCAGGTGTCACATGAAAGTAGGAAGTTTCCTCTGGAATAATGTCTAAAAGTTTCAGAGCTGCCTGGTGCCCCAGGTTTTATTTTTATTTTAGAGGGCACAACCTCTGTCTGACCTGACAAGTAAGGACACTACACTTAGGGGGTGCAATGTTCTCCCATGTTGATGATGGCTAGGTAGGAGTAGGATGTTAGTACTAGGATGTTAGTACTGCTAGTCAGCATATGAACTATTGTTCAGGGTATCCATGTTTACAATGTCCAGAAATCTCTGGACCTGCATATTAAGAGTCATGTATGATTCCCAGAATATAGTGATGGCCTGAATGTGCAGCATTTCCAGGTCATTTATGTATGTATTTTGCATTTTCTGCATCATACAGGGGAAACTATCATTTTCAAGGGCATGGTATGAGACTATACCTGTGATGATTTGGACACAGGAGAAGCTCAACCATGTCATACTGCTTGACCAGGTTGAGGTGTTTTTTGTTTTTTATGTAAGTTGTGACACCTTCACTTTTTCTCCATTCTTGTGCAGTAACAGGTCTAAATGAGTGGAAGCATTATAGCTCTGCACTGCTGGGGTTCTCCCTGTGGCTTTAAACATTGTCCCCGAAACTGCACAGATGTTTATATTCTCCAGGGAGTGTAGTTTCCTGTTTAGACTCCTAGCATTGAGCATTAAGACCTTTAGATATTCTTGGGTAAGTTTTTGCTATTTCAGAAGGTTTATCAAGGTCATTATGCCTAAAAATGGCACTGTGTGGAGGATAAGGTTTTAGTCAATATTTAAAAGCCTAGAGGGAACATGTGCAGACCATCCATGACAAAGCAGCATGGCCTATCAAGCATATCATCCCAGACTAACAAATATTGTACAACCTTTGAATGACACGAAAAACTAAACCAATTATTGAAGTCAATTATTTTCTGTTCATATTGTGCCATCATCCTTTGAGAAAGTAGAATACTGCTCTATGCCAGGCTGATACCCACCTCCCACCTGGGACACATAATTTAATGACACCATGTCTCTCATCATATAGCCAAGGGAGGTACATCTAAGATCATTTGCTCCCACACATCATAGTGGAACTTATGGCTCAAGGACCTGAGTATGTATGTGATCTGATGGATCCTTGACCCTGACAGGTAACCGTGTAGCCTTCGCCTTGCTCAGCCTGGCAAATGGGACACTGGTGTGCCTCACAAAAGACTCTCCTATGACCAATATTTTGGACTGAGTGGTGGTGTGTTTCATGAGTCAGCCTTACAGACACTATATTAAGGGTGAATGTGCCATGGTAGATGTTGCTTTGATTGTTTTTTTTTTTTTTTTTTTTTTGGAGGTTGCTAAGGGTATTTATTGTAATTACAGTGATGGTTTAGATTGGGTATATTAGTTCAATCTCATCATATGTAGGTCTATTTTTTTTTGTCCTGTAGTGTGTGTGGCAGGCATTGTGTTTTTGTCCTGTAGTGTGTGTGGCAGTGGGTGTGTAATGTTCTGAGTTTCTGATAAGCTGTTTGGTATTTGTATTACCTGTGTGTCAGATCTTTGCTTCCAGCATCACTTAATAAGGACATCTTACACAAAATGTATCAGATTGCTTAAGAATTTAGTGGCTGACAGAAAACATGAGACACATGTTACATTGTCTCCAGACTCCCATTTCTACCAGGCTGGTTACAGAGATAATAGTAAAGTGCTGATCCATGATTTTGGGTATAAATATAGTAGGTTTCAAGGGATGTGGAAATAAAGAATGTATGCTCCTCTTTGTGTGACTACTGTAAGGGAGAACAGATTTGTTAGGGTGCTAGTTGGTTAAGAAGTTCAAAAGTAGACTAATTTCATGAAGTGGTGCCCTTTTCATACAGACCTGGTACTTGTTGAGAAAGTATGATCTCAGGAACGCTTAGGGGTAGTTTGTATAGGGCATGTGCATTTCTAAACATGTATGTCTGTACAAGGCAGTGCTAAATGCAAGATGAGTACCATTGTGCAAATGTGACAACTTTATTCAGGCAGAAAAAGAAAACAATAATCAAACAAGCTATGTGCCTGGCCAATAAAAATAGTTTGGAGCTCACAAAATGCAGAAACTAACCAAGTAAAAACCAAACAAAAGTGTAGGAACTCTCACTAAACAGCTATGAGAATAACTGAAAGCATTAAAACTTACAACAGAGAGCAAGGGCACAGCAAAGACTGCACAGATATTAAAGCAGTACTTGGAATTTATACAATAAATGACATTTCAGCAATTCTTCTTCTTTCGGCTTTTTCCGGTTAGGGGTCACCACAGTGGATCACCTGTCTGCTCATGATTGGCAGTAGAGTTTTATGGTGTCGAGTTGCCAGCCTGGTGCCCAACCTTCCATGGAAGGCACACACACGCACGCACTCACACCTACGGCCAATTTAGAGTGTCCAATCCACATATGGAGTAAATATTCAGATATGGACTCAGGATAACAGTCAAATGTAGTGATAAAAACAGCAATTCTTAAATGCAGTTTTTAAATGCAACAATTCTGCAAAAAATGCTCAAATAGAACAGCAACTATAGTATGTCAAGATAGAGTGCAGATCAGCACTTTAAAGTATTTATTTAATTATTTATCTAATAGTGGATGAATCAGGATTCAGCAAAAAGCCTCTGCAATGAATGGCATGGTGTATTTACTGGTTCAGTGATAACAACACATCAAGTTATTCTTGTATGTTAGTTCAGTTCAGTTTGGGAAAATACCTCCAGCAATAAGAGTGCCTCAGAGTGCACAGCATTAGGTTTCACACAGATACTGGTCGATTTATCTATATGCATAGCCCTTGCTGTCTTAACAAATATAATGCAAATAACAAGAGATAGAGACACATCCTAGGTACCAAGAAATTAACCTCAAAAGTGACAATCATAACTCTTTCTAGTGCCTGCAGCTTTATCTACTTCATGTACTACTAGTTACAGGGGAAAAAAAGTGTAGGATCACAAAGTGTTTTACAGAATTTCATAGAAACTAGTGAAACACTTTACAACTGTCAAACAGAGAGCAGGGACAAACAGAGTGCCCTTTGAAGGGCTATCAGCTTAAAAGCTGCTAGACACTTTGTTCTGCTAGAAGTTTTCCTTATAAATGTGAAATTCTAACACTTTTAAAAAGCAGTTATCTTCTGTTTATGTTTTCTGTAGGATGTTGCATTCAGCTTTTAGTTCCTAGTATAAGACCCGATCTTAACTGAGCTTAGGTGTCCTTAACAAGCTTTTGTTAAGCATCCCAGGTGCTATTGATATCAGTCCTCAAATTAGGGACCTGTTTAACAAATTTTCCATTTTTCAGATTTTGGAGCATAATCACAGTATTCCATGCATTACAAGATTTTTTAAATGGTATTATAATGTCACAAATGTGATAACAATGTTATATATATTTTTTTGGCAATTTCTAAAAAGCCGAAAGACACAACAAGTCATATTGTACCATGAAGTATTACATTCTAGTAGTGTACTGAGCAGCATAATGATGCTCCAATATAGGAAGAAGATAAACTTGTTAAGAACTTCTTTAGCATGAGAAACTATCATAACAGCACTTAGGGGATGTGTGTAACAATTGTTACGCAGCCTAAGTGTTGTTACAACTGGGTATCACTATACAGATTGACAACAGACACTGCTAGCTGGCAAAGAAATGTTTTAGAAAGTAAAGAAAAAATTGTTTCTGCATGCTCTCCTTGCCTCTCAACTATCCTTAAGTTTGTCTCATATCTTTGTTCTTAAATCACAATTACAGTCAAAGCTGCCGGTATTATTGTGTCATACATCTTATTGTTCATAGTGATACAAAATCTGTCAGTCTATTATTTTTAATCTGTTAAAGAAATATTTAAAACCTGGTCCTAATTCTCATCCTTTATCTCTCTTGAATTATTAAACAAATAAGGTGAGAAGTGTGCTGTTGTCTATTTGTCAGCATTGGCTAAGTGTTTTACTGGTTCTCAAAGCTTCATTTTTTTAGATGAATTTCTTGGAATGCATGTCTTGAGCGCATAATAATCTCGTTATGATCAGAGAACTAAGCATCATTCTCTATATTATCTATGAATCATTGCTAAAAGAACACGGTACAACTCCTCTAGTATTCCTTATTAGTTCTAAGACTTATAGTAGCAACTGGCAAAATATGTATAACTGCAGTGGCATGTTTCTCATTATATAAATATATTTTTATTCTAAGGTTAACATCTACCAACTCTAATCCTAAAGGGATTTTAGATGTGCTTTTGGATGCCATAAAATGCACATTTTTGCTACTATTTTTTTTTCTTCTTAATTCACTAAAGTAGCTTGTTTTACATTTTAGAATATAATGGGTGTAAATAATGATGAACAATATATTATTTGTGGTTGTTTTTAATAACAGCGTTTTGCCTCTGCAACTGTCAGCATCTCCCCCAGTCTAACAGCTCTTGAACTCCTTCAGTCCTTTCCCACTATTCATGGGAATGACATTATTCATGCCTCCACTGAAGTCATCCCTGTGATTCACGAACGGTTGGATTCCGTGCAGGAACAGTGTAGGAGCTCCGGCATGGAAAATGGCCGCCGAGCGATCCAGGAAAGTGCCGTTTTCACATGCACAAGTGGCCCTACACTGTTCCTGCATGGAAAGCCATACAGGAAGCAAATCACCTCACTTGCTGATAAAAAACATGTGAATGAGGAGATTTTGCAATCTACAAAGCTTGCCAGACTCCGTGCAGGAACAGTGACAGAGCAGAAATGTATTCAGTTAGTAAATGAACACATTTCTGCATCTGAGCAAAGAGACGCAGGGCAGCTCATGGAAAGCATGTATGCCAATGGCCAAATATTAGGCCATTGGCATTAATAATAGTTTATTTTTTATAAAATTATTTTTTTTTTAGCCAATCATTGCCATTTAAGCTTAAGGCAGCAGTGAGCAAACAGGATCGTGCTGAAAATAAAAAAAATGAGAAAAGTCAATTTTAAGATAATTCTCCATTTTGCCACTATAGTCAATGGCATGCAGAATGTAAACAATACTAGGAACACTGGTTGTCAAGGGAAAAGGGTCCGTCTAAGTGCAGTAACTAAGGACTTACACACTGGGGTATGCAAATGAGGGGAGTTATACTGAATCACAGATTTCCTCAAAGTGGCAGCTTGTACCTAACCATATAGGTGTAGCAATTCAATAGTGCAAGTATAAGAGTTGAATGACTTCATAAGGGGGTGTGTCATGCTTGCTGTAAGCTCATTGGAGCTCTGTGGCCCATGTTTGCCCTTAGCTAAGCACAGCTAGGGAAGGGGGTGTGTTAGATGTGCCTGAGCAATGTGTACATAGCCTAAACAGATGTGCTCACTACTCACCGGGTTTAAAAAAAAAAAAAAAGAGGAAATGGCAGCAGTGTTTACATTTGAGCACTAGATATGCATGGCATGCCTCGCTACTTAAATAGGGAGGAACTGGAAAGGGGAAACAGCACTAGGAAGGCAATCAAGGAGAACTAGCATAGCTGGCAGGTGGAATGTATCAGAATCAGCCATTTACACATGCAGCAGCTCAGCACACTAATATAAACTATGAAAACACCCTACAGACTGATTTTTCCCACAAACTCTACACCACCGCTGTACACAGATGGGGAATTTTTAACTGGCATAACTAAATAAAATGTTAGAGGCTGCTGCTGCTGCTTTATTCCATCAATATGTGCTAAAGACTGGGGGGTGAGGAGGAGAATGCTGACAACTAGCCCACGGTGAGGAGGAGGAGGAGAACAGTGTACAGACCCAGGGTAAACTACCAGGGCCTACATGAGCTGAATATAGTAGAGAGCTATAGGGTGGACAGGGACATTCTACAGCAAATTGTCGAGCTGTGCCAACCACGCCTTACACACAGAATTAATAGAGGAGAACCCATCTCTGTGGACACCAAGGTATGTCTAGGCTTAAGAATACTAGCCACAGGTACCTTCCAAAGACCAACTGGGGATATCATGGGGGGTCTCACAGGCATCAGCATCCAGGGTACTTCACCAGTTCCTGGATGCCATGACACAACATGCCAATGAGCACATATATTTCCCAACTGCCCGTGAGGTGCTGACCGCACATATTTGTCTCTTCCACCATATAGCAGAATACCCTGAGGTAGTTGGTGCTATAGACAGCACACATGTCCACATCAAAGCACCACCAGGTGAGCGGAACAGAGTCTACATAAATCGCAAGAGCTTCCCCTCCATCAATTGTCAGGTCATGTGCGATGCCCAGGGAATTATCATGAATGTGTGCTGACAGCCCTGAAAGCTATCACGACTCCCATATCTGGCATTGCTCAAAGCTGTATCAGGCATTTGCCAGTGGGGACATTCCATATGGCCATCTAGTGGGGAATGTTGGCTATGCACTGAAGCCATGGCTGATGACACCCATCAGAAATGCACATACACCTGAACAAGAACACTATAATGAAGCACACACACAAACCAGGATAATTGTACAGCATGTGTTTGAGATGCTCAAGTCACAGTTCTGCTGCCTTGACATATCCAGTTGAGCCTTGCAGTACTCTCCAGCTACATGTACATAAATGTTCATAGTATGTGCAGTGCTACACAATATGATCCTGTGGAAACAGGTGCAGCAGGAACAGCATGGGGCAGGGCCACATAGTCCCCCACCATTGCTAAGGCCAGCACAGGCACAGAGGGATTTGGAGAAGGAACATCCTGAGCCTGCCCCTGTAGACAGAAGGAGGCATGCTCAGTATACCCAGGCCTTGGTAAAGAGGCAATGTATAGCACACACACACACACACACACACTGACACTGTAGGGACCCAGGGACTGATACATCTCTTTGACTCATACATAGAGTAAAAGGGATGACAAACATGACACTACCTGAGCTTTGCCATGTACAGGGAGTGTACTATGTGCATCCAACATAGTCAGCCCTCCAGCACTGTCCTCAATACTGGCCCAGCAACAAGGTAAGTCACTCTTCCTATCAATTACTGATTAGAGTAGTATGTTCTCATACTTATATGTATGATATGGATGCAAACATGCAAGCAAATTGGGTGGCTGAATGGGTTAGCAGTAGACAGTTATATGTGACAGCAGGAAATTCAAAACAAATACCAGTGTCAACATACTAGGCAGCACTACACAAGGTGACAACCCCCACTGCAGTACATGTGATGGCCCAAAGAACTGTGGGTGTCAATAGGTCACACATATGGATGTCATTGAGGGTCACATATCCACCACCAGCCTCATCCAGCAGGACAGGTGTAGATGACCATAAAGAAAGGCTGGACTAAGGCCCCCAAATGATGGCAATGGTGAACAGCCCCCCCCCCCACCAGATCTACACAGGCATACTACAACAGGTCTGGCAGTTGCATTCTAGTTCTGAAGGGTAAGAAGTCTGAAAAAGAAATATATGCCATTAAGATCTAACATGTGTACTCTACTGATATGCCTCCTGTCTGCATGATAGGTCACAATACTATATGAAATGGAAGCCAACAGAGTAACCAGAATACCAGTACAGTCATTTCAAATGTTAAAGTCTGCAGGTGTGCACCCCGCCCCCACAATCCCATGTAGAAATGCAGTAACAGATGGCCTGCAGCACTCTCAAATGGCCTACAGTCCTCTAGCAAAGGCCCATGCCTCACCCATAGTGCCAATGTATGGAATGTCAGGGGGTCCCAACTAACAATCTAACAGTAAACAGAAACCAAATGCAAGGCCATGTTGACAAATGCCAGTAGCATGCCTCCATATGTCCTTCTCCAAGGACTTTGGATTAGACCATAAATACTACTGGGATAAAGGCCCAACTATAGGGATACCTCTGAGATATTGCTTACATAACGTTAGGTGGAGGGGAGAATAACAGAGGGGGGGTGTAAAAACATGGATGTCATGGAGTGTGTGAAGTCTGAAACTCTAATGTCTGGCCATACTACTCCAGACTGCAAACCCATGAATGAATAGCCACAAAACCGCTTGCAAACCACAATGTGAAGGTAAACTGACCAGATATATGAGTCCTGCCTCTGGATAACCTGGGTGTATCTGTACAGCTGAGAGGTATGGCCCCAGCAGGATATGGCCATTCCGTGAAGTCGTGAAAAGCACAAGGAGGGGAACCCCAGACAGCATACTAACAAGGTGCTGCACCATTTACACAGACACAGCAGTCTATTGTCTCTAGCTACCCCTCCACAATGGCAGCTGTGTGCCGGAATGTGTAGTCTATATGCCTCAGAATATTGGTCTCAGCTTCATTCATCTTGTGTTTCCTGGAAAATAACTGTGAGCAAAGAATGATAACTGTCAGTAGTTGATGACATGACATGTCACAGTGTAAAACAGTACATATGTCAGAATATCTAAGCTACAACCAAACATGTCACACAAGCAGCACAGACAGAAATAGTTACAGTATCCCCTGTATGTTAAGCCCATTGTGTCTCCATATTGGCAACCTATCTAAAGATATCCTGCAGAAACAGTTTTGCTAGGTGTAGCTGTAACACATAAAGCCCTGAACTGGAGCCAACCCTTCCTGAATGGATGCACACACTCAATATAGAAGGTCATACTGGGCATGCTCCTACACTTAGAGAATATCTCACAACACAGTGGACTACAGATATCGGTTATTCGCAGCTGTCTGTGCACACACACCAAGTTGTACACCATTGATACTTCACACACACACACACACACACACACACACACACACACACACACACACACACACACATTGTATAGGAATACACACACATATCTAGGGCCAACATAATATACTATGTCAAACATACACGCACAGAGATGTGGGGAAAAGAAAGACAGACAGCGACAGAGAGAATCCCATTATGAGGCCTGTCCCACCCACTACACATCCCATTGGCCTATATCACATGATGTACTGATGTCATTCACTGTAGAAATACCTTTGGTTAGCCCTCAGTCCTATAGTGTCAGTGGTGCTTGTGATAACTGTATAACACTACAGTAAAATAGGTATCTATGTAGCAGTTGTAATCTCAGTCCTGTCAAATGTAAAGTTGTGTGTGAGTGTGTGTGTATTTCTAGATGAATGTGGTTGAGGCCATTCACACTCACTAAATTTCCCATATCCCTCCTTCAGCACTGCTGCTGATATCACTCACCTTCAAAGGTACCTTTGGACAGCTCTCTTACATATGACCTCTGTGGTGTTTGTGATAACTGTGTAATGCTATAGTGTAGCAAACTAGTTTGGTAGGAGTTTCAGTCCTGATCCTGGCAACTGTGTAAATGTGAGTGTTTGTGTGAGAGAGTGTGTGCATCCTTGCAGAGACCTGATTTTGTGGACATTCATACTTACAACACTTCCCTTACCCCTCCTTTTTGCACTACTGCTGATGTGACTCACCTTCAAAGATACCATTGGACAGCTCTCCAACATATAAGCTCTGTGGTGCTTGCAATAATTGTGTAATACCACAGGGTAGCAAGCTAGTTAGGTAGGAGTTTCAATCCTGATCCTGGCACCTGTGTAAATGGTATGTTTGTGTGACAGAGTGTGTGTATATCCTTGTAGAGGCCTAATTTTGTGGTCATTCGCACTTACAACACTTCTCTTACCCTTTCTTTAGCACTGCTGCTGATGTCACTCACCTTCAAAGACATTTTTGCACAGCTCTCTAACATGAAAGCTCCATGATATGTGTGATGAACGTAGAACAATGTAGTAGCAATAACTCTGAAGGTATGGGTTTGAATCTCATCCCTGGAAAGTTTTTGTGTGTACATATGTATGGCTGTACCTCAAAGATTTTGGTCCCATTTACACCCAGTACACATTTCAGTGCCTGACTTTAGCAGTTCTGCAGATATCATCCACCTTAGAAGTACCTGTTGGCAACCCTAAGCCATATATAAGGTCGGTGGTGCATATGGTGAATGTGTAGCATAATGGTCCAAAAAGATAGTTAGATAGAGGTTTAAACCTCACCCCTGGCAAATGTAAATTTGTGTAGGGTAAAATATTTTTGGAATCTCCCACCGACTACATCACCCAATGCCAGTATTCACAAGGGCTGGTGATGTTCCTCATGTTAGAAATACCTTGGGACAACACCATCCTGTAAGCTCTATGGTGCATGTGATAAATCTGGCACACTGTAGTAGCAATACATAGCTAGGTAGGGGTTTGAAACTCAGTACTGGGAAGTATGTTTGTGTGTGCGTCTGTCATCAGTATCCTGTGTGGGGGTTGGTTTGGCTGTGCAATAACTGGATCCATTGGGGGTGAGTTTTGATAATTATTATGTGGAGGACCTAGTATATGTCACAATGTCCACATTACAAGGCCAACAGTTGTCAAACACTATAGAGGTTGGTGTAGACAATCCACAGCCCTAAATGTGACAGTATGGCTTAGTGAACAATATAAGCAACCCTTCTATTACTCAGAGACCACTTTCCACCCACGTATCATACAAAAACACAGTTGGCTAGGCAACAACCACTATATATATTGGTAGTTCCCCTGCATGTTACCTCACAGGTAGTACCCACGATGTGATGGCAGGGGACTACATGCCTGTTGACCACAACAGTCCCACTGGCATCAGAAAGTACTTTGATGTGTTAATCTCCTGACTGAGTGTGTGTTATCCAGCAAGTAAAAGGACATGGCACCCTGTTCCATCTCCTCAGTAGCCCAATCAATGTGCACAGATGCCTTTTTCCATGTTCCCCACTGGACACCTATAACAACTGTAGAGTCTACAAATGTACCCCACAAAGGGAATACCATGCCTTATACACATGCCCTGTATGGACAGACACCACTAACTCCATTGAATACCCATATCATACTGTCAATGTAGGTGCAATCACTACCTTAGTTACATAGCCAGGTTTCACCAAATGAGGTCAGGAATGCTACATCAGAAGATACCAATCAGTCCACACAACATGCCCCAGAGACCTCAAGCAAACTTCCACACATCACAGAACATGCATGTGAGACATGTGCACAACCCAGACACTATCCATGTTATGGAATATAGATCACATACATGGGAAGCAGTGCACATCACTGGCCATCCACAATAGAAGCCTGGATGAGTGGATGGGGAATAAAATACCCACCCCTATGGACCAGTCCAGTGACTATACTGCTGAGCCACACTGGGGACTATTGTCATGGTATTCCCTTGGGCTAGACTTGTAGAGTCTTCAGGCCCGTTCACATACTACACACCTATGCAGCAATGAACCTATGGATCTCAGTACTGGGAATTGTGTGTGTGTGTGTGTGTGTGTGTGTGTGTGTGTGTGTGTGTGTGTGTGTGTGTGTGTGTGTGTGTGTATGTGAATAGCAATCCCAGTATGTTTAGTTGATGAATATCCCCTGTGGCTGTGGTTATTAGCAATCGGAGGTGTGTCCAAACCAGAACATGTACCATTCTCCATTCTACAACAGATGTACATCAACATGGACATATGTACAATCTGTGAGGCATATGCAATCATTGTGTAACAGATCGGGAATTATCGTGCACATACTGTACCTTGCCTGTGACATGGTGGATGTGTCAACACACTGCCATACCCTGTGGTTTTGCTGCGGGGCCACATCCTGGTGACACACAGATGCCTAGAACGGAAATGGGATACAGTATGTGAGAACACATTCACTCAGCACTTCACTTGTGGGGGAGAGAAGGGAAAAGCTGGTGCTGAATGTGTTGCCAAGACTGTAGCCAATATCTGTTTTCTCTGGATAGGTATTAGCTTTGTGCACTAACTCACAGCACTTGTGTTTAATGCTGTGGAGGTTGTTGATGTAACTACCAAGGCTGCTGTGACTGTCATCAGTGTCTGCTGCATCTCTGTTGCCATAGATGCCTGTCAAGGACTCCATGAGGGATCTAAAGTTGTGTTTGAGGCTAATAAGGGAGTTCAACAAGCATGGGACACCACATTTCCCTGCAACAGTGTCATCCTTCTGATGTACACTTTAGTAATGGCAGGGGACCATCACGTTGTCTCTCAGTGTTTGCAGGACACTGTCCAGGTACTGTTGGCTCCGGCTAGTACTATTCATTCATGTACCTGTTTGTACAGTCCCTATATGCATGATTCCACAGTAATGCAGCTACATCCCATTGCCATGGGTGCAGCGAAGACATCCACCCTTGTTTTCATGGCTGCAAAGTCAGCTTTGTAGAGTTTTTGCCAGGTGATTATCTTTGTGGGGGGTGTGGCTGACATGTTGAGTTCTGTGTTGATTACAGCCTGTGTGAATCTCATCATGCAGGGATTGACATCTAGGGATGAGCAACGGTCCCATATTTAAGTGTTCGATACAGGTCAAGGTTGTTGCATCCTCTACCAGGGGTCAGTATGAGCTGATCTAGGGTAATGGAAATGAATGCCAGAAGTGTTGGGCCACTGTACTGGCGATTAACTACATTCCTCAGGAGATGGAGGGGTAGTTGAAGACTCATACTATGTCAGTGTTGCATTGGACCATTAGAGATGGCAGGGTGTTGAGGAATGTGCATTGACAGTCTAGGGACATAGATGTGGACCCA
>NC_056733.1:1575811792-1575814292 GCF_019279795.1 Protopterus annectens | reverse complement strand
TTCTCATCTTCCTAGAAACACCTTTGATTTTATTGCAAAGGAATTGTACAGGTTAGAGGTTACATTCAAGATGAGAAACATTATGAATTGATCTTCTGTGATCTTATTGTCATACAGCACACAAACCAGGCATTCCAACAGGGGTGTGTACACTTGTATGTATAGAGGTGTTTATATAGCTGGTAGTGGTAGGCATGGACAGAGGGTTATAACACAGGTGGACACTTCTCTGATTAATACCCTGATAAGCATGCCTACTCAAGTACCCAGATCAGTGTCAGGGCAATGCAACCACCAGTAGCTGTACACATATATGTCTGTTATATGCACTGACACTGATATTACACACATGTGCAACATGTACAACCTATTTACCTGACTGCTTGAAACCCATGTGATTAGTTTTGTGCCTCCCAGCTGAACATATGCATACATACATGTGCTCAGGGGACACTTGGTATACATTTCTGTTGAATGTAAGTATGGCACACTGTATTTACAGTCTTGCTGCTCAATTATACTTCTCAACCTGTTACAGCAGTACGTCTGGACAATGGCACACATAAATGGGTGTCAAAAGGGACATCAGTATTGATACTGTATTAATATAGCTGCACCATACATTAGCACGTTGATCGCACAGTAGGGTTTGACATCACTCTGATAACCTGGAAGATGTCCAACACTCATAAGTAAGTTATTATGTTACAATGACATTGCTCACAGAGCTGCCAATGGATTGGCTGACATAACACAGGTATATGTGTATGTGACTAAAGATATCAGTCACAAATGTGCTTATTGTCCAGCAGAACACTGTACAGTTGAATGTTATCAATTCAATATATCACATGCAGTTCAACACATGTTTGCAACAGTACTCTACTATGCACAGGATTTCTATAGGTGTCTTAGCTTTACAAGGCAAAGATGCGTCATACTAAATAATCACAGGTAACATGGATATGGAAAACATCTCACAGAAATACCTCACAAAGAGGATTACCGGCCTCAAAGAGATGCCCTATGCAGACCGTCTCAAAAAACTGCAGCTTTACTCCATTGCATATCACCTACTCAGAGGCGATCTCTGCCTAACACACAAAGCTATGTCAAACCCAGAGCTTTTAGACATGCTCCACTTAAAGAAATCCCAACCCCTACGAGCTACACGCTCTAGGGACCTAAACCTTGTCACCACAATAAACAGAACATGCTGGAGGGATAGATTCCTGTCCCAGAGACTTCCCATACTCTGGAACAAACTACCTATCTATATCAAACAAAGCTCCTCATTAGCACTGTTCAAGAAAAATCTTGATGATTGGATGGGCGATAGGAAATTCACCCCAGGGATCACTTCTGTGGCTCTGCTCGATAGTGGCACAGGAAGATAATTTTCTTGGGTGGCGAAAGCCAGGGTACCTTTGGCTAGGGTTATATAGGCCCTAGGGCCAATAGCCTAGTACCTAACTATGAACCTATGAACCTATGAACTGGCCTAGCAGTGGCACAGTCACAACTGTTTGACAGACACCCCTGTGGTTGTCATATATGAGCTGTCCTTTCCCAGGTGAGCCAGGATCCTGAGCTGTGATCCCACCTCACAACCTCTCAGAGCATCAAATATGGACAATGCCTAAAATGATGGATGGATAAATAGGGGCAGACTTTAAATATACCTGTTACAAACATAGGAAGTTTGTAGAATGATACATTTAACATTACAGTGAATATTCTTAAGGATGTGGAGTCTTAAACCCAAGTGCTCGTCATTAGCTGATGACTTCAGTCCTCAGCTATTTGCCAGAAAAGTACAGATCTCAGGAGGAACAGACAAAAATACATGATGGAAAAATGTGGACATTCTGTGAGGATCTGTACAGCTGAGAGGTATGTCTGCGATATCTCCCACTGCAAAGAGGGCCAGATGATATGGCCATAGCAGTTGTTTAGCAGGACATTAGTACATGTCTTGTTGGGACATATATTCCTCCAAATCATATTTCCCATAATTACAGACCAAGTACTACCAAGTACTACCTGTTTTCTTTCTTCTCTTTTCCACTTTATGTTTAATTTATTTCTCTCTGTCTCTCTCTCTCTCTCTCTCTCTCTCTCTTTCTGCACTACAGGGATAGAGCTAGATTGAATAGGTGGCAGCATGGATTTTGTAGGTGATGCTCATGACCAGTTGATAGCCTGTGCACCTATTAGGATTCCCCACTTGCTAACTGCATGCAGAGCAGCTGTGTAGTTCTTCCAATAGCCAATGTCATGGCAACACACTCCTATAAATGAGTACTCTATGTGGGCATTGGCCCTTTCCCTTACTTGTGAGGAAGACATCCTGGAGTTGTGTGTGAGCTACTACCTCTTACAACAAGAATTGTGGAGACAAGCTGACTAAATGGTGGAGAAGATTCAAGACTTAAGAGCAGAATGTGAGTATTGCTGGTATATGTTTGGAATACTGCTAGTTTAACAAGGTTTGTCTGCA
>NC_056733.1:1575776792-1575806792 GCF_019279795.1 Protopterus annectens | reverse complement strand
ATGGGAGACATATCTCCAGATTTGTGAACAGATTCTATGTCATCAGTGCTGTTAGACACATGGTGGATTGATAAATTGACAGGGTTTGTGTGGACTTGCATTTAGTGTGTGACGTCATGACTCACACTGATATGTCTCTGACATACCTCTCCCCTGGCATGCTGTCCACAGACTGGCCACATGTCTGCCTGTCATGTTTTGTGCATTCACCAGACAGTTGTTGTCCTTGGTAAGTCAGTTGTGGACTCTGGGGAATGCAGTCAGTGAATACTCACATCTATTGGTATTACAAATGTCATATTCCTCATAAAGGATGTTACAACAAACACAGTGACATCTGCAGCTGTCTCAGTGTATGACAGCAGTATGTCTAATCTACCCCTGTGTTTGTGCCTCTGTTCCCACCTAGTGATATAGGGGTTGATACTGAGCTTACTAAGTGGGGAATGTTATCCAAGGCTTTGGCCAGATCAATGTAGGCTGTATGTGTCACCTTGCCTTCATCCACAGCTCAGGTGACTGATGGCAAGAGGTTGACCAGGTTGAATGAGCAGGTATGACCTACCCTTCACAAAGGTAAACTGTGTGGGATCCTGATTCTGCAGATTCCCATATCCCTGTTTATTAGGTGTATGATGATGCATTCCATAGCTTCACATAACAGGCTAGTCTAGCAGTTGGGGCAGTATTTCCCAGGGTCTGTAGTTGCGCCTCATTTTTGGAGATGGGTGACTGTAGCAATGTATAGTTCAGTAGGGAAAAAGCCAAAGCTGAGGCTGTACTTGAACAGGGCATAGAGGTAAGGTGCCAGGTCACTCTGTAGTTCATGTAGGACACAACCAGGGATATCCTCAGGTCCCATAGAAGCTGTATTCTTGGCCTTGGATGATGGTGTTGTAACCTGTGCTGCAGTACTACTGGGTGCCTGGTAGTGAACTGGTATTGTGATTGGTCCTTTGGGGGGGGTGAGGGGCATGGCTCTCAACCTTCCATCTCCAAAATGAGGAACACTTGCCTTCATAATGTGGAACAAATGGGCAAAATGTGGAACACATACTAATGGGTTACTAACAACTTCAACTAGGAAGGTCATAGGATGGTTAAAATATGCTGGTTTTATTTATAAAGAAGATCCTTTAATGAATTAATATGATTAATTTCTATTTACCATGGATTTCACTTAAAAAAATTCCTAACATTGAATGTATCACACACTCTTTCAGTGTGGAACTTTGAGGAACTTGGAGGAACATGAACTTTTTAAGACCCCAAATGAGGTACGTTCTTTGTAATGAGGTACACTTGAGAGGTATGGTGAGGGGTAATGTTTGCACTCAAGATGCCAGCCAGTATATTGGGATTATTTGTTGGCTCAGTCTGGGAGATACTATTGTCTAGTAGCTCAGAACAATTCTTAGTATTGCCATGGAGATTCTTTACATAACTGTACGAGGCCTTGTGGTTCTTTACTATGTGCTCTCTGTTCTCACAGCTAATTTTGTAGTATTTCATGAGGGATCTCAACTATTCATTGAGGCTGATGAGGGTTTATTTCCTGTCTTGGGACTTCACCTTATTCCATATTGGATCCCAACTTCTGGTGTGCAGTTTCTTTATGGCAGGGGACCACCAGATCAGATTCCTTTTATTTGTAGGTGAGGGTCCTGGTTGTATTGGGTAAGGTGGTATCCATCCATTTGTGTATGTGATCATAGTGCATTGTTGTTTTATTCAGCTGTCATGCAACTAGTCTCCATTTGCATGGCTGCCATGAGTTTAGCCATCTCTGATTTTATGAGGCCATAGTTAGCTTTGGAAAGGCTTTTCATGGTGGTTACCTGTGCAGTGGGGGTAGGACGGCTATGGATTTCCAAAGGTGATTACTTTGTGTTCAGATATAACAAGTGAGCTGTTGACTATTGGTGTAGAGCAACAGTCACCCATGTTAGGAAGGACCTGGTCAGTCAATGTGATGGGCATGTGCATCGGCACATGAGTAACTTTCCCACTTAATAGTGGGGTAGTTGAAGTCAACCAGTATGATAGTGTTAGGTTGGACACTAATATTTTCCATGGTGTTTATGGACATGGAGTGTGAGTCTTGGGACATGTATGGTGACCTATCGCAGGCTGCAACCTGAACGACTGTCTTACCCAATGTCAGCTATGCCTGCAGGATCTGTAATGCATAATGTTGGTATACCATTCTGGAGGTGTGTGCATCCTTTATGAATATGAAAATACCACCACCTTTGGAGCTTCAGTCCAGGTTCTGCAGCCAAAGGTTGTGGAATTAATTATAGACTGGTACTGCAGGGTTGTTTCCTGCTGCCTTTATCCAGGTCTCTGTTACAGCACAGATGTCATTGTTCCCCATTTTAAGGAATACATCCAGTGAGTGAGTTTTCAGATTTAGAATTCCAGTGTGCAGCAGCATGACCCTCTGATTGAATGTCTTTGTAGCTGTCATATATTTCTGTATATTTATGTATACATATATATATATATATATATATATATATATATATATATATATATATATGTATGCATGTATTTATTAATCTTTCTATATATGTATGCATATATGTGGATATGAATGTGGATGTATCTCTCTCTCTCTCTCTCTCTCTCTATAAATATATATATATCTATATATATATATATATATCATGTATATATTTGTCCACAAATATGCATCTCCATACATATATACATATATAGACTACCTGACTGATTCTACAGACTCCTTTCCCTGCTCTTGGATGACTGTACTAACTAATATGTTTGGGATGTCATCACTATTTTGTAGGGCTCAGATGGTACAATGGTACATTGCTTTGATCATAGTTTACAAGGCCCTGGGTCCAGGACCTGGTAGGCCTTATTATTTTGCTGCAAGGCAGAACAGTTCTGCTATGGAGGAAGGGATAAGGGCAATAATTACAAGAGGTCCCTAGTTTGGTCCCCTTCACCCCCTTTTACACAGCCTTTGGTCATATTAAGTGTGGATCTGATATCTGAATGCACTACATACCTATATATATATATATATATATATATATATATATATATATATATATATATATATATACATATACACAAACACATGCACATATATATACAAGGGCTGTTGGATACACACTGATTCAGGCACTTTTAAGCAGTTGTAAGCAGGTTTGCATGGTGGTAAGCAATGCTAACTTCCAGTTAAATATGCTTACAGACAGCCTTAAAAGTGCTTATCCTGTATAGACGTTGCTTAGCACTGCACAAACAGGCTTAATCCTGCTTACTACTGCTTAAAACAGCTTACTCCTGCTTACCCCCTTGCTAATTTCTTTAAAAGAAAAGAAAAAAGGGGTGATAGGAAAGTGGTGAAAAAGGGGGCATGCAGAGGGAAAGACATTAGGGAAAGTAGCTAGGGATGTGCAGGACGGGTATAGGGAAGGTCCATAACTTTCCATTTCTTCTACAGCAAAAGCTGTGCATATATACTGAATTTGGAGTTATACTTGGAGAATCAAACCCCTGGGAGATGGGTGAGGACAACAATAATGTGTTTTGATGCCAGTTAGTCCAGATTACATGTGTCCAGTGGGCACATGTACAAAATGGACAGCTATGTATGGGCTGAAATTTTTTTGGGGGAACAGATTGGCCTTTTCTTTTTTTAAGGTGAGAGTGGGATGATGGGGAAGGATAGTAGGTATATTTGGGGAAGTAGTGTTGGGTAGGAATACAGACAAGCCAGACAAGACAGCATACAGGGGCGGTATATGACACATGTTGGGGGTAAACACCGTGGATGGGGAGGGGTGTTTGGAAGTCAGAAGCCCATGAGCCCATGACCCCCCAAATGGAAACAGTGGGACTGAGGTCCCCACCCATGGCCATTCACCACTGCACCTTCATGGCCCCAAAGGTGGCTGTGCTGAGGGCTGAGCAGGAGTGGCAGGCTGACCCTCTAATTGTGCTACACGGCCCTCAAGCTGGCATAGCAGATCTCCAAACACTTTTCGGAGCTCACCACGTACCAGTCCCCAGACTTGGCTTTGGGTGATGGTATCCTGTCCGTGCCCGCTCCCGGGGGGGGGCGAGCCCCATCTCCTGAAGTGGTTCCACCCGAAGGTGGTGCAAGACCAATAGACAAGGAGGTCCGGGGTTGGGTCCCAGATGTACTGAAGCCCAGTGCCATGGCCAGATGAAGTGGGAGAGGTGAGTCCACTGGGACTGGCCTTCCCAAATGTGCTATGGTGTTGCAATTTTAGAACATATTTTAGTTAGTCATGGTCAACACAATCCAGGATTAGTTATAACAGCATGAATAGATATTCATATCAATCCAAAACAACATATTTGGAACAGTTGCATAGAAAACAGAACACATGCATATATGGAACCACAGTGGCCATTACAATGGCATGCGGGTTACATTGATGGCAACAGACCACCAATGATAGTATTTCAACATGGAACATTAATAGAAACACATTTCAATATTTGTTGAACAGTAGGACATATGTCCCAACAGTAGGTTTGATGTAAAACATACCCATTGATTTGTGTGTTTAGATTATTGTTGCAGCTATGGTGGGGGTGGGGGGATGTCAATTAACAACTTGTATATCCTTGCAGTACTCACAACTTTAATGATCATTGCTCTAATCATTACTCTACAGGTATTATTACAATACCCTATAGCCTTGGTTTGAGCAGTGGAATGTTTGTACACAGTGTATAATTCATCCATCTTATAGCTACAGTCTACTTCTCTTACCTGGAAGACCTGTGGGGGGAATGTTTGTCAACACTACCTGACTGTTTCTACACATATTCCCAAAATCCTAGTTACAATTATGCATACAGCTTACTACCACTCCTAGGATTCGAACCATGGCTGTGTCTGCTAAAAATACAACAATTTGTGCTTCATTAGAGTGAGCTATTAGAGGAAACTGCTGTTTAGCATTTCATTGTTTTCTCTCCAAGTCTCTCTCGGTTGTACAATCTGACCTTGTAATTACAACATTCTTATACAGACATTCCTAGACATATTATCCATGTAGCACAGTGTGGGAAAAAGTGGTTAACCCAACATTACTATTCAGATATTAGATCTTGGTGAATGCAACATGTCAAGCCATACAATACCAGAGTAAACACAACCAGTCCAGGATTTAGGACTTTATTGCCAGGCAGTTACATATTTATTTAAATATGACCTATATGGGACTATTACTGTCATATTATCTGGTTTATTCAGTACAAACTATACACATTTTTTATACTGCCAGGTGACATTCTACTCCTTTATATTTATTTGGTATAACTACTACAAGCAGGATTGTTACTCACCAACCTTGTGACACAGCCTTTGCAACCTACTGGCATGAGCTTCCTGATTCGAAGCCCACTCAGCTGGAGCTGTAATGAAAATAGAGAAACATTTAGGCATACCTATCCATTACATACACAGACAGGACTTTAGTAAACAGTTATTACTATGAATACTTGCACACTGCTGGGACATCACCCCTCTGCCTTGCCTCTTGGACCCACTGTTTCAAGAGCTCCCTCTTTCTCTGTTTCTGGTTGGCATAGTGTTGCCGGACCTGCTCATCAGTCCGAGGGATACCAGTGGCACTGGTGAGATCACATGAAAGACTTTCCCAGGCTTCCTCTTTATATTGGGAGCCCTGGTATTGGTCCTGCAGCAGTCTCACGTCATGTTTTTTTTACCAGGAGTCCTACCATGACCTTGTACACCTGTATGCCCCAGCACTGCACCCGAAAGCACATGGCCTCTCTAACACCTGCCATACTGCATACAGTGGGGAGCTACAACCAGTTATGAGCTGTATTCCCACCTGCGGGTTTTAAATACCACCGATTTTCCACCCTTTGCCATGACTGGACGGTTTTGAATATGCTGAGCTAAGCTAAGCTACAGGAAAACCTGCTTAGCTAAGGTTGGCAATGCTTAAAGGGGCATGTTTAGCATTGCTTACCAATGGGCAAATCCACTTAGCTGGGTTACTCATTGCTTAGTATTCATATGTACACAATGCTTACACTCGGTCAGCATAGATGTGCAATGCTTAGCATTGCTTATGTTTTATTATGGGATTGAGTCATCATTCATTACATAATATAAATTTGTTTACCTTCCCTGTCATCCCCCAATGTGCTGCAATTACATTTATTCTTGTGTGATTATACTGTGTGAGGCACTTGTGTTTATATGGGGGTTTCACTACTTTATTACACTGACACCTCACATCTGGGCCTAATACACTACTCTGGTTGGGAAATATAAGTTACTTCCTACATAAATATATAAATAAATTAAAAGTGTAATGTTTACACAACAAAATGGAAATGGCTTTGGTGGGGCTTGAACCATGAATGACTACATGCAAGGCATACACTCTAACTGCAACATTATTGTACTTATGCTTATCCTGGATGTCTATTGCTTTTTAACTTATCGTGCCATTTCAACTGGGCTAAGCATAGCTAAGCAATGGGCACACCCGCGCAGATATGCTTAAACTTTATTGCATATGTGAAAAAAAAATATTTGCTGTCTTTTTTATTTCGTACCCTTCAGAATATCCATGCTAATGCTAAACCTTTTATTCTAGCAGCTTTCTGGATTTGTATGGACACTTGTCCCATATGGCTTTGTCCGATTTCTTACTCTGATGGGTTGGGAGTTGTGCGATATGTACTTCATACCCTGCCGAAAATTCATGCTAATGCTAAACCTGTTATTCTATCAACTTTCTACCTTTGTAGAGACAACTGTCCCTTATGGCTTTGTCCAGATTTCTTACTCTGAAGGGTTGGGAGGTGTGTGTTTATATTTCATACCCTGCCAAAAATTCAAGCTTATGCTAAACCTGTTATTCTATCAACTTTCTGGCTTTGTAGGTACGATTGTCCCTTATGGCTTTGTCCAGATTTCTTACCCTGACTGGGTGGAGGTGTTATGAGCATTCTTGCTCTTTTTAAATTGTCGTACGGCAATTCTGGTGTGTATGGGGCAGGTGTATTGTGAGAGGACTGCTCTCAGACACAACCCCTGCACTCGTATACGCAACTGTGTCCGTTTTACAGCATGGCAGCATGCCTTTATGAATATGCATGGTGCACTGCCGTGCTGCATGGGAACGGTCCTTTACATGCAAGAATAAGTACGGAAGTTTACTGAATCCGGGGACATGTGTTTCCCCTGCACCACATCATACTTTTACCTGCTATCAGGCTGCAGGATTGCCAATGTCAAGTGCCTAAGAGTTTTGATAAATCCCCCTCCCAACAAAGGGTGACTGGCATTTAATGACAGACCCTGTTTTTTATGTTAGTGAACTGTCAAAAAACTCCTTCTACAGTGTTATGTAATGTCAAGCATGTTGTATGAAAGAATTTGTATAAGACATAATCTCAACCCTACAACAATCGGACTAAGCATAATTTCCACAACACTTGCACCATTTACATCCAGCTTTTGCTGTTGTCTCTGTGCCTGTTACAGGATATAAGCTGGATGTGGGGTACTCATTATTTGTATTACCAATTGCTGGCACCCATATCTTCTGGTTATTCCAGTGACAAAGTGGACTGAACCACCATCCCTCCACTAAGAAATGCCGGGAAGGTGTATACAGCCTCTTGGTATCTGCTTCTCTTAGTGCTTGTGATGTTATTTGAACTCAGCTGTTAAAGCTGCTGTCAGGGTTTTACTCCTCTGTGCTGCTGAGTAGACTGGATTGTCAGACTTATTTCTGCATTTAACTGTTGACTCACTGAACAATGTTTACCTGAACTAATATACTCTCTGAATGACCTAGTACCTAATCTTACAGTAGTACTTTATTTGACTAGAAAAGCACTAACATGCATGATTTATAAATGTATTTATTGTAGTTTGTTTTTGTTTACTGGGTTTGTCCAACTGAGTTTATTTAAAAAAATCCTTTTTAGCAGATGCCCAGAAACAGCAGTTCCAACATATTAAAAACATTTTTAAACAAACATTTAGTAATATAGGAAAAAGGTTTTAAGTAATATACATTAACAATTATACATTCATTTGTTAAGTAGTCATATGAAATAAAGCAACTGTTACAGTATAAGAGATAGTTATGCATTAGTAGATGGTGAACATTGAGCATTTGAAGAGGTGCATTGCTAGGTTTGTCAGATAGACAATAGAACATGTGATTCGTGCTTGCAAATTCAAAGAAATGGAGGTGAGGAAGGAACTAGGTAGGGCAC
Organism: Protopterus annectens; assembly: GCF_019279795.1. Lineage (NCBI taxonomy): Eukaryota > Metazoa > Chordata > Ceratodontiformes > Protopteridae > Protopterus > Protopterus annectens. The sequence continues at coordinate 1,575,798,512 of NC_056733.1, read as the reverse complement.
AAAATGTTAATATTATAATTAAGAGACAGGTAATAAAGCAGGTTCATAGATTTTTATATATATATATATATATATATATATATATATGTATATGGTTATCATGAGATTATATTAGAAGTACAGAGGTGTGAGGATGGCCAGTGTCACAAAACTATGTATATGGCTGGGAGATGCTCATAAAACTATTTAGGAATTGGTGAAGACTAGTTGTGGGACATAGGATTCTAAATGAAGAGAAATTATATAATGATATGACAAGCTGAAGACAACATTGGTATTTACCCTGGACATAAATAGAAGCAGATCCATTAATCTTATAGGTAAAGTTTTAGTTGTGTTTAAATGAGTCTACATTTTGAATGGATTTCGGTGGTGTGGGATGTGGTTCAATAGCTTTAGCTATGCTATTTGAATACAGAATGTTACCTGTAGTATTATATGATTTATGTATAGTAATTAGTGATTTTAGTTAATAAATCAGTGAACTGGAATCCAAATTGCAATAATCATTGTTATGTTATCCTTGCATTCTCCCTTGTAAAGGATAGGCATTTACTTAGTTATGTTAGATTGCCTGCACCTAAGATTTTCCTTTAAGATCTCACTGCTTTTTTTTTTTTTTTTTTTTTTTTGTATGTGTAGGTTTCCTGCTAGAACACCATATGAAACTTTTTTTTCTGTGTTAGTAAATCTGCTTTTGCTTCATAAGGAAAAATATCTGTTTTTCTGTCTATCTGTCTGTTATTCTGTACTTCTTAAGGGGGTAGTCCAACTGGGGAGAATGCATTTTTATCAGAAATCTGGAGAGAAAAAACTCCATTAAAAATGAAAAACAAAATAAGAAAGTAGTCTTTAAGTGAGCAAAATGAAACAACTGCAATGATATTACATAATTGCAATCTAATTTTACATAATAGGAACTGCAGCTGAAACAAAATCCCCTGCACATGGATCTTAAAGAAAATTCCACCAAATAAGAAAAAGGCAGTATAGACAATTGTGGGATATGTGTGACTAACACAATTAATAACAGAATCTTATTAACTATGTATAGACAGATACAGTCACAGATCTATGTACACATATATCTACTGTATATCTATATATCTAACTAACTCTCTCTCTCTCTCTATATATATATATATATATTATATATATATATATATATATATATATATATATATATATATATATATATATATATAAAATACACTATTTCCAATATATAAATATAATAGGGTCATAGGTGTTTACTAGGCTAATGACCACAAGGGCCTTTTTAAGCCTAGCCATGTATCCCAAATTTCTGACAAATTCTGGCACACTTCACAAGTGTAAGCAGGGGCTTGGGAGGTAAAACATTTATAAGCAGTGGGCCAGGGAGATGAACCATTTATAGACTGCCTGTGTCCATTAGAGACATAGGTGCCAAACTGGGGATGAATTTCCTGTTCTCTATCCAATTGTCCAAGTTACACTTGAATTGGATTAGGGAGGAACTCGGTTTCACATGGATGGGGAGCCTGTTTCAGAGAAGGGGTAGTCTCTGGGATATACACTTGTCTCTAAAGCAGGTCCTATTTATATCACAGACAAGGTTTGTCTTTTGAATTGACAGTTCTGGCGTTGTTTGTTTTGCATATATGCAGGCGGTCCATCAGAATGAGGTCTGACAATGCTTTGTATGCCAGGCATAGATCGCCCCTCAAGAGCTTGTAGGAAAAATAATATAGGGATAAGGCCTTGAGGCAGTCTGCATAGAACATTTTACTTATGCTCTATATTTTTTTTTTAGTGAGAAACCTCTGTGGATGCTCCAGTTGTTGGATATGTCTGGTTAGGTACATACCAAAGGGGGCACTGTGCTCAATGATAGGTCTGATGAATGCCAATTACAGAGTAATAATAACATCCTTGGTCCTAGATGTCATGCCTTTATATATAAGTTGTACAACATAGTATGATTTCCTCACTACTGTAGACACATGATGGTCAAAGGCTAGATTACTGTCTAAGTGTGTCCTCAAGTCCCTGACTACTGGTTCAACTCTAAGGGGTGTGTGTTGTCAATATGATAATTACCATGGGTAGATGACTTCCAGAAAGATAATACTATGCATTTCTTGGCATTTAGTTTTAGTCCATGGCTCTGACACCAGTTGTTTGTCTATGTCTGCCCTTCCTGGAGAACATTTGTGTCAGTGTGGGTTTCAGTGACAGCTCCTAATTTGCAATCATCTGCAAATTTAGTCAGTCAGAGGTCATTGACATTGGCCTTGACTTCAGAAAAGTAAATGCCAAAAAAAAGCAGTCCCAGGACAGAAATGAGAAGGACTCCACTTGTAACTGGACTCTTTGTAGAGGTGGACTTCCCAATTTCAACTTGCTGCATCCCATTTGTGAGCCATCTGAATATCCACTGGGTTACATAGGGGTTTGTACCTAACCTCTTAAGTTTGTCAACAATGTCCAAGCGGGGGATTGTGTCAAATGCCTTGGCCAAGTCAAGGTATGTAGTGTAAATTATTTAGCCGTCATCCACTGCTTTGGTGACTTTCTCAAAGAAGTCCACCAGGATGAGTAGGCATGACTTGCCCCTGACGGAACCAAATTGGACTGGAGGTTTCCTATGTCATTACTGGTCATGCCCATGATAATTCTTTCCATGGCTTTGCATATGAAACTAGTGAGATTTATGGGTCTGTAGTTTCCAGGGTCTCTAGATGGCCCACCTTTGTACAGAGGGATGACTATTGTTGTTCTCCATTCATGAGGCACAAAGCCTGTTTGGAGGCTACAGTTAAATAGCAATTCCAGAAGCCTGATAGATCATGTTTTATGTTATTTTGAAGGCATCCTGGGATATTGTCTGGACCCATTGATGCAGTGTTCTTGACCTTAAAGGAACATTAAGGACCTCTTCCCTAGTGATAACAGGTGAGTTATATTTGATGGCATTTCCTGAGGGAAGGTTGATGGGGAGGGAGGGGTAAAGTTGGAGCTGAATTTGTCGGACAGTAGGTTTGCTGTATTTCTAGCTCAGTATAGTTAGCGCCATTTACAACAAGCTCTGCACACAATTGTGCATTTCCTTTGAGAATGCCTTGTGGTTGTCCTTGGCCTGGCTTTAGTAAATATGCATATGTTTGTATGCCAGCATTTTGCTTATTCATTTTGTTGGCAAAGAAAATCAGTTTTGTTTCTCACTGACAGCTGCTTTGATCAAATATCATGTTGAAAGGGTTGAGTTTGTAAGGCTAATTGCTATTATGTGGTGGTTGTATGATCATGGAGTTAAAAGGGTAAAGGAATGTGCATTTTCTTTTTTTTTTTTTCATATTCATGGCATGTTTTGTTGGATATACAATCGGGTAGTTGGATTGGACACATAGTGCACCTGGTGGTTCCATGTTTGGAGTTACGTAATGAAGTTTCTGAGTGTCAGTATTTTGAATATTTACCATTTGCTTATATAATCCTTCATTTTCCTTCTTCCTTTATTCTGTTTTTTGTTGTTGTTAACCGGGTTAGTCCCACTAGGCTAGTACTCTCTTTTCAGGGTATACCTGAGGAAGCTTTTGTACTACTAGGGGAAATTTGGTGAGAGTATTGGGCAAATTCCCCTACTCTTTTTTGATGGATGCCATGGGATCTTTTACATCCATGTGAGCTACCACCAACTCAAGGAGATGGGTGCCTCAGTATAACACCTCATCCTAAGGGCAACACAGTCAAGAGTGCAGCAATCTCCTTATGCTGTACTGCAGTGCTGGCAGTCAATCTATCTGGTATGGGAATAGAACCCACAGCCTTCTGCACCAAAGATGAGTGTGCCACCTATTGCATCACTGACACCGTGTGATATATATATGTATATATTGATGTTCATATCCATATCTATAAGTTTCTATCCATAGATACATAGATATAGATATATTTATTGATATAGACAGATACTCATATGACGCAAGCCCTTTTATAATAGGATTGTGCTAGATTTAGATGAAGAAGTAAATATCAAATGAAAGACTAGAAGGCATTATAAAGGGTGATAAACTACAGGGAATCATAGTAATATGGGGTTAATTGGGATGGGAAGGCAAAGACGGGAAAATTATATAAATATTGTGAAGTTATCCTTTCACCTTTTTCTTAGAATGCATTAATATGTCATTATCCATGAAATTTAACATGATTTTCAACCAAAGTGTATTGCTCTTTGTGTTCGTCTTAAGGTGACAAATCATTTTTACTGAAATACAGGTGTTAAAAAATGCAGTGAGTCCATGAATTTAGATCTGTTGTTTTCAAATGTAGTTCACCTAGGGAGTATTCTTTGAAAATAAGTCTTGGCTTTCTGTGGCCACTACATTATTTTTTGTGACTCTAGAGTTAATTACATAGGTTAGCAAGTCATATGGAAATTCAAGGAAAAAATCTTCAAAAAAGAAAAAAGAGAACGTAATTTTGGTTTGTTACTTTCCAAAACATGGCTGCAGGTTCAATTTTAAATGGCAGATTCAATCTGTATTGCCTGGAAACATTCCTAAACATTTTTCAGTTTCAGTTATCTGACTTACATACATTGGTTCTGTATTTACTTATATTTCTAAATGCTTGATGTTTTTTATTTTTTATCTAGATCTTAGTAGATCTAGCTGAACAAATACCTGTTGTTCCATTTGCAAAGGAGTAGTACTCAGCATTGATTTAAGGATAAGATTTCTGATTCCATATGGCCATGTCTTCATTTTTCCCTTTTATTCCTTCTTCATCTTAAACTCTGATATTTCAGTTAAATTATGCTCCTCATCATAATATATGTGTTTAATTTAATGGTGTGAAATTCATTCAACAGCAATTAATTGGGTGTTGTTGTGTGGAAACACTGATGCTTGCCTGATTATCGATTGAGAATATGGAGAACCTAGGAGAAAGATGAGGATTCTCTTAACTTTCAGGATGCACAAAATTAAAGTTAGTTTAATTAGTGTCAGTCATGCTGTGAGACTTGCCTTTCTGTAATATCCTTCCTTTTTATATGTTTAAAATCAATGTTACAGTAATATTTATCATTATTGGTATCTACTCCTTATTAGTGACAGCTGTATTTGTGCCACTGATGTATGTACCTGAAAAGCATTTTCACTACTGAGATGTCACTGTATGATAAGCATTTCGATTTTTTAGGTATATCTTAGCCCCAGTATTAGATAAAGTAGCATCCACAAATTGTGGCAAATCCTGACCTCCCTCGTTATGAAGTTTAGTTACATTAAGTCTTCATTTATAACTCTCAATCTTTGGTGTAAACTTCTTTCAACATTCTTAATGTATCTTGAGCATTTTTTTGTTTAAAATATAATTTTGAAGGAAAAAAATGTTTGATCACTTTGGAATTGCCTTACTTGTAAAGTCAGAAGACTGGATGTATGTGCTTCTTCTGCCAGCACTGAATATCATCTATTTTAGTTAGTTCATTCTCCAGTAATAACTCTTGCAAGCTAAAGCCAAGTATTCACAATAATAAGATATGCTATTTCATTACTTGATTACCCACTACAGAACATCATTATGCGTCAGGCAGTTTATTGTTTTGAACACTTATTTCCCCTGTTCATTTAAGTGTACACATCAGGTTTGCAACTATAATCCTACTTTACCTTGACATTCATTTTAGGTTTTAGAAAAAAAAAAACACAATTATACCTAACAACAAATTAGTTACTGAAAACAAACTGTTCTAAGCAATGGATTATTCCTTTGAATATTCATGCCTATAAATGCCCTTTCTGTTCTTGAATATTTGTACTTTTCTTCATTTTCCATCCAAAAGTACCTAAAATTAATTGCATTTAATTTAGCCATTCTGTTCAACTGACTATCTTGTTTAAGCACACTGTTTTTATTTTTCTATAACGTTGCTTATTTAGCTGAAAAAGTTTCATTTGAATTTCATTTAAGTGATTAAGAAATAATTAAATAAATAAAATAAACATTGCAATAATACAAAAAACAGACTAAAAGAAGTTAACACATTTAGTATGAGTCTGTTTTTGTTAGGGTATCTGCCTTTAAATACACAATGGAACTCTCTAGCATCTGACCATTACAAGACTATAATGTGCTGTAAAATGATTTTGTACCCACCCTCATTCTGAGACCCTTCCTCTTTCCTGGATCCTGATTTAAATTTGATAGTCCTCTGATATACAGTTTGACAATATATGCTGGTATATCATCCTTTAGAGCTAGGTATCAATGTTTTGATTTGACACCATTAGCTACAAGCAAGCATTCTTTGTGGTGCAATAGAGGTCAAATATACTATTTTACATTCAGCAATATCCAACAATATCCAATCCAAGAATGCAACCAAAGACAGGTGACACACAACCGAAAAAACTTTAATACACTAAAATATTACAGGATTGAGTGCTTTCGTCTGTGAATCCAGACTTCTTCAGAATCATAAAAGAAACCTCTGAAAGCATTTAAACATCCCACCCTGTGTATCACGTGACCGTAAACACCCAGTTGTAAAACAGAAGTAATTAAAATAATCTTGAAATAATAAATAGAAAAAAAAAACAAATTCAAACTGTATAGGATTTCAACTTAAGTAAACATCCCACTGAAATGTGTTCATTTAAACTCTTTTACATTCTTGTACAAAAATAATTGGTCAGCCTGCTTCCACAGAGTTTCATCTCTGTCTGTGTGACCATTTATATATATGTTTTCTAAAGTGCCACTTCTGCTGGGTACTGAAGTGGAATCATGGTGGGCAGAGCAGAATTTCCTTTCCCTTGCAGTCTATAGCTAATGCTACATGAGACTCAAGTATTCCTAGTAACTGCACAAAAAGATTTGTCTCACCTTTGATGGCCATGAGGTAATCAGGGGTTTACTGCCATGACAACCATCAATGGCCCTTCAGCCACATTTCTTCCTGTAGACTCAAACACTGATATCTTGAACAGAGTCTCTGAGTTGCACTTGTCTGACCTCCATCAGTGCATGCAAGAAGCACATCTAGAGGATGAAGTCAAACTATTTCCTCAAGAAAGCATATGGTATTTGTTCTTAGAACACCTGTACTGTATGTTGGATTCCCCAAGTCTACTCAAGTGCCTTAATGGTTATCTGGTCCAGCGTTTCACCAGGTGATGATCAGTTGTCACCTTAATACCTCTCTAGAGCCACATGATAAGAGCATATATTCTTGGTGAGATAAGACTACAGAAGTGATCATTCAATAATGGTCAAAGCTGGTATGATATCATCCATAAGCATAAGCTGCATTGTTTTCAAAGCCTATATTCATTAAAGACGATTCATAAACAGTACGAAAATGCAATACAGTTTTACCATATTTGCTCAGAACAGGCAAGCCATGCCTCCATACCTGGTAAGTGTCTGCATCATTACCATTTCAGTGTCAATGTATCCTAGTAGGACTATAAAGGTAGTAGGTGGTAGGTGGAAACCAGTCAAGCAACACATCCAGTATTTCCAAATAAGCTGAACACTTCAAATTTCTGTTAGAGACAAAGAGAAAAATAACAGAGTTTTCAATTTTACTACATGCAAACACTCTGAGGTGACCCTCCCTTCTCATGCCATAAAAAAACATCTGTAAAACATGCAGATAGGGATTTGTGAGTATCCCCAAAATAGCCTGAGGCCACTCCATTAAATCACCACCAGTACAGGAACAACCAAGACAGAGAAAAAAAGACCACCCCTTAGTAATATCTTTACTTCAAGAACCAATATATGTTGACGCAAGACTAAATTTGTGTTAGGAAAATGTATAACTGCAATGCAATATGTAGGCTTAGTGTATTAAAATATGTAACTGCAATATGCAGGTTTAGTGTATTAAGGGTTAAAAGGAGTTAATACATTTATTCTGCTTATTCTGTGTGAAAATATGCATCTGCTAGAAGCTCTGAAAAGAGAACAATGGATGTCTGCAAATCCACCATGGTCAGCAGAAAGTGTATTGAGGCCAGAACTGTACCTTGAATGTATCATATCAGAACTAGAGAAAGAATTGTGAGAAACTAAGGGAAGCTGAAACAAACTCAAGGCCAGGTTGTTTTTCTCAAAAAACATGTTTTTGCAAGACAGCAATTATTTGACCATGTCAGCAGCAAATCTAATAATAGCATCTTTCTGTGAACTTGTAGAAAACTGTATAAAAACTATAGGCTGAACTATGGAAAATCAGACAAACCTTGTACCTACATGCTTTGTCTCCTTGCTGCAAGTAATAAAGGGTGTCTTGCTTGAACCTAACGTGCATTGATCTTTGTGTTTTCCTTTACAGATTGGTCCTTCGGACTGGAAACCCTCTCTTCACCTCGGATCAGATGGCCAGGTGGCTGAAACCATACGGGGAAGAAACCAAATCGGTTCTTCTTATATGTAAAGTCCTCCAACTGAATTGTCGTCAAAAGAGGCCAGCCACTTTCTGATCTGTGACTGAAGGACGGGTTTTCCGCGAATCGGCGATCAATAATGTGGGCTCAGGTAAGGTGAATCTACTTTTTTTTTTCTGTTTTAGGATCAGGGACTAGATGTGTATTGTTTTTTGTCAGATTGTATTTTTCTTACAGTCAGGGATAAGAAAGGTACTGTCTTGTCATAGATCAGGAGAAACAGAAAAAGTAGACTTTAGGTAGTCATTCTGAAGAGGCTATAACAAAATCTGTGGTACACATTAAAACTAGAGAATCGAGGTGAAGTTACGTAACAATCAAAGGTAAGGGAAAATGCATAATAACTGTGCAAAAACACTCCGAGACCCACCGTTAATGGAAGATGCAAAATATATGCAGTCACAGCGCGCAGACATTGTTAGATACTTTTCAAAATGGGTTATTAAATACGAGTTTGATGAAAAATTGGAACAATCCTCACTCATCAAACTTATTAAACAACTTAAAACTGATTCTAAAGGTCAGGTAAAAAAGCAACGACAGTTAGGAATTCCCCAGGCACACAGGTGGCTGGAGGAAGTAAACCGTAGGGACCAAAAGAACAAGGATTCAAAAACAATGTTTTTAGATAGGGAGGATAACAACCTAGTAATAGCAACAGCACCTCCGCCTCCCCCTCCCTTACCAGAATATGGAGCGAGTAGACAGGTAGATCAACCTCCGCTATATCCTGTGGTCACTGAGGATAGGGACGCTATAAAACTAAAACTAGCTAAAATAAGGGATCCCATTGAAACTAGGTCCCGAACAAAAGCAGGTAATCAGGAGTCATGGCAGAAATTTAAAGACACACAACCTGCAGGAGAAGAAGAAGAGGAAATATGTCCACTCATGGAAGTACCGAACCCTCAGGCTGGGTAGGATAATCAGGATCCAACCATCTTAGTATATAGACCCTGGACTCCAGAAGATATCCGGAAAGTTACAGAAGGGATTCCCCATCCAAAAATTAATTTTAGAAAATTCTCAGACGATTTACAAGGGATGAGGCTAAGTTATCATTTAAACGGGGAAGAAATAGAAAGGGTAGTTCGACAAATTGTAGGGCCAGACTGGTACATGATTTGTGGCAATTGGAATCCTCATGATGCTGAACAAAAACCCCTTCCTCATAGCAGTGCAGATTTAGACGCTAGAGTAAAAGGACTTACAGACCACATCTCTGAAAAATGGAAACCTAGGGCAGACTGGACGTGCATTAATCAATGCATCCAACAGGAGGGTGAGACAGTTGACCAATATTTCGCTAGGCTACTGGAATGTTTTAATAACCACTGTGGGATGCAGATCCCCGAAGACCAAAAACAAGATTCCCCATATGAACAGCAGTTGAAAAATGCATTTTTGAAAGGCAGTAGTGCACCTATAAGCAGTTTCATTACAAAACATATGGTTGATCATCGAACTAGCAGGCTACAATCACTACTCAAATATGCTAGGCATCCTGAAAGGCATTTCAATAGCAAAAAGAAAAAGAAGGCTCAAGTATTTTCTGTAGAGGACAGAGTGGATGTTTATGTAGTACACCCCGGAAAGAAGGGCAGGAAAAATGCACAGGGAGGTAGGCAGTCTGATCAATGATCAGAAGACTTTGAAGGACGCAAGAAAAGGGGTGAATGTTTCAAATGTGGTAAAAAGGGACATTTGACAAGGGATTGCAAGAAAAATAAGAAAGCAACTACAGAAGACAAGGAGGGTGAAGACTGACTATATGATAGTCAGGAATCATTAGAAGGGGCTAGTGCAGAAAGGACAAATGAGAATGTGAAAAGGGAAATAGAGGAAGTACAGGGAATTGATGATAGTGAAGGAGAAAATGAAGTGCTAGACTTGGCGTTATTGAGCTTAGAGCTCTACTTAGCAGATACTAAACCAGAAGTTAGACTTTCGTGGAAGGCAGGGAAGTCAAATTTTTGTGCGACTCAGGGGCATCACGAACCCTGATACACCCCTCCAAATTGCCAGGAAACTCAGAATCATCCGACTATATATTAGTCAAAGCAGCTAATGGGCAGCTATATCGAGAGCCCCTCTCCCGCAATATTACAATAACTGATCCTGTTTCGGGATTAACACAGAAAAGTAAGATTGTAGTTTCTGCAAAGTGCCCAGTGAATCTCTTGAGCAGGGATCTCATGCAGTTATTTGGTATAGCAGTAGTCCCAACCATGCAGGGAATGGAAGTACAGCGACAAACTGACACCTTTACGGTGCAATCGGGGGGTGAAATATTTTATTGGTATAGTCATGACTTGGTCACAACTGGTCTGGGGACTGTGACCAAGGAGCTGATGAACATAGCCATCAGTAAGTTTCCCTCCCTCGACATTGATAAAGAACACCTGTTACATTGTACCCAATATTTTTGTAATACACCAGGACCCAATAAGGAATATGAAGAAAACTTATTTAAGAACCATACAAATAGATTGGTACTGCGTAACCTGTACTGGGACACAGAAGGGAATAGTGTAATCAGCTGTTCGCTGCCTCAGGAATTTTTAACACTTTTTAAATCTAATCGATTACCACATGTTAGCCTGACCAAGAATAAAAATATACAGTGGGCAGACCTAGGGGAGAAGGCCACAAAATGGGAGAAACAAACAGAACTGGAACTGTCAGGACAGGGAATACAAGTACAAAAATTGAATTGGGTGACACAAACCAACCCAGGTGTGCACCTGCATTATCTCGAAGACAGCTGATGGACACTCCTACTGAAGGAGGAAGAAAACGCCTTGCAAGATGTACCAGAGACTCTCTGGTCAACAGGGAAATCAGATGTAGGACTTATCCGTATGGCAGGGCCAGTTAATATCACACCAAAATTGGCATTTAGACCACAGAAAAGACAATACCCCTTAAGGAAAGATGCAGAGGCAGGGATAAAACCTATCATAGCAGTATTACTTAAGGGAGGGGTACTAGTGGAATCTCCTGATTCTCTGTGTAATACACCTTTATTTTCAGTTAAAAAAGCCAATGGAGAATGGCGTATGGTCCAGGATTTGCAAGCTGTGAATGACGCAGTAATACCAAGGGCACCCATAGTGCCAGATCCACACACTCTGTTAAATGACTTAAAACCTCAACAAAAGTATTTCTCTGTGGTGGATATTAGTAACACATTCTTTTCAATACCGATACACCCAGATAGCCAGTATTGGTTTGCATTCACATTTCAGGGAAAAAGATACACATATACGTGACTACCACAGGGATATTGTGAGAGCCCTATGATATTCTCACAGGAAATGTCAAGTAACTTGGCAAGGTTTAATCCACCAAAGGGTAGTCAGATTTTACTTTTTGTTGATGACATTTTGTTAGCAGCCCCCACCCTGCAGGATTGTAGGGAAGATACAGTAGCACTTCTACAATTTTTAGCCACTGAGGGACATAAAGTAAACAAAGACAAACTGCAGCTCTGGAAAAAACAGGTGAAGTACCTAGGATATGTGATATCCAAGGAAGGTAGAACATTAGATGATGACAGAAAAGTGGCAATCTTGCAGGCACCAAAGCCTACCACCAAAAAGGAAATGATGTCCTTCTTGGGAACGACTAATTTTTGTCGAAGCTGGATTCCAAACTATGCCTTGGAATCTGCACCCTTAACTGACCTTATATATAAGATACCCATGGCAGCACAAGATTTGTTACAACGGACATCAGAAGCAGAATCGGCTTTTTGTAAACTAAAACAATTAATAGCATCCTCTCTAGTTCTGGGATTACCAAATTATCATAAACGTTTTTTCCAGACTGTAGATTGCAAGCAGGGTTATATGACATCAGTACTAACACAACAACATGGGGATAAGCAAAGTCCCATTGCTTACTATTCATCACAGCTGGACCCAGTGGCACGGTCACTACCCCACTGTGTCCAGGCAGTTGTTGCAGCTGCAATGGCGGTACAGGCATCAGCTTCAGTAGTTTTGTTCCACCCCCTCACTTTGAGGGTACCCCATGCAGTCACAATTATCTTGTTGCAAGAAAAGGTGGCATTTCTTTCCCCTGCTAGGCATCTCTCCTGCATGACTATATTATTGAGCCAACCTCATATGACAATTGAACGATGCACGACTTTGAACCCTTCTACTCTGCTACCAACCCCTGCAGACGGCACACTGCACCGCTGCCTGCAGGTAATTGAGCAAAAGACACTACCTAGAAAAGATCTCACAGATGTCCCCTTGGATAATGCTGAGGTGACATACTATGTGGATGGCTCGTGCAAAAGGGGCCCTGCAGGATAGAACCTAGTTGGATATGCAGTAGTCTCTGATACTGAAATTATAGAAGCAAAATCTTTACCGCACCATTTATCTGCACAGGCAGCAGAATTGATTGCCCTGACATGGGCATGTACTTTAGCAAAGGGTAAATGTGTAAACATTTTTACTGATAGCCAGTATGCTTTCTCCACTGTACATGTGTTTGCACAACAGTGGAAAAACCGGGGAATGATAACATCTACTGGCAAACCTATAAATCATGCGCAGTTTATTTTAGATCTTTTAGAATCTATTCGGTTACCTCAGAAGGTGGCCATTTGCAAATGTGCAGCTCACACCAAGCAACAAGATAGGATTTCAAAAGGTAATGCAAGAGCTGATACAGCTGCAAAACAAGCAGCTACAGAGGTATTTCTTTTAAATGAAGAATTACAACCCTCTGAAATTTTGAATCTGGATATGTTAAAAACAATGCAGACACTTAATATGCAAGCTGAAAAACAGCGATGGATAAAACGAAGAGCAATCCTCGAAAATGGGCTATACATCTCTAAGGAAGGGAAACCAATACTACCCTCTAATTTGTTCCGTTATGCAGCATTGTTGAGCCATGGTCAGTGCCATGTCTCAACAGGGGGGATGATACAGCTGGTGAAGTGAACCAAGTGTTCACAATGTACGGATTTACAAACTATTCTAAAAAAATTTGTTTAATGTGTCAGATTTGTAGCAAACACCATGCACAGGGGGCGATAAAGCCCAAGCAAGGGAGTTTTCCCACACCACCATATCCATTTCACACTATCTGTATGGATTTCATAGAATTGAACAAATGTGAGAATAAGAAATATTGCCTTGTCATTATAGATATGTCTTCCAGATGGGTGGAAGCCTTTCCAACCAAAAACCCAGATGCAGCTACAGTGACAAAAGTACTTGTTAAGGAAATTATTCCTAGGTCCGGCATTCCGAAGAGAATCTATAGTGACAATGGTACGCACTTTGTAAATCAAACCATACAACAGCTGAGTAAGCTTTTTGGTATTTATTTAAAAATTCATTGTGCATATCATCCGCAGTCTGCGGGGCTGGTTGAAAGAAATAATGGTATACTGAAAAGCAAACTGAGGAAATTGATAGCTGAGACAGGGAAAACCTGGCTGTACTGTTTACCCCTGGCACTGTTGAACATGAGAACTGTCCCTACAGCAAAAGGACTAACTCCTTTTGAGAAGCTGTATGGGAGGGCTTATTACACACCCCAGTGGAAACCTCTCATGTCATCAGACCAGGAAGCTGATTTTACGTTAGCTGAATATATGAAAAAGTTGTTGAGTTCTAAACATCTGTTGCAGTTTAATTCTGTTTCAGGTCAAAAACAAACCGAAACATCAGAAGTGGCAGTGACGCCAGGAGACTGGGTGTGGATTAAAATCATGAAGCGAAGGAACTGGGCATCGCCAAAGTGGGAAGGTCCTTACCAGGTGCTTCTTTCAACACCTACTGCAGTCAACATAGCAGAGCGAGCTTCATGGATAAATCTGACGCACTGCAAGTTGGTGAAGAACTTCAAGTTGGACAAAGACCTTACCTCTCCATCAGGACCCTAAGCACAAAAGTCTGGCTACAAAGGGGGGTCAGATCAATAGGAACTGATCCATCTCAAACTCAGTGAAGCAATCATCGGTGCTAAGGTCCTATAGAGCAGAGAGTAAGATCATGTGTCCTGGGCGAAGATGACGGAAGCAAGAAAGATCCAAATGCATCTGTTTGGAAGAGCCGGAGAAAACAGGAATGTAGAACAACCATTTCCACAGAAATATTGCATGACCATCCTGTTGACTGTATTGGTAACAATAATCTTTTTATTGTTGCCATTGTTCTTCTCAGCCACACAAATAGAATGAAGCAAACGTGCAAAGTGGCACCCAAATTTCAATCCTTATCAGGCTATTAAGCACGCTTATGCAGACACCCTCAATATCTCCAATTGCTGGGTCTGTGCAGCTATTCCTACTGCACATGGAGGAATACCCTTAATACAGATTCCCTTAAATATGAATCAAACCTGGCAAACTCTACTGAAGGATGCAGTGAATGTGACATTGATTAAAAAAGTGACCCTATTTTTACCCAAGGCAAAAAGCGGAACAGTATGCTTTCAAAACTACGGAAAAAACAGAAGTTGGAAATAGCATGTGTAATATGACAGTGATACATCACTGTACCGGGAATTCCTGTACCACTACAAATGAAGGCAGTAATTACAGGTTGGCAATAACAATGACTTTACTTAAAGGAAGAAAACGGTTGATGAAAATCAAATTGTGTGTAGTAAAATGTTTTGGGCTATGACCCAACAAAAGCCCGGTAACTATAAAATCGGCAACATCTCAATCGCAATTCCTGACTGCTACTTTGTGTGTGGTGATAGAGCATATAAATGGCTACCAGGAAACTGGTCTGGAAGCTGTTTTCTGGCATGTCTGATTCCAGCAATATGACATGTATCGACACTACCCCAGGGGAAAATTCGAAATGTTCTAGAAATCAAGAAACCCGCTAATCCAGTGGGACAAGTTGATGCATCCTGGATATATCACCCACGCGATGACATCATATCTTGGGCGGGCATAATACCAGCATACGGAGCAGTGAAATCGATCTGGGAGTTGAGAAAACTATCCAAACTTCTTGAGACAATGAGTAATGTGACGTTTTCTGATGAACTCACAGCCACGAGGACAGTGGTGCTTCAAAATTGCATGGCTCTCGACTTCACCCTAGCGGCAAAAGGAGGGTTGTGCACTTTAATCCAGGAGGAGTGCTGTTCATTTATTCCTGACAACAAGCATGAAATAGAGAGCCATCTCGAAATAATTCAGCAAGTTTCGGCCATGACCAAACCAGGACCGAATCCATTGACAGACTTTTTCCAAAAATGGTTCGGGGGTTGGGGCAGCATCTTGTTAAACATTCTGATTGCCATCTGTGTAGGGGCAGCCTTACTGATGGTGTGTGGATGCTGCTGCACCCCCTGTATAAAAGGACTAGTTGAAAATTTCATAGACGCTTCAATTTCAAAGACTTTATATCAGAATGCTGAGTTAGAGGTACTGATTAAAAGCTAAAGAAATACTTTCACAAGCTTGAACTGAATGACTCTCTAACTGCAAATCCTGAGTGGGAAATAGTTAAGGGAAGAAAAACTGTTTATGCTTGTTTTGAAAGTCAAATAAAGTATTAAAAGGGGGGAAATGTTAGGAAAATGTATAACTGCAATGCAATATGTAGGCTTAGTGTATTAAAATATATAACTGCAATATGCAGATTTAGTATATTAAGGGTTGAAATGTGTTAATACATGTATTCTGCTTATTCTGTTTGAAAATATGCAGCTGCTAGAAGCTCTAAAAAGAGAACAATGGATGTCTGTAAATCCACCATGGTTAGCAGAAAGTGTATTGAGGCCAGGACTGTACCTTGAATGTATCATATCAGAACTAGAGAAAGAATTGTGAGAAACTAAGGGAAGCTGAAACAAACTCAAGGCCAGGTTGTTTTTCTCAAAAAACATGTTTTTGCAAGACAGCAATTATTTGACCATGTCAGCAGCAAATCTAATAATAGCATCTTTCTGTGAACTTGTAGAAAACTGCATAAAAACTGTAGGCTGAACTATGGAAAATCAGACAAACCTTGTACCTACATGATTTGTCTCCTTGCTGCAAGTAATAAAGGGTGCCTTGCTTGAACCCTAACATGCACTGATCTTTGTGTTTTCCTTTACAATTTGCTATGCTAATACTTTTCACCTTCCCATTCAAGTTCTGGCACTTTCTCCAACTGTGTGCCAACATTCAATGTCCTGTAAGTCAGTTTATGTTACAATAGTTTAGTCCAACACAATCTGTCTTACTCCTATATCAGTTGTATTGCTCTGGACTTTCTTTCTCCTTGCAGGTGTTGATATTGCTTCATGGTTCCAGATAGCTTTTCTGTACAGAGACCAGTGGCTCATCAGTGAATACCCCCACCATGCCTGGATTCATGACTGTGTCTCAGTATCAGTATTCCCAAAAAATCTCTGAGTTGTATAAAAAAATCATAATTAGAGCAGTTTACCAAGTGTGAACCTATAAAGAGAAGAGCTCCAGCTAACATAGATTTAAAGACCACAGGAGAATACAAAGCGTTTCCACCATAACAAGTTCATGGCTCACAGGAATAATGTTCGAGATGTCATAGGGTAGTGTAATTAGAATGTTCTTAGATTATGAAGAACTGATCTGTTTTACATTTTCTTCAGGAATGGGTTTATACTCAGTCCATATAATGCATTACATATAACTTGTGGATTTTATGTGCTGTTAGAATATTTTCAGATCTATATTTATTAATTACTGTTATTGGCATTATTTTAGTACTTTAGTGGCTCTTGGAAAATGCATCCTTTTGAAATCTCTCCATCCCAGACACCATTAAGGTGAAGCTCAGTTGACTTTATTAGTCAGTTGTTTCTAGATTCTTAGATTTTTAATTCTTCTGCTTTGAAACTGAGCAGGTCAATATCAAAGGGAAACACTGTTCCAAAGCTATATTTGATTTTTAGCCTGCTATAGTAACTCAAGAAACAAATGATCATCAAGTGGTCCCCAAATATTTAGTCAAGAATAATTGCATCGATTAATAAATCGAGGTAGGCTTTTCTAGTAATCAGGAAGACAAGTAACCTTCTTCTACTATTATTATTATTATTATATTATTATTATTATTTTTACACTCTGTCCTATATATGGTGATTCATCCTAAATGCACATAGTGCAGCATGTCCTTAAAAGTAATTTTAATGATGAGTGAAAACAGCTGATGTATGAGACAAACTTTTCATTCTTGTTCTGAAAACACTTTTCCTTGAATGTCCTCTGGAAAGATGTTCTAGCCCATCCAAAAAATGGCCAAGGGAATCCAAGAAAAGCTAGGAACCACTGAAAGAATGCCCAAAAAAGTATCGTCTCTCACCACCTCAAGAAAAAGCCACTGGCATAATCATGTGAAATCCATATATTTTAATGAACAGCCAAGTGTAAAATCCACAGACGTTTAGAACAATTAAATAAAATGTTATGCACTTTTGTACACCTTATGAGTGGGACTTCATCAAATTATGAAGTTAATTAATTGCCACTAACATTTACAGCAATAAAAAAGTCACATGACTAAATTTCACCAATCAACTTTAAACTTCTAGAGGCAATACAAACTTTATAATAAGACAATGAAAAATAGCAAGTTAAAAACTAAAGAGTAAACTTAAAAATACCTGAAAGGGATATAATATAAATTAATATAAAATAAAATAAAACAAGAAGGAATACTAATTGACCATTATTAACATATCATAAGAAGCAAATATATATATATATATATATATATATATATATCCATCTTCAGCCCATTTTCCCATTTTGCGCATGGGGTTGGTGTGTCACTTCAACAGTGACAATCGTTTCATGCCAAGGTTTACACTACCTGGTGGCTAGCCCTGTGTCTGTCATTCATTTGTAGAACTCATTCACGCCCACACTCACACCTAGAGCCAGTTTAGAGTGCCCAATCCACATACTGCATGTCTTTGGAATATGGGAGGAAACCAGAGCATCTATAGGAAATCCACCAGACCACAGGGAGGACATGCAGACTCCACAGAGAAGGCACCCCAGCAGAGAATCAACCAGAGAACCTCTTGCTATGAGGCAAACAATGGTACCTGCTGCATACAGCAGCCGCCCTATCGATATAAATTAAAAAAAAAAAAAAATATATATATATATATATATATATATATATATATATATATATATATATATATATACTTTCAAATTTCAGACTTTCAAAATTATGACTTCCTTATGGTCGAGACCATGAGATCGAAGTTTTGAAACTTTGAACCATTTAAATGGAGATTGTCATACAGCACGGAATGGCATATTTACCATTTTTTTCACTGTAATGCAGTCTTGGAGTTGATATATTTAATTAGCTGGGGGTGTGGGGTTGCAATCCCCCTTGTGGGAGATGCAGGGGGCAAAAAGTAAACAAATCTATATATATTTTTTTGTTTATATTTAAATTTTGAAGTTTCAAAACTTTGATCTTATGATCTCAACCATAACAAAGTTGATGTTTTGAAAGTTCAAAATTTAGAAGTTGACCTATATATATATATATATATATATATATATATATATATATATATATATATAAATATATATATATATGTATATATATATATATATATATATATATATATATATATATATAGGGAATGCTTGTTGTAATTTGCCACTCATAACAGCCGTTAAAAATAAACGTGAAAATATGTATAACAATATCTAAAATATTAATGAAAAAAATGATAAAACCAAATACAGAGCAAAAAATTGAACCTATCAAATTAATAATAATGAATAAGATAATATTGTAATATGTGTAACAAAATAACAGCAATTGGTATATCATATTTTAGTTAATGAAATTTAAAGTTTGAGAAAAATACATCGAAAAATAATGAAGCAAATATTAATAAGCTGTAGTTTTTAATTATAGCTTGGTGAGCCTTAGTTTTAATACAGAAATAATAGAGCTAAGTTCATTGATACCAGTGGGGGGAAGGGTGCCATTTAATCTAAGTTTCCAGTACAATTCCCTGTATTCATTTATGGTTTCCCACACCCAGCCCCCTCTAGATTTCTCTGGGATAATCTCTACTATTCCAAAGGAAAAATTCTTTAAGTGGTCACGACTTGTGAAGTGCTTATAAAGGGTACTGTTGGGATCGCCTTTTAGTATGTCTCAACAATGTTACATATTCCCTTCTTAAGCCGTCTTTCAGTTTTACCAATGTAAAAAACAGACATGAATAACATTTCGCAATGTAAATTAGCACATAATTGTTGCAATTCCCATGCCTGAGGCATCAATTCTGTTTGTTCATATTTTATAACTGACTCTCAAGATCTTCAAATATAAATTAATATTGCCCACACATACCACATTTCTTGGTACCCAACTTAGTTGCACCTTCTCCTGATCAACTCCCATGTGTACCTGGTATCCCAAAAATTTCCTTTAAGTTGGCTATTGTTTTATACAAAAAATATGGTGAATCATGTAATACGTTGTAAAGATAATCATCAGCAATTAATAGTCCAGTTGACCACATCTCTAACCTTTTCCATACCAGAATTATATGGTATAACAAAGGCTCTTTTAAGGTCAAAGTGACCTAGGGTGCTTTTATTGTTGGCTCCTTCAACATTAGTTGAGTTATTAGTAAACTGTTGCCTTAATATGGGGGTTACATTTTATTATCCATCCTTCTAGAACCTCACTTTTGATTTTATTTAATAATGTCTGGCGGTACTCCCTCTCCAGAAACATCTGCTCTAAGATAATAAGTTCCTTCTACCAAACTGACGTTTTACCAGATTTTTCTAATTGGGGGGACTCTTAAAATGGAAATTTCCATTGGAAAAGGTGGGCTTCCTATAAATAACAGATTCAAAGACCCTTAGTCTTGAGAATAGTAGTGTCTAAATAATTAGTCTGTTTGGAATGAAAAGAGCAAATACAATTTAAAAAAACTAGTGGTATTATTGATGTAGTCAATAAATCAATGAATTTCATCAATGGGCCCATTTCAAAGGATGAATATGTAATCCAAAAACCTCAAATATAGTTTGCAATGGGAATACAGTTCAGAAGAAAAAAGATATTTTACTACCTAAGATCACATGACAAGGCTGGCATAACATGAGGTACACAATGCTCCAATCAGGACCCCCCCTGGATCTGCATGTAAGTTTCACTTTCAAAATAAATAAAATTGTTTGACAGTACTAAATCCATCAGAATGACCACCAAGGATATCTCCTCAGTGTTCAGAAACTGGAAATCAATCAGAGCATCATTAAACATATCCAGATCTTCATTGAGAATACATGTAAATAAATCTATGACACCAATAGTGAAAAATGTAAATTAGTTATACCACAAATCATGCCTAATTCACCTAAAAAAATCCAAGAATCTTTGACAATGTGGGTGACTTGCTTAAAGAAAGGTTTAAGCAAGCTGCATGCTCCCAATGGATATGTTTTAAAGCTCTGTGCAGATAAAATAGGCCTCAAATAGGCTTTGTAAAGGTCTTCATGAACTTGGGAATGCCGCAGATTTAATGTAGAAAAGGAGACATGTTGGAAAGAAAATCAAATAGGGAAGTAGAAATACTGTCTTGTTAAGTGTCAGTCCTCTAGGAATAAATCAGTCTTCCTATAGACAATGTTAATTTCATTCTGTGATACCATACTGTAAGTGTTGCTATTCTATAAAATCTTGAAATACATCTTACACACCTTGTTGGTTATAAGACATTTTAAAAGTACTCTTTTATTCTTTTCAAGGATACTAATCCCCCTAGAATAAGCCAAACATGTCTTTGAATGTCCACTTCATGGGCTTTTTCAAAAGCTAAGACTAAGGGATGGGATGGAGAGTTATAGACACCCTTCTTCGTAAACTAATCATAGCCACCTATAGGTTTACCATGAAAGTGAATTGCTAATCTGAATTTCCTAGTAATGATTTTCAGTTCTATTAAAAACATCCACTAAATTCATCTATTTGTCAGGATCAAAAGTAAATCTCTTTTGAAATAGATTAAAATGTCATTAATCAACCTGAAAAGAACTGTAGTTGAAGATCCTAAAATCATTAAATGTTTATAAAGTCCCACCACATGCAGGCACAATAGTGTCATTGTGTCACTTATGCATGTTAGATCCTTGGTTTGTTTTGTCTCCCCCTCCCTTTGCTCAGATTGTTTTGATATTAGTTTGATGTGCCAGTCCATGCCTGGATTCCTGGGACATGTTGCCACAGACTACCTGCCAGTCTATTGGACCTCC
>NC_056733.1:1575581792-1575771792 GCF_019279795.1 Protopterus annectens | reverse complement strand
ATGTGAGAATAAGAGAATAAAAAACACGGTGTTCTTTAACCAATTATGGACACCAGTACTTGTAATCATAACCTGTTGGAGGTACTGTTGGAAGTACTCATTCCACTGATTGCGAAGAGGATATTTTTGTTAATATCAATAGAGTTTACAAAACAAGTATATGACAGATGAATTAACTAACAATGGCTCCATTAGGGAAGATGTGTTTGGAAGTTAAACAACCTTGAATGGTAGTCATTTTGGGAACTGCTAACTGCTAACTACCTGGCTGCTGTGCATTCTGTTTGGGCGCTTGTTCCTACCTGGTGAACCTGGAACTTCTGAACCTAATTACCTGCAAAATCCCTCCTGGAAAGTTTTTGGAAACTAGTCTGGACTCTGAAATTAACCACCTGCTCCCTGAGGGCCAGCCTTTGTCAAAAATAGAGAAACCTGGTGAACCTGGAACTTCTGAACCTAATTACCTGCAAAACTCCTCCTGGAAAGTTTTTGGAAACTAGTCTGGACACTGAAATTAACCACCTGCTCCCTGAGGGCCAGCCTTTGTCAAAAATAGAGAAAATATGTACTGTTCTCAATACCAGACATTTTTAGCAATACTTCTCGTATAAGAGCTTGCTACGCTAGGCAAGTGTCCCACTCAAGATAGCCAGCAGCCTATAACACCCCCCTAACTTTTTTTATTTTTTTCTCTGTGCTTTTAACCTACACTCCTAGACAGTCTTTTTTCACCTGTGTGTATTAGGTCTCCCAACTTCCCCTAGCCTGTAGCCTGCCCCAACTTTCTTACGAGGGATTTTGTGGCAATCAACTTACTGGCCACCAGGTGGCACCTTACCCCCTCCGTTCTGTATCTCAACCATAAATATCTCGCAGCTTGACCTACTATCCCCATTTTTCTCCCTCTGTTGTTTTTCTTCAACTTTATCCCTTCTTTAATGTTTTTTGCTTCTCCCCACCTCATAATAGTGGAAAATAACTAAACTCTACTTCTCTTACATCTATATGCACCTTACACTACCCTGTCAACTTACTCTTGCTTAGAAGCACCCTTAACTAACCTGGTAACTTACTTCTGCTTACTCCTATTTTTCACTTACCTGCAGTTCACTCCCATATTTCTGATTGTCTTCCTTGCTTGTCCACTCTCTTGTCTCTACCCACTCCGTTCGCCCTTCGGGCTCACTCTGCTCCCCTACCCTGCCCCCTATTCCCACACGCCCCCAGTACTCTTACACTTATAGCTCTCATGACCACACCCCTATCTCAACTAATCAATCAGTTAGTTCCCTATCATACAATCACTCAAACTATTCTACTGAACATCACATCCAACAATTAACTAACCTACCTCCCACCTTTTACTTAACCTAAACTACCTCTCCTTTGTTGGAGCTACAACCTACCTTTCTCCTCCCTGCATATCTCCCCACCTTTAAAATGGGTACAACACCTATCCCCTCAAAACTAAAACCTCTTATTTACCTATCATTCCTTTCCTGTCTCATTACTACTTACATCTTAACTTTCTATGAATACCCACTTTACTCTACCCTTCCTCTTCCATCTAAACATACCTCCTCACCTATACCAACTCTCTGTCCTACCTTCTCAAATCTCACCACTCAACCCAATTACCTACTAGCCAAGTACCACAGACTTGCGCATTTCAAGCTAAGTAAACCAAAATCTAGGAAACTTATAGACACCCTACAAAAACTTCTCCACCCAAAATATTTTATATTCCTCCACTTACTGTTGGATGGAGACATTAATCCTAACCCTGGGCCACATCTTACCATTTCTAATACCTTCAGGAAACATGACAAAGCCATCTCTCTGGCACTCTCCAAACCTACCAACTCTCTCTTTATTGCCCATCTCAACATACGAAGCATTTGTAACAAAACTCCTCAAGTTCATGCCCTTCTAGACACCCACCAATTTGATATTTTATGCTTGACTGAAACATGGCTAAAGCCCACCATCAAAGACAATGAAATCACCCCTCCCGGGTATAATATCATTAGACTAGATTGTACAACAAAAAAGGGTGGAGGGGTAGCTATTCTCCATAAAACACATATGCAAATTAGTATTATAGACCAGACTTTCAGCCTTGACAACAATGCTGAAATTATCAGCTCTAAACTTCAAATCAACAGTACTGAAGCCTTAAATATCATATGTATTTACCTTCCCCCAGGGAATAACATTAATGCACTTGAATGCATAGTTCACTCTCCATCTATCTCCCTCAAGAAACACTAGTCCTAGGTGACTTCAACATAGACTGGTTTTCCTGTAATAGTACAAATCGTACCTCCCACATAAACCTCTATGGCTTTACACAACTTATAAACAGTGCTACCAGAACTAATAATACCAACAATAAGGAAACCATCTTAGACTGGATTCTTACAAACACTCCTCAACAAACTTACCAATCAGGTACTCTCCCTGATGATCTCAGTGACCACTCACTTACTTATGTCATTAGGCATAAAACCAACTTAGTTTTACCTACCACATACAGGACACTACGTTCAAAAAAGCATTTTAACCCTGAAGAATTTCTAGCTATATTAATACAATGTAATTGGTCCCCACTAAAATATCTCCCTCTTAATGAAGCAGTAGAACATTTTAATTACACATTCTTATCAATCCTAGATCTTCATGCCCCAAGTTGCATTATTAGAACCAAAACTAAAGCAGCACCATGGCTGACCAACAATACTAGGCAAAAAATATCCCTCAGAAACAAATCTTGGGCTAAATGGCGTACAACTAAGACTCTAACTGACCACCAAAACTTCAAAGAGCTTAGAAACAGTACAAAAAAGCCATCCTACTAGACAAAAAGAACTATTATCTTCTATTACAACACACCTCCAAAAAAGAACCCAAAAAATTCTGGACCAGTATTAATAATCTCTTATCCCAAGGCCAATCTATCACACCCAACCCCCAGGGCTGCGACCCAAAGAATCCCACACAAACAGCTAACGACTTTAATTCATTCTTCACTAATACTATCCAATCTCTTGCCAGTCACCTATCTCCTGACACCTCTAAGCTCCTCTTACCTACTCTAAGCCTACCTCCTTCCTTTCACTTACAACCTGTATCTACCTCCTATATCTTATCAGTGCTCCAAAAACTCAAACCTACCACTCCTTCTGCAGACACACTTCCTGCAGAATTCTTACAAATAGGTGCCAAAGCTATTGCCTATCCCATTTCTATTCTGATTAATAGATCCTTAAAGGAAGGCATTTTCCCCTCTATATGGAAGATATCACACATCATCCCACTTCACAAAGGAGGCAAATCAAATGACTTCTCTAACTTTTGTCCTATAGCACTCCTATCATCTATAGCTAAAAATCACAGAAAAATGTATCCATAAGCAAATTCTAAGCCACCTTCTGCATAACAACCTACTTGCAAACTGTCAACATGGATTTAGACCTTCCCACAGTACTACCACAGCCCTACTCTCCTTTACCAACTCTATCAACTATAACCGTAACAATAACAACCTATCATCCTCTATCTTTGTTGACTTACCTAAAGCTTTCGACATGGTAAACCATAAACTTCTTCTGCACATACTAAAATCTTTCTCACTTGATCTCCCTTCCTTAACTTGGTTTACATCTTACCTAGAAAACTGCCAACAGGCAGTTCTCTGGAAAAATGCTTTATCCATTCTACTCCCTACATCTCTAGGTGTACCTCAAGGCTCTATCTTGGGCCCCCTTCTATTTTCCATCTTTATTAATGACCTCCAATTAGCTATCCCATATACCACCTGTATACAATATGCAGACAATTCTACTATTATCTGTACCGCTAATTGAACCCTTGAATTGAATTCCTTGAACCAAGTGAACATAGGATATAAGAGGATTGATCTAGCTATAGAGGAATACTTGCTAGACAATTGTATAACCAATGATATATATCAATTTATAAGGGTTGAATTTCCTACAATGGCTAATATAATAGGTATCCCCAAGATTCACAAGAGTTTAGAGAAACCTCCTTTCAGACCAATTATTTCTGGTTCTAATTCGAAGACATTTAATATAGGTGTTACTATAGATCATTGAACTAAACATGTTTATCAGAAAATAACACACTTATCTAAAGATTCCTGGAATTTTCTTGGGAAACTAACCCCTGAATTATGGGACAGTGACTTAATTTTCCTTACGGTGGATGTGGTGGACCTCTTTTCTTGTATCCCTAAGGTAGTTGGATTAGATTATTTCTGTAATAGTTTGCACAAATATTCTGATCTCAGTTGGGACAGGATCTGCCTAACAGTTGATATGATGGGGTTAGTTTTAGACCACAACTACCTCCAATTTCAAGGAGAACTATTTAGGCAGAGTAGAGGGGTCGCGATGGGCGCCTCTTGTGCTCCCGTTTTCGCGAACCTCGTTATGCTTGAATGGGAAACAGAATATGTTTTCACAAGTGATTTCTACAAGTACATGGTGCTGTATACTAGATACCTGGATGACTTATTTATATTGTGGAAAGGGCCAGGGGATGAAATTGTAAAGTTTATTGAATACATTAATAATACAACCAACTTCCTAAAATTTACTTACAGAGTCGAACATGATGGTATTCCATATTTGGACACTTTTGTAAGTAGTGATGGTCAAGGTTTCAATTCCAAAATATATAGAAAGGAGACTTTTTCTAATGATTATTTGGATTATGGAAGTAATCACCCCCCGCACGTTTTCAAAAACGTATTTAAAGGGCAGTGTATACGTGCTGCACGAATGTCATCTAGGAGGGACATAATGGAAATTGAACTTGATACTATATATCACATGTTCTTAAATAGAGGATACCCAAAAGCTATGTTAGTACAAACCCTAAATTATGTTAAAAGAGAATGGGGTAACAAATATGCACCTCTTTTAGGGAAGTTTTTCATACCCCCCAATAAAAATGATTTACATAAGGGTATCAACGTTTGTGTTATTAGGTTTAATCCGTACACAAATTTAGTTAAAGAAATTTTAAATAGACATTGGGACATTTTAACTACTTCTGACAACATCAGTGGTGTCATAGGAAACTACCCCAAATGTGTTTTCAAAACATCAGCAAACTTGAAAAATTTGTTAGAGCAGAATAAAGGGAAGAATATGTCCTCGAATAACAACAAAGGCACCACGCGCTGTGGTTCCTGTACCCAATGCAAATATATTAATGAGAACAAGATGACGAGGTTAAATAATAGGACTAGAATGTATGTACATAGTAAAAATGGGAATTGTAACACAATGAGAGTGGTATATTTAGCCACTTGCACATCTTGTTTGGCATACTACATTGGAAAGACGGAGAGGAAGTTTAAAACCAGAATTTACGAGCACCTGTATAAGATTAAAAAGGATACAAATAATGCCTTGAGTAAACATAGTATGGAGTGAAGCCCCACACATTCATTCATATTTTTTATCATAGACCATACTGATGTGTTAGTGAAAGGTGGCAATTGGAAAATTTATTTAGCAATGTTGGAGAGCAAGTGGCAAATTTTATGTGATGCCACTACAAATCCAGGATTGAATGATCACATTAGCATCAAATGTAGATTATTATGTTCTATCTATATACATTTTCATTAGATTAGATTACATTGTTGAACCTATATATTCATTCAGTATTTATGGCACCTGCAATTCACATTACTTACATAACAGACATAATTAATGTTAGGCATTAGGAATAGTTACCATTAAGGCCTGATAGTGTTTTTACATACATTTATCCACATATTTTTCTGTTATATATTATATATTTATATATTCATGTATTTTACGCATTTTATATAATTATTTTACATGATATTTATGTATGTATATCTGTTTTTAATATAGCTATTTATTTATTTATTTATTTATTTATACTTAAATCATTCTACATGAATTTTATACTCATTCCCACTGGTACATTTAGTGCATAGAATCTGTATCCTTATGGATGTCACTTTCAATATTGTTGCTGCTAGAAGGGTTGTTGTTATATTGTGTTGCGTTAAATATATATAGCACTTAAAGAGAATAGAAAAAGTTGGCGCCAAAAAGCTTTTAAATTGCCAAGTATATGTGTGTTTAATTGGTTCTGAGGAAGTCTGCCTGTCGCAGATGAAAGCGCTAAACCTGTTTAGTTTTGTGGAGCTCTGTGTGATTTTTGGAGAATAAATCATTTTTATCCATTTTATTCCTTGTTCGAGCTGTGGTATACTTCTTGGGCAAGCAAATCGGAACTTTGTTCTTTAGTATCGCTACATTTGGAGTGAATTACCTAAAGCTTTCGACATGGTAAACCATAAACTTCTTCTGCACATACTAAAATCTTTCTCACTTGATCTTCCTTCCTTAACTTGGTTTACATCTTACCTAGAAAACTGCCAACAGGCAGTTCTCTGGAAAAATGCTTTATCCATTCTACTCCCTACATCTCTAGGTGTACCTCAGGGCTCTATCTTGGGCCCCCTTCTATTTTCCATCTTTATTAATGACTTCCAATTAGCTATCCCATATACCACCTGTATACAATATGCAGACAATTCTACTATTATCTGTACTGCTAATTCACAAACTGAACTACACTCTATCACTCAAAAAGCTTTTAACACTGTTGAACAATGGTTCTCTGATCGTTGTCTACTCCTTAACCCCAAGAAAACTAAATTGTTATTGTTCTCACCTACTCGTAGATCTGCCCCACTAAACATTACTCTCTCTTCCATTGATTGCACTCTCATCTCTCCTGAAACAACAACTAAACTATTAGGCATAACCATTGACAATAATCTCAGCTTTGAGACTCACATCAATAGCACAATAAAATTAGTTAATAAAAAAATCGGATCCCTTTATAGAATCAAACCCTTCCTTTCACCTGAAGCAAGGACCACCTTAGCCAGATCACACCTTATCTCTACACTACTATATGCCTCCCCCATATACACTAATCTCTCCAAAAACAACCTTAAGAAACTAGCAACTTCCTACCATAATATTGCTCGATTTGCAACTGGATCCTCATTTAAAACTCACCACTGCCTGAACCTAAGAAAACTAGGCTGGTTGGAACTTCAGAACCAACTCACACTTCAGCAGCTCTTAATAGCTCACAAAATCCTTTACCAACCAACTAAAACACCTATACTCTCTAGCCTCATTTCACCTTACAATAACCTGAAACATCTACGTTCTTCCAACAAACTAATGATTAATACAACCAAACCCAATAACTTTGCAGGTGATTGTCTTTTTTCCAATTCAGTTGGCAAAACGTGGAACAGATTACCCTCTGTTATCCTGTCTTTGTCCTCCCTTCCACTTTTCAAAAAGCAGCTGAAAACTTATCTCAATAAACACTGGCTTTGCTCCTGTACCAACTCAGATTAACTTCCTTTTTTACCTCCCTGTCCTCCCTCCCTCCTAAATTCCTGCAACCTCTGCTCCTTATAGCCTTGTTAGCTCTCCCTTAATGACATACACACAGTCTTATGAAATACTCAAAAAAAAAATCTATAAGTTTTCTTTCTCAAGACATTTGCCTATTTTACTTTGTATTTACCATGACTTTTTATGTAATATGTGTATTAATTAGCCCTCATTTTATGCCTTACTATTTGAGTTGTCTATCTTCATATAATGTGTTTAATTACTGGAGCTTTTCTCCCCAGGCCTCTACTGAAAATGGACATATATCCAGCTAGACTAGCCCGGTCAACAAATGTAAAATAAATAAATAAATAAATAAAATATGAACTTTAGCAGGATTCATTTTTTCCATGCCTACCAAAACACAACTTAAGGTATTTTCAAATTCCACTTTATTTATGTGCTTAGTCATAAACATGGTTTTATAAGTATCAAGTACACAAAAATACAATATCACAGCATGTAAACAAAATGAGGACTTATTAAACAAGACAAGCTCTCTGAAACTAAACCATAAATTTGCAAATACACAGAGCATAAATGAAAAGGAACAATGTCCACGCCATCTTTGGCTGGGGGAGGGGGTGTCTCTGTAAAGCAGCATTCAAATCAATCATTACTGTAAAAGCTCCAATCCTTTGTCCTGCAATCTCAAATATGGAAAATATAAAACAATCCCCCAGATTTACTAATCTTCTGTGCAGGACTAATCTAGTTCTGCACAAAAGCAACAGTTTAAGAGGAGGATGGCAGCGCGCCATGTAAATTAATGAAGGCATGCTGCCTGAACACCTAATGCTACACGGAGTGTGGACGAGTGCAAGGGGCGTGTCTGAGAGCAGAGCTCTCAGACTAAACATGCCCCTGCAAAGTAGAACAGAAGAGTGTGTAAATAAATGAGCGAGACTGCTCATAAGTGTCTGCATATCCCCACCAACAGTCTCCATGTGTTCAACAGCAACAGTACAGTCAAATAAAACGAAGAAACTGTTTTTTTTTTTTTAAAGCCCCGAGTACAGCTAACTGTAGGTACATGGGTTTGCCTATCGCTTAGCTATGGTTAAAGCAGCTGAAAAGGCTGAAGAGGATAACAAGGAATATATATGCAAATGAAGCAGCACAGCAATAGTGTAATGGTTAAAGCATCCACCTAACGAACAGGCATTCCTGGTTCGAGTCCCACTGCAGCACATATTATTTTCCATGTGAAATCTGTATATGAACATATTGTTACATCTTATTGCTGTATAACCTACATAATAACATTTAAATGTGAACTGGAGTACTGCATTAAATGCACATGTGAAATGTCAGTGTCATAATGAGTAAGGCACTAGTAAGCATGTTTAAGCACAAATAAGCAGTACTAAGCATATATCAGCACTAGTATGTGTGTTTAAGTGCATTTGCATGGGGGTAAGCATTGCCTACACAGATTAAGCAAAGTAGAAGCTAACTGAGTGCAAGAAACTGTAATCAGAGGCTAGTAGTGCTTACCATTGCGCAAACCCATGCAAACTCACTTACAGCTGCTTTAAAGTGCCTTAATCACTCTGGATCCAACAGCCCATGTTCTGCCCAGCAACAAAATAAACTGCCTCTGCAAGGCTCAAACTCAGGACCCTGCACACTATAGTCACAGTGGTTAACCACGACTCCATCATAGCAATAGATGTGCATGAGGTATCAGCAAACTAATTCTCACCACAGGCAAATCAAACCAAACGTGAACTGAATCCATGCACAGTGTGAAGTGGTATAAACTGCTACATAACATAAATATGTGAACTGGAGTACTGCAGTAAGGCCAGATGTGAGGTGTTATTGCAATACAGTGTTGAAGTTCCCAGGACCCCATACAGCGTACGTACATATGAATCAAGAATACAAGACACATATATAACATGTAATGAAGAAGACATCAATGCAAAAAGGCAAATATCATGCAAATCGAATATTAAGCACCGCTAAGTGTTGCACAGCACTGCTACCCAGACTACTGGCAGGGATACTACCAGTGGGAGAAACAGTGTCAACCTGCAAAGTCTAATCTTAAAGAAAAGCATGTTCGTCCCTAGCGGGACAACCCCAAAAATTCTGCTAGAAAGAGTCCACGGGTTAACATACCATGCCTTACAGGTAAGCAAAGAAGGATATGTATGTTTGTGGACTAAATGTGTGGGAACCCTAAAGATCCATGGGGTGAGACAATGTACATGATGGGTCCTGAGAAGTGGAAAGTGGGCAATGCGTAGTGGTGTGGTGAGATTCGGATGGAACCTGTAGGAAGGAAGATTGATGTGGAGGAGGGAGGGAGGGTGTGGAGGGAATGATGGGTAAGACATTATGGGCCAAGGTGTGCTGGGGTTTAACAGACCTATTCTAATGGGACCACCCCATGGATGTAAGTGAGATAGGAGGGGGGAACAGGAAGTTAACTGAGACATACCATTTCCCATGGCAAAGCACAGTATGAGTAATATGTATGTTGTATAACCCATGGAATAACATATATACATATATATATATATATATATATATATAAATATATATATATATATATATATATATATATATTTATTATTTTTTATTTTTATTTTATTATTTTAGATATATATATATATATATATATATATATATATATATATATATAAACTGGAGTACAGCTGCCACGAAGGAATATATATATATATATATATATATATATATATATATATATATATATATATATATATTAATATACATATATGACCTAGAGTACTGCAGGAAGTGCACATGTGAGGTGTCAGTATCATTATGCATAAAGCAGTAGTCAGGTTAAGCAGCAAGAAGCAGTAGTAAGCATATGTCAGCACAAGTAAGTGAGTATAAGGCCGTGTGCGTGGGTTTGCACAAAGGTAAGCAATACTAATTTCCAGTTATGGTGTTCTACACCCAGTAAGCCTCTAAACTGCTTAACGTGTGTAGGCAGTGCTTACCCCCATGCAAACCCGCTTACAACTGCTCAAAAGTACCTTAATCACTCTGTATCCAATGGCCCTTGTTCTGCCTAGCAAAAAAATAAACTGCCTCTGCAAGGCTCAAACTCAGGAACCTACACACTATAGTCACAGCAGCTAACCACCAGGCCATCATAGCAATATATAGGAATGAGTTATCAGCAAACTAATCCTCACCACAGGAAAGTCAAACCAAACATGTGAACTGAATCTATGTACAGTGTGATGTTGGATAAGCTGCCACAGAACATAAATATGTCAACTGGAGTACTGCAGTAAGCATAGATCTGAGGTGTGATTGTAATAAAGTGTAGAATTCCCCACGTCCCATACAGTGTATGTACACATGAATCACGGATACTAGACACGTATATAACCTGTAATGAAGAATCAATCATTGCCAAATGGCAAATATAGTGCTAATTAACTATTAAGCAATGCTAACCGCAGCACAGCTCAAGTTAGTAAGTGTAAGCAATGTGTAGCAGAACCAATTCAATCTGCCTAGTGGTATACCTCTTTAAGCAGTGCCATCCTTATGTAAGCAGATGTGCCCATAGCTTAGCCTTTTCAAAACTGGCCAATCACAGGAAAGTACAGGAAAATGGCCGTATTTAAACCCCACAGGTGGGAATACTTCTCATAACTGGTTGTAGCTTCCTACTGCAGGAAGAATGGCTGGTGTGGATGAAGGCACTCAATTTAGAGCACAGCGCTGGGGCATCCATGAGTCAAAAATCATGGTATGGCTCCTGGTAAAATACCATGATCAGAGACTACTGCGGGACCAGTACCAGGGATTGCAGTATAAAATGGAGGCCTGAGACCATCTCGCCCATGACCTCACCAGTGCCACAGGAATCCCCCGGACTGGTGAGCAGGTCAGGCACCACCATGCTGACATGAAGTGGTAGAAAGGGGATGTACTGGAACATTGGATCCAGGAGTCTCGGCAGATGCCCAATGCCCCAGGACTGAGTAAGTACTCATTCTACTAAGTAGTAAATAATTGCCTAGCTTCTGTATACTATGGATAGATATGGCTAAATATCACTGCATTTCTCTGACAGCTGCAGATGAGTGGGCTGCGAACCTGCAAGCCCATAATGCTAGGCTACAAAGGCTGCATCGCGAGGCAGGTTAGTAATCAGTCTGCATGTACTGTCATAACAAATAAATATAAGAGCCTTAGAAAGTGTTGTACCAGTAGAAATAAATGTGTAATAGTCTGTGAATAAAGGTATAACCCCTGGAGTGCTTCTGTTTAATCTTCTCTCATATGTTGGCGATCTGTTCCATACTATAACTAGTAATTTTGTATCTTAAGCAGTGTCACCTACACCGTGGTATGTAGATAAAATGGGCATGAAGTCCTGCATAACAATGTTGGAAGTGCCAAGAGGTCAGTTATATTGTACAAGTTAGGGAGACTTAGATAGGAAACAGTCAAAAGCTGTACATCAATTCCCTGATAGCACAATGTACTGTGATGTTAACTATAGCATTTTGTCACACACAGCAGGGGTTTGAATCCTGGGAGTGCTACTAAGTTGTATGCATAATCATACCCCACAACTGTACAGATTTTGATACAATGTTCAGCTAGAAAGCTGTATGTATAATTACACCCAACAACTGTACAGAATTTGCTAGCATGTTCAGATTGAAAGTTGCATGCATATTCATACCCCACAACTGTTCCAATCTGTCCGGCATGTCCAAATAAATGGCCCTTATCACCAACTTGGTACCCTGTTCCCCTGAAAATCCAGTGTGATATTCCAAGAATTGTAGCCAGCTGTCAATCACATATAACTGATATTCAAACATGCACATTGTCAGAGATTGTATATGGAAACAAACCTGTCATTCTAGTGCCTCACCCAAAGTGTATGACTGCAATTCTCAACATATGTTGCATTAACACCTGATGCCTGTCAAGTCTGTATATAAGACACAGGTCACGTATATAATAATCTATAAACATGCCAGTGTACAATATAAGGCCATTTTGTAGTGTAATAATACATGTAAGGGTCGCGACTTCCAAACACCCCTCCCCATCCAAGGTGTTTACCCCAGTGACTAAGAATGTTGTGAAAACTACAAGGATATATTAGTTGTTAATTGAACTCTCTCTCTCACCCCTACCATATGTGCATAATAACCCAATGACACTCCTCAACTGGTATGTGTACACTCCAAACTTTTGTTGGGACATATGCCCTAATGGTTTATAAATATTTACATTTGTTTCTATGCATGTGCCATGTAAAAATACACCCATATTGGTGACCTGTTGCCATCAATGAAACCTGCATGCTCCTGTAATGGCCACTGTTGTTCCATATATGCATGTGATCTGCTTGCTCTGCAATTGTGTTAATTCTGGTGTGTTGGGTTAATGGGAGTCCCTATGCATGCTGTTATAACTAATCCTGAATGCTAGTGACTGTTACTAACCCATATCTGTCATAAACCTGTGACAACACAGCTCGTATGGGAAGGCCGGTCCCAGTGGACCTACCTGTCCCACCCCAGCTGGCCATGGCACTGGGCACCAGCACATCTGGGGCCCAGCCTGGGACCTCCTCCTCTGTGGGCCCTGTGCCATCCTCGGGTGGAACCGCTGCAGGGGATGGGGCTTGCCCCCCCTCGGAGCGGGATCGGAGGGGAACCTGTTACCCGTCAACAGGTCCAGGCCATGGTGCATAAGGAGCTCGATCTGGAGTATCGAGAGTGGCTATGCTAGCT
This sequence comes from Protopterus annectens, assembly GCF_019279795.1. Classification (NCBI taxonomy): domain Eukaryota; kingdom Metazoa; phylum Chordata; order Ceratodontiformes; family Protopteridae; genus Protopterus; species Protopterus annectens. The sequence continues at coordinate 1,575,758,546 of NC_056733.1, read as the reverse complement.
TGAGGGCTGAGTGGCACTATTAGAGGGTGAGCCTGCCGCTCCTGCACAGCCCCCAGCACAGCCCACCTTCGGGGCTGTGGCGGTGCAGTGGTGACTGCCTATGGGTGGGGACCTCAGTCCCACTGTTTCCAATTGGAGGCTCATGGGCTTGCGACTTCCAAACACCCCTCCCCGTCCAAGATGTTTACTCCCACATGTGTCATATACTGGCCCTGTATGCATCTTGTGTGTCTTGTCTGTTAACCTACCCAACCTACCTCCCCAAATATACCTACTACCAATCCCCAACATCCCACTATCACCTAAAAAAAAGAAAAAAAAAAGGGCAATCTGTTTCCACAAAAAATCTCACCCCATACATAGCTGTCCATTTCACACACGTGTCCACTGGACACATGTAATCTGGTCTAATTGGCATCACAATGAATATATGTTGTCCTCATCCAAAAGTACCATGTACACAGAAACCCTGTAAGAACAGCAAGATACATTGCACACAACAACACTACTCACTCTGTCTGTAGTTCTGGAACCTTACCCAAATGTGGATTTGGCCTGTGTCTGCAGGTTCTGCTGTAAGAGGTATTGCTGCCTGCTGTCTGTAACACTGATGTCCACACACAGGAAGGATGTCATCCATACTGTAAAGGGGAAGGGACAACGCCCACAAAAGGCAGCAATTTATAGTACAGGGTTGCCATGACAGTGGTTATCTGAAGTACTACACAACAAGCTGCATGCAGTTAGCAACTGGTGCAGAGGCCACCACCTGATCATATGCAATACCAACAAAAGCATGCTACAATCTATTCAAACCAGCTCAATCACTCTACTGGAGAGACTGCGAGAGAGAGAAAGAGATAGAAAGAAAAAAAACCTTCAAGAAAGTTCACAAAGCTCAGGGTTGTGTTACAGTGGAAACAACATAACAGGTATGTGAAACAGATATTAATTTACTGGCATGTAGTATATGGCATAGAATAATAGGATGTATACTGTGAAAGGATGTATATGTGCCATCAGTACTTGTTCCTGTAATTATGTTGTGCTCAACAACTGCACTGGACAGTAGTATCAGTCCCTGTGGACAGTGGGTCATACCTGTCAAATGTGCAGACCAGCGGTGAATGACAAAGATGTGACCCATGATATCTGTGTTCTGCAAATTACTGTAGCCAATGGCTGACGGGGGTATTAATACCACCATGACAGACACATGGGTGAGAGACCAAACCACCGGCGGGACAGTCATGTTAAAATGTAGCATAGAATGTCCAACTGCCACAGCAGTTTAATATGCTTATCTAATGTTTGTCACCATATATACCCCCCCATGTTAGTCTGTGTTCACATGTGACACCTGTCTGTGTTGCAACAAGGCAGAACAGTTCAGCTGTGAAGTATCAGTCCCTATGGACAGCTTTACCAGAAAGGTTCATCCAGACTCTGCTACACTTTGCTGTGAAGGAAAGGTTTTAGTTTGATTTTATTTGTTGTATTTTTTATTACTTTATTGCCTTTTTATATTTTGAATACTGTGGTTTGTTTTCTTTACCTTGTGTTTTACTTGCATTCTGCTTGAACTGCATATTAAAACTTTGAAAGAGACCACAGCTCTGTCTCTTCTGTGTCAGGCAGAAATTAGAACTGATCAATTAAGAGCTCATTCATAAGATAGAAGAGGTCACTTAAGGTTAATCATTTGTGAACTGAGGGGGTGGAGCTAGGAACTAAACCTTCTATTTAAGGGGTAAAATAAAACATTTCAGAGCTTTACCAGAAAAGCTCATCCAGACTCTGCTACACTTTGCTGTGAAGGAAAGATTAGTTTTCTTTAATTTGTTGTATTTTGTATTACTTTATTTCCTTTTTTATATTTTGAATATTTTGGTTTGTTTTCTTTACCTTGTGTTTTACTTGCATTCTGCTTTAACTGCATATTAAAACTTCAAAAGAGATGACAGCTCTGTCTCTTCTGAGTCAGGCAGAATTTTTTCCCACCCTCCCACCTAGTTACAGTTGTCTTGTTGAATACCACTGTATTTCTAGTTGCCTGCCTCTTATGTTAATCTGACCATATATCTCATTTCCTCTCTACTTTCACTGGCTTGTGTGAGTAATCACAAAATCATAATTTTTGAAATCCCTCCCTTTCAACTATTTAAATTTATTGGCCATCCTACTGTATTCCATTGTACCAAAATACAAAAGTGACGACCCCTTTCAATCCATCTTGCTGTTTTAAAAATAGTAACTCTCCACTAAACCTTAAACTTTTAAACAGGTAAAACTTAAGTTACCTACTTTCACATTTAACTTCTCTAGTGCACACTGCAGTGTGCATTTTTTTCATCTTACCTTTAAGCATCCCTGTGACTAGCACTTACTCTAATACCTGCTGGAAAGCACTAGGAAGCTTTAAACTGATACAAGCACTCAACTCTCATTGTTAATAAGGAGAAATTAATCATAGGCACTAAACAGCCTATAATTGCAAAGTACCTTGCTAAGGTAAGGGAAAACAGCTCCTGTACTTTACAAAAAAAAAAAAAAAAGCACCAAACCAGGCATGCCCAAGGGTCAGCTTCCCGTGATTTCTCCTGTGCTCCTGGTGAATCTGGGCATACTGGGGCAATGCAGCAATTGCCTCATATACACAGAGAACCCTCTCCTCCTACCACCCAACACTACAACCTGTGAGAGATGCACTTACATAGCCAAAATGGAAGCAAAGCTCTCTCCACCCAAGATTGTGCTAGACAGTCAAGAGGAGAAGGTTAACACCCACACTACACCTCAAGCAACACATAGCCCTTCTAAACCCACACCACCAACACCCACATATAGCAACAATAAATCCACATATGCAGAGGCCCTTAACTGTAACATGCCCAAGCAACAAGGACCTCTGAAGCTGAAACGCAAACAAACACCAATCACAACCAAAGTGTCACATAGCTCACAACACCAGTGTGCCACCCAGCAACAGCCCCTAAGTCAAGACAACATACCTAACACTTTAGTCATAGATGACTCTATAGTCTGGCACACTGATGTCCCACTCACCAGGTTAAACAAGGAGAAAATTACAATCAGCTGCCTGTCGGGTGCCAGGATCCGCCACATAACGCATGCACTCAAGTCACTCCACAACAAGTACAAATATGACTCTGTCATTGTCCATGTTGGAGTGAATGACTTGAGACGTACCTCCCTGGACTACATGATAAAATACATGGAAGAGCTCTCGGATCATGTGGCCCAGGCAGGTATGACCCTAGCCCTGAGTAGCATCATGCCTTCGCCCAGAATGATAGAATGATACCACAATATAAGGACAAAATGATTGACTTCAACAATTGGCTAAGCTTCTGGTGACATTCAAAGGGGATCCAGTATCTGTCTGCCTGGGACGACATGATCGACAGACCATGATGCTTTGCCAGAGATGGTCTGCACCTGTTGCCCCTGGGATTCAGGTTACTGGCTAAGGCTCTTGCCACCCCTATAGTGCCTTTTTTAGGCAAAGTTCAAAGGACAAAACCACCATTATAACAGGTACAAGCATGCAAAATCTGAAGGTAATGCTACTCAATGCTAGAAGTCTAAACCTCAAAATGCGCTCTCACGAGCCACTCCTAAAAAGTGGAGAACATCGATATCTGTGTAGTAACTGAGACCTGGTTCAAGGCTGCAGAGAGCACCCCTGCAATACCAGGCTACAACTCTTACCACACTTTACGGCCACCAAACCAGGACCGAAACACTAAAGGTGGTGGAGTGTCAATATTCACCAAGGATATTCACACCACCAGGCTAGTTGCCCAACACAATGCATCTGAAATTCTCCAGGTGCAACTAACACTACGTAAGACTGCAATCCAAATAGTAGCTTGCTACAGATCCCTCACCATGCCCCAAGATTATCACTACACTTTCTAAACATACTGGAAAATATTAAGATAGAACCAAACACCGTAATACTGGATGATGTTAACAACCCTGCCATTAACTGGGAAAACTACTCGTGTGCCAACACCTTTGCCCAATGGTTCTTGGAATTCATAAATTCCAATGCCCTGGATCTACTAATCCATAATCCCTCCAGGGTCTCCAATATCCTAGACTTGGTCATTACCAACATGGGAAATCGATGCTCCACACCTATGGTCAGACCTTCATTGGTCAGGTCTGACCATAAGCTAATCACCCTTAACATCCACACCCCACCCCCACCTCCCAGTAAGGAAACCTCCATAAAAAAACTTCTCCAAAGCCAACTTCATGCTACTCAAGTCAGAAGTGGCAAACTTCATGACACCCATGCAGACAGGAACTGAAAGTTCAACTGCTGAATCCTACACTAAGGCACTGTACAAGCACATCCACTCATGCATGAATAGTGCCATCCCAAATAGATCCAAGATGCTTTCATCCAAAAAAAAGGAAGCCAATCTGGTGGTCCTCTGCCATAAACAAACTTTACAACAAAAGGAAGAAACTGTTGCAGAAAAGAGGAAAATCCCAGGATGCAAAAAAATCTCCCTTACCAGCCTCAGTAAGAAACTGAGATCCCTCATAATATCCTCCAAAGCTAGTTACGAAAATAAAATTGCCAAAGATTCCAAAGACAACCACAAGGCATTTTCTAACTATGTCAAGAATCTAAATGGCAATGCTCAGATCTGCTCTGAGCTAAAACAGAATGGCATTAAATATACTGATCCCAAAGATATTGCCAATATCCTGGCAGATCGATTCAGTACCAACTTCAACCCCCTCTCACCCCCTAAATGACCCATCTCAATACCAGACGATTGTCAAATTCTGGTAATAACGGCCACACAGGTAAAAAACATACTCTCCAAAGCTAAGAATACAGCATCCATGGGACCAGATGACGTCCCATGCTGTGTACTACATGAACTACAATATGAACTGGCACCTAACCTAAGTGTCATGTTTAATCATAGCCTCACCTCAGGTTTCATGCGTACTGAGTGGTGCAGAGCTACAGTTATCCCACTCGACAAAGGGGGATCCACCTTGGATCCCGGAAACTACCGTCCCATCAGTCTGACAAGCCTTATCTGCAAGGCCATGGAGCGTATTATAATGGAATTTCTAAACAAAGACACTGGCAACCTTCAAACACTGGACCCCACCCAGTTTGGGTTTGTGAAGGGCTGATCTTGTCTCCTGAACCTGACTGATTTCTTTGAATCAGTCTCCAGAGCCATGAACAAGGGTAAGGTGGTTCACACAGCCTATCTAGACCTTGCCAAGGCCTTTGACACCATCCCCCACTCTGGAATCATAGATAAACTTACTAAGCTGGGCATTAATCCCTACATCACCCAATGGGTTACTAACTGGCTTACTGATAGAACCCACACTGTAAAAGTAGCCGACTCCAAAACCAGCTCCAGACAAGTGACAAGTGGAGTACCTCAGGGTTCAGTCCTGGGACCGCTCTTGTTTAGCATCTACTTCTCTGAAGTACAGGCCAACACTAAGAGACTCTGGCTAACATAGGTCACAGATGACTGCAAACTGGGGGGGGCCATTATTGATCTAATATTTATAATAATAATCCCCAAATGATGTGGATACTCTACAAAAGGGCCTTACAGAAAAAGATGCTTGGAGCCAGAGCCATGGGCTCAAGCTCAATGCCAAGAAATGTATAGTTATCCCCTTTGGGAAAAAACATGTACCCGTGAATTACCATATAGGTGGCAGTACACTAAACACCAAAAGTGTGATAAGAGACTTAGGGACACAGGTGGACAGTGGTTTCACCTTCGATATCCACATTGCCAGAACAGTCAGGAAATCCTTCTATGTGGTGCACCTCATCACTAAGGGCTTTTCATCCAGAAAAAAGGAGGTCATTGTCCCACTGTACTCATCCCTCATTAGACCCATTATAGAATACAACGCCCCATTTGGTATGTACCTATCAAGACATCTGCAACAAGTGGAAAGGCCGCAGAAATACCTCACAAAAGAATCACAGGCCTAAAGCAGATGCCCTACGCTGACCACCTTAAAAAACTCCAGCTATACTCTGTAGCATATTGTCTACTCAGAGGCGATCTCTGCTTAACATACAAGGCCATGTCAAACCCAGAGCTGTTGGACATGCTACACTTAAAGAAATTCCAATACCTCAGAACCACATGCTCCAGGGATCTAAACCTTGTCATCACAATAAACAAAACATGCTGGAGGGATAGTTTCCTGACCCAGAGACTCCCCAGACTCTGGAATAAATTGCCCATACATGTCAAGCAGAGTGCCTCTTTGGACCTCTTCAAAAGGAACCTTGACGATTGGATGGGAGAAAGGAAATTCACCCCGGGGATCACGTCAGTCGCCCTGCTAGACAGGGGTCCAGGGAAGTAAATAGTGTGGGAAGAAATAGGCAGGGAATTGTTATGGCTAGCCTTGTATAGGCCCTAGGGCTGATAGCATAGTACCAACCTATGAACCTATAAGAGGGTACATGAGTGTGGTCCAGATGTTCATATGCACCCCGCATACAGATACATATATGTGTGGTACATATTCACAGCTGTGTATGTGTACAGAACCTCGGACAGTTATACATTTATATAGGTATATGAACAACACAGAATGATATCCACACATATATGCACATATGTATATATACATACACATACACATATATATATATATATATATATATATATATATATATATATATATATATATATATGGGTTTACTACATATGACCGAAAGTTCATATGACAGAAGCCCATTTGACTGAGACCAAATGACCGAAAGTTCATTTGACCAAAAACCCATATGACCGAAAACTCATTTGACCGAAAAACTGCACTGGCAGGTATATGCCCTGTTCCCCACTGTAGTGCGACCCTGTAGTGAGAATATAAAGTTGGGGGGTGGGGGGGGTGTAGCCTCTCACATACTTGCAGTTTATGCACTATTACATAACTGTGTATCCATTAACAATACATTAAAACTTATAACATCAGTAAAAACTGGTTGCATAATGTGGGGGTCTACACCCCCCACACACCCCCTAACTTTATATTCTCACTCCAGGGTTCCACTACACTGGGGAACAGGGCATATACCTGCCAGTGCTGTTTTTCTGTCAAATGAGTTTTTGGTCATATGGGTTTTTGGTCAAATGAACTTTCGGTCATTTGGTCTCAGTCAAATGGGCTTCGGTCATATGGACTTTCGATCATATGTAGTGAACCTATCTATATATATATATATATATATATATATATATATATATATATATATATATATATATATAAAGACTTATTCTTGTAACATTTGTTTATGTCTGTTATGTACTTCACAGATAAAGATTCTAGTTGTCTACTGATGTACTATGTGTTTCATCTGTAAATATGTTGTAAGTAATTGCTATGTAAATTGTTAATCGCTATGTAATCCAATGTAACTACTGTCTGTTTATTTTAACTGTGGAGCTTTTCTCTCTGGGCCTCCGCTGAAAATGGACCTACGTCCAGTCGGACACTCCCGGTCAACAAATATAAATAAATAAAATAAATAAATATGTACATGTCAAAACATTTTCCCTGCCATGACATGTGTGAGAGAACATCACACATCAATACACAACATACCTACACACCAGTACATGACTGCAAGATGGAGTGTGGAGTGAGGTGTGTGACCCATGTTGGAAACACATTGCAATTGCATGGGATGGTGGGATATATATGTTGGTGAAGGGTATTAGGCACATAATAGTATGTGGGTCTGGCTGGGTGACAAACAAGACAGCATACAGGGCTGGTATATGACACATGTGATGGTTCAACACTGTGGACGGGTACTTACATTTGGAATGTGGAGGCCATTGAGCCCCCACATGGGAACAAAGGGAACATGCCACCATTGTAGTGACCTGCTCCAGCAAGTACGACATTGTGTCGCTGCCGTGCGGGGTGACCACCTTGCAATGGGGGGGGGCATAACATCCACCCCCCCTCACTAGATTGGAGGAGCTGCTCATCAGCCTGGTAGCACCTGCCCACTCGCAAGAGCTCCAGACCTATATGGTCATTGAGGTGGGTGCTACTCACACACCAGACATTGAGCATGCAGGTAAGGTTCCAGGGCATATCAGTAGACTACTGTAGTGTATGCATCTGTACAGGAAGACCATGCATGTGTGAGATGTGGGGTATAGTGCTGTATAGTACTGATATGCAGTAATACATAAACTGTAGTACTGTGGACTTCAGCTGTTGTTGTACTGTAATATTGCAGCCACCCTGTAGCAATGCCACAGCTGTGGCCACTGACATCAACTCTATCCCATGTCAATGTAGGTACCTTTGGGATACCAGCAAGGTAGCGTCCGGATGCCGGTGAGTATGGTTTAAGGTTATGCTTCACAATTCCCTGTGCATGTCATAGCTAAAGTGTAGGCCATGTACATATCCTACACACCTACCTATAATGCATGCTGTACATGTGCACTGACACAGCACACACCTCACTAATGGGATTACCAGCCTGAAACACATGCAATATACAGTCCATCTCAGACAACTGAGGCTACACTCCAGTGCACAGTGCCCAGGCACAGCTGACATCTGCCCAACATACACAGCTAAGTCATACACAGAGCAGTAGAACATACTATATATAATGACATCCCACTCCCTCTGCTAACACACGCTCCAGGGACTTAAACCTAATGAACACATTACACAGAACATACTGGAGGGATAGGGCTCTGTCCTGGGGAATCACCACACTCTGGAACAGACTACTCATACATGTCAGGCAATGCTACTCATTGGCTCTCTTGACAGAAACACTTGGCAATTGGATGGGGAATGGAGAATACACCCTGGGTAACATGTGTGTGACACAGTCTGACAGGGGAATAACATTAGTGGGTGGTGCATGTCAGGGAACCCCTGTGACTAGGCTTATGTAGGCCCCACGACCAATAGACCAGTGCTCACTTATGAACCTATGTGTACCACAGGCAACATCAGCCAGGGCCCAGTCATGGTCAATAATGGTCTCTACACTCACCATAGGTACAGTACAATGTCTGTGGTTGGTTTAATGGTAATCTACCACTCATACATGCACCACTGATGATAACATATGTGAATACATATCAAGTAGTCACTAAACACGTGTCCACATGTGATCCAGGAACACACCGAGAATGCGAACAGCAGCAGAAGCACGCCAGACACACAGAGACACATCCTGCAATAGTGTGTACACCCATGAGGTATGGTGCACAGTACATGCCAGGGTGCTGTACAGATGCACGACAATGCTGTGGACATGGGTGCAGTGGATTCTAGGGGGAGGGCCATCACCTACAAACAGAAGCCATTCATCACAGCCATGTATAATGTTGGTAACGGGGATTGACTACAGTTGCACTGCATGCTGTTCAGCCCCACATGTCCTGCATGCTGACACATGTGTAATTACAGGTATGTGTGTGATACTGTACTGCACCATCAACTGCTATTGTGTGTGCTATGGGGTTGTGGGAGCTATCTGGTGTAGTGTATGGGTTGCCATGCATGTCGACTGCATGTATGTATGTCTGTGTGTGTGGCCATGTTTGCACACGTGTGTGTGTGTGTGTGTGTGTGTGTGTGTGTGTGTGTGTGTGTGTGTGTGTGTGTGTGTGTGTGTGTGTATTTACTGTTTAGCGGTGTTGTACAAGTTTTACAGTCTGTTCCCTGTTTTTCCCTCACAGGTGGTGAGGTGGGGCTGGGTCCCCCTCACAGGGAATATGATGTCACTGATACAGACAGTGACCATGAAGATAGGTGTGTTGAGGCACAGGAAGGGTCATCAGGGGCTGCAGCTGGGCAAACAATTGACAACCCACATGTATCCACACCATCTATGCACACAGTCACGCTGCCTCTACACACCTCATCACCATTGGCCCTAGCTGAGGGACAGCCTACAGTTGGCATGGACCAGGACAGTGTGGTATGTATGGCACATGTGTCAGAATACAGCAGCCATAGCCAGATGTCTGGCGCGGTATCACACAGGCAGATCTGCAGGGGTGCTTCTAGGAGCACTGCTGGTCATCATGCACCTGGCAGATGTGCAACATCTATTTCAACCACACGCATGTTCCAGACTGTCATGGAGGCACAGGCATGAATGGAATGGTATAACAGACAGGGTCTAAGGGCACAGAGGGCTCATCACACCTCTATAACTGACACATCCATGACCTAGCAGGTGCCATCCGTAATTACACCGAGGACATGGACAGACGGTGGAATGAGACATTGGAACTCATCCAAAATGTCATGTCCATACGTCAGGACATGGCAGGATGGTTGTGACGGCCACATGGATGTATGCCAGCAACACCAACAGCTGGAGGTCACCGTGGACATCCAAACAGTCACAGCCACTCCCGTAGTGGCAGTACCAGCCCCAGCACTGTGGGGGGAGCTGTCCACAACCCATCATAGCAGACCACATGCACGTGGCACTGGCCAGTCCCAGGAAGGACCTGGATCCAGTGGACATCTGTCAAACTCGGGGGACAGTACTCGGTCTGGCTCTATACCTGATACTGCCTGTAGCACCACTGCCAGGCACAGGTCCCGTGTCCATGGCTGGAGATGGTGAACTGCAAACCCTGCCAGGTACAGTCTGCAGCTGTCCCACAATTCCCTGTATAGGGCAGCCAGATGGAGGAACTGTGTGCATGCAGACACACACACATAAACAACGGACCTAGGCCAACCACATACCTGCACACATGACATCACCAGTGGCCCACAACAATACTCAGGCCCCTCACACACACACACACACACACACACACACACACACACACACACACACACACACACACACGCGCGCACACACATATGTTGTCAATTGTATGGTTTAGCCTAGGCCTCTGGCAAACCAACAACACACCCTGTGCTTATGATGATACATGTGCCACTGCCTGACATCCATAACATCGATGCAAGGACAGGCAAACATGGTTCTGATGCACAGGGTGTCTGTACAACAGTGTAGCAATGGAATGATGTGTAGCATGTTCTCATCAGTAAAGTGAAATGCTAATATCTTGCAAGGTGTAGCTGTGCAGCCATGATGCATCATAGTTTTAATTAACAATGCTGTATTGTTGTCACCAGTACCTGTTCAGATTGTGTTGTGTTTGTCCATGTGCCACATGGTTGATGGGTGTAGTGGTGTCAGCAGGCCTTCTACAGGGGACACCAGTAAGTGTAGTGGGTGGTACACATGCCATGGCTGGATACAACACACAGTGCCTTTGGTTAGGATGCAGTACAGGTACAGGACTGTACACATGGAGGTATATCCCCGTGCAGGTAACACATCTGTTGCACATGTAATCCAAACAAGACAGGATAGGCACAACCACACAGCGCTATATATGCAGTCTGCAATGTGGATGACAATGAATATGCTAACAGCAGGGCGTATGCCCCTATCCCCACTCTACTGCAATCCTCACCTAAGTAACATGTGTGTGCCAATGCCAGTGGCATAGCCCTACCCTTAGGAGGGTGTGAGGTGCTCAACTACTGTGAATGATGTAGATAACAACTAACAACCTGATTACATACACTGTACAGTATTACAGACAGCTATGTGGGGAGATAGATGCAACAGTAACTGCAATTATGGCAATTGTGTCCATATCAGCCACACCCAGTGAGTTATAGCAATGCCAGTGGTGCTACACACTTCAGCAGTGTGGATGAGGGCATTGACACATCTATGACCTGTGAAGGACTGTATACCCATGGGATGGCGCCTGTGGTATGTTGGCATATGCCAAGCAGTCCTGGTGGAAACATATCCTGTGAACGGAGGTAGATCCCGTAACAACTACACACATTCCTACAAGCAGGATGGTGTACAAAAGCCTGCTTTGATCTACATAGGCATTGTGCACCTCCTAACCCTCATCTACACCTGTCATGATTAGGTTAAGGAGGTGTACCAGGTTCAGGTTGTATTCTCTGCCTTTGACAAGTCCAACATTGGGGGGGACCCCCGTGTTGAGATAACCAGTGACATTGGCCATGGGTTCATTGTTGGCATGTTCCATGTCCCTGCAGACCACGGTCATCAGGCTACTGGGTGGTAGTTCCCAGCTGACATGGTGGGTTTGTGGATGTCCTTGCCAACATTGGTGAAACCATTGTCAGGTGTAGGTCTATTGGATTGTATGAGGGATCCCAGCTACTTACTGCACCTGCCCAGGGGGTTCCCCCAAGCATGACATGTCACTTGACTATACTGCATGATATGTTAGTAATGCCAGCTTTACATCCTACAGGTGGGATGGAGTACGGTTAACATGTACTGCCCTTGTCATGTAGGGTCCTGCTTATGGGATTTGCTAAGGTTGGTATTGTATTGCAGGCCAGATATATTTGGCTGGGGGGAATACCTATCCATGCCAGATATATGTTGTTTGGGTCTCTCAAACCCATCAATGGTGCATGTGGACATATATCTTGTGGTTATGTTCCCAGTTCCATCTACAGATGTATGTCCATATATGCCTATATTGATATATATGTGTTCACCTTTGACAGGGGGACAATCATTCCTTCGAACAGCCCTTTCTGCAAACCTAAAGGACTAACCCATCATTTCTTACTTCACCACAGTTAAGAGAATTGCAGTTCTAAAGGCACCTTCGCTGACACTCAAACTGCAAGTTGGAATATATATCATAATGGCGGGGGGCATGACTCCCTGCACCACCCCTCTGGGGGGCTGGGCCCCTCACAACCCCCTACTGTGATATACGAACTCCTAGTGTGCACTACAGTGGGGATAGGCAAATATTCCCCATCCCCACTATAGTGGCATCCGCAATCTAATTGCCTAATCTGCAATGAGCGAATGCATACTGACATTCACACTTTGCACATTCTATGCATGTATTGCAGGATTGTGCAATGTTGAGAACATACTTTAGGCCAACCAGCTTCCGGACACATGGATTTCTCCCTTTGAAAGGTGAGCCATATATATGCTGACATATATGCAATCCTAGTGTTGTCTATATGTGGACATGTGAATATATACATATATATTGATGGCTGTATGTGTAGCTATGTATATATGGCCTTATATATATATATATATATATATATATATATATATGTATTCCTATATCTACATATATAGATATGTTATATCCATTCAATGATGAATATATATATATATATATATATATATATATATATACATATATATATATATATATATATACACACACACACACACAAATACATCTACATGGTGGAATACATTCCCTGTAATGTTGTATACCTGGGCTGGATGATATGTATGTGAAAACATCATGATTATGCATATCTGCCATGGCTTAGTGGTAAATCACTTTGTGTAAGATGTGCAGGGTCCTGGTTACAAGCCTTGCAGGATCTGTTTATTTTGTTGCTGGACAGAACACACAAACCTGCTTACAACTACTTTATGGTGCCTTAATCACTCTCTATCCAATGGGCCGTGTTCTGGCCAGCAACAAGTTAAACAACTCTGGCAAGGCTAAACCAAGGACCCTGCACACCCTAGACAAACCAATGTACCACTAAGCCATGACAGGTACACAGATATTCAATGTTTCAGAAACATATCAGCCAGTTCTGTCATGCAGTAGTGCAGAGAATGTATACCAACATCTAGATGTCTGCTTGTGTAACTATAGTGCAACCTTAACAGATACAACATACCCATATATGTATAGATACACATGTATTCAAATATATATGTTGTTTTACTAACTCTATATACACATCTACTGTTATCTATGCACATATACCTATATATCTGTTAGCAGATTAATATATCTATATAGGTATATATGGCCATACATCTGTAGATAGCAATTGCAGGTTAACAAGTACACCTATGTCCACATGCGCAGTTAATGGGGTTGAGAGGCCTCACACACTATACGTCTTGTACGAATAGGTATCCCCCCCCCACAGCCAAACACCTACGCCCTGCAATACACTACCAAGTACAGTCTGCCTCCCACAGGACATGTAATATGTGGAAGCCTTCAACGTCCCCAGGATACAGATACACATTATATATACATATATCATCAGGCATAAAACAAGTTTAACTATCCCCACCCAAGTCATAACATCCCGTAGCAAAAAATTCCTTGATCCCATTCTGTTTCAAAATGAACTTATGCAAGTCAATTGGTCATCTCTTAAATCTCTCCCTATAGACAAAGCTGTTAACTACTTCAATCATACTTTTCTGACAATCCTAGAACATCATGCTCCAATGCGTTCTATAAGAATTAAATCTAAAACAGCCCAATGGCTTTCTAATGCCACCAGGAATCTAATCCTTAGTAGAAACAAAGCCTGGATAAAATGGAGTACCTCAAAAAATACAACTGATCGCCTTATTTTCAGAGAACAAAGAAATTTAACAAAAAAAGCCATCCTACAAGATAAGAAGAACTTTTATACTCAGCTACAACAAACATCCCTACACCAACCACATACATTCTGGACCGCCATTAATACACTGCTATCACCAGGAAAAGTTGCCACACCAAATCCTATTGATTCAAACCCCGACTGCCCATTACAAACAGCAAACGCCTTTAATACTTTCTTTACCTCTGCCATTCTAAAGCTAGCTAACCAACAAAGCCCTGATACCTCTAAACTGCTAAGCCAAGGCCCCACTCCCCCCCCCATTCCACGTCAAACCCATACCCACCACATATATATTATCCTTACTTCGAAAATTAAAACCTGCAACTCCCTCAGCCGACAAATTACCAGCAGAATTCCTCAAAATTGGTGCAAAAGCCATAGCTTACCCAATCTCCATACTGATTAACAGGACCATAAAAGAAAGCACAATTCCATCATTATAGAAAATCTCATATATCATCCCACTGTTCAAAGGTGGTGACTCTACTGAGTATCCCAACTTTCGTCCCATAGCATTATTATCACCACTTGCAAAAATAATGGAGAAATGCATCCACAAACAGTTACTAAATCACCTGCTAAATAATAACCTCCTAGCTAAGTGCCAACATGGTTTTCGCCCTTTCCATAGTACTACTACAGCCTTACTATCCTTTATCGACTCAATAAACAAAAACCGCAACAATAACATACCCTCTTCAGCCTTCTTCGTTGACCTATCCAAAGCCTTTGATATGGTCAACCACAAACTTCTCCTCCATCGTCTGAAGTCCCTCTCTTTTGACAACACAGCCTTAAATTGGTTCACATCCTATTTGGATAACCGTAAACAGGCTGTACTCTGGCATAACCATTTCTCTGATCTCCTTCTCACCTCTATAGGAGTCCCTCAGGGCTCTATCTTAGGCCCTCTACTATTTTCCATCTTTATAAATGACCTTCACCTATCCACTCCTCTATCAACTTGCATTCAATATGCAGATGATACAACCATTATCTGCTCAGCCCCAACACAGTCAGAACTTTATTCCCTTACACAAAATACCTTCACTACCATAGAGCAATGGTTCTCTAACCATTGTCTCCTCCTTAACCCAAAGAAAATCAAACTCCTGATTTTTACACCCACCCTCTTGTCTCCCTCCATTAATTTCTCATTCACAGCCAACAATGGCATCCTTATCTCCCCAGACAATAATACCAAACTACTAGGCATTACAATTGACAACCAACTCAAATTTGACACACACATTGACTCTACAATAAAATCGACAAACAGAAAACTAGGCTCTCTGTATAGAATTAAATCTTTCCTTACTCCTGAAGCCAGAACTACTATAGCTAGAACCCACTTAATCTCTTCCCTTTTATATGCCTTCCCAATCTATACAAATCTTTCTAAATATAATCTTAACAAACTAACTACGTCTTATAACAATATTGCCAGATTTGCTACAGCATCTCCATACAGGACTCACCATTGTTCTAATCTTAAAAAACTAGGGTGGCTAGAATTACCCAACCTAATACATTTTAACCAACTTACAATCGCCCATAAAGCTCTCTACCACCCATACAATACCCCAATGCTTTCCACCCTCATAAAACCCTATAGCAATCTGAAGAACCTGCGCTCCTCTAAGAAAATACTGATTCATACTTCTCTTTCTAAGAACTCAGCAGGTGACTCCACATTTTCCAACTCAGTTGGGAAACTATGGAATCAACTACCTCAAGAACACACTACTCAAACATCAATCCCACTATTTAAAACTAAACTTAAACTCTTCTTTTCCAACCATTGGCTTTGCTCTTGCAATAACCCAGACTAACCTTTTATATCTCCCTGCTATGGGACTTTTTTTTTCCACCCTCTCTTATCTCTTATATCTAACTCTCTACATTACTCTCTACAAAGCTGTTTCTATTACGTCACTTCTAATAAAGGAGCTAAATCTCTACTTTTCATCTTCTTATAAAGATGTAATAGAGTAACTAGGTACTTTACTTGTACTTTCATACTGTACTCTTTTCTAAGTAATAGAGAGACTAGGTACTTTACCTCATATTGTACTCAAATGCTTTTAATTCTAACAGAAGGTTTAAAGTATATGTTATTAGATATTATTTGTGTATGCTGATATATTCTGATAAAGTTTTTTGTTTAGTCTTACTATAGTAGCATTGTAGAGGAGCTTTTCTCCCGGGCCTTCACTGAAAATGGACATGTATCCAGTTGGACTAGCCCGGTTAACAAATGTAAAATAAATAAAAATAAATAAAATAAATATGTATGTGTGTATATATATATATATATATATATATATATATATATATATATATATATATATATATATATATATATATATATATATATATATATATATATATATATATATATATGTATGTATATATACATGTGACTATACATAACACATGCAGATATATGTACAGTAAGATACGTATGAAGGAGGTGCACACAAAATGGAACAGCCAGTATGCCTACAGTTAACACCTGAACAACTGGACACTGTATGGGCTAAACATACTAATGTCAATCATTGCCTGCAACATATACTCATAGAAAGATCATAGGAAAGACACCACACACAGGTTTGCAGAAATGGGACTCCTTTAATTGTGTACCATAACGGTCCTATATGCCATATCATATAGCTGTTCAAATACTGACAACCATATAAATGGAGTACCGCAACTGTGAAACAGTTACACTTATACAGTAGTCTAGAAAGGTTCACAATTGTTGCAGTCCAAGCCAAGCCCTTCAGAATGTACAAAAGTGCTAACAGACTGGGCCACAGGGTACCACACAATCAACAGTATGTACTACAGATGTGTAGTCCAGCAGCCTCTATCTACACTCTGTACAAACTCTGTAGGAGGAAAAGATGTGTTGTGATCATATGGGTTGTACTCAGAACATAACAAGGCATAACGCACAGAACAGTCTGTATTGCAGGAGGCAGTAGGCTTGCAGTACCCCATGTCATGTAAGTAATTGCAATATAGGTGGAGTATATGGTACTGTACATCCACATACCTTGTGGCAGTTCATCCCTGATATCCCCACATTTGTAACAGCCTAGGCCATTTATGGTGCTCCCCACCTGGTCTCTATAATACAAGACCATATACCACTGTTACATACACTGGCCTCTGCAGTGCATAAGGGCACACATGTGTTGTGTAGGTGATGCCCACACACATATGGCCCCAACCCCAGTGTATGTGTGGGGGATACAACAGCAGTGTACTAATGGCAGCAATGGCAGTGTGATATACTCACAGCCCACTACAGAACAACCCTCAACAGCATGGCAAATGTGCACAGCTTGGTATGTAGATGGGGGACAGAGGCTGGAACACAGACATATATGTGGAACACTGTTGCCATACACGAAGCAAGGTGCTGGTGTTACAGGATAGTCTGCAACATACCCTTAGTCAAGGAATTGAGGTTTGATATAGACATGGATGTAACCATGTACTGGTAGCACACAACACACACACTGCCAGTGTCATATCTGACACAGGGCTTGTATGTTGGACAGACAACACATGACAGGCATACCTCTGCCCAGCAAGAGGTTAGGCCCACAGTAGTGAGCTATGCAGACAGACTGTATTCCAAGGTACACTAGTATGTACACACGCACGCACACACACACACACACACACACACACACACACACACACACACACACACACACACACACACACAGACACACACACACACACACACACACACAGACACACACACACACACACACACACACACAGACACACACACACACACACACACACACACACACACACACACACACACACACACACACACACACACACACACACACACACACACCCTGTAACACCAGTACTATGCAAAGCATTATGCAACTCTACCACAGTCTGTCTGTAGTTCCTGAACCTCCTACAAATATGTGTCCGCTCTGAGTGTGCAAGTTCTCCTGTAAGAGATATTGCTACTTGCTGCCTGTATCACTGATGCCCATACACAGAATGGATGTCCATCACACAGGAAATGTAAAGGGACCATGGCCACATGCTGTAGGGATTTATAGTGGGTGGTTGCCATGACAGTGATAATTCAATGTAGTACACATGTGTCATTATATATATGGCTATTTGGATAGGTATATGTACATATATTTCCACCATATGTCCTGGACATGGAGTGTAGCCGTACCCCAGCCCCTACAGCCCAGTGTTGTAGTGCAAGGAGATGTCAGGTATGTATAGCAGGTATATTACTAGACTGTTGCTACTGTCATTGGGATTGTCTTCACAGACATGGTGTTTGTGGATGCTGAAATTCACTTATAACATGTGTGCCATTGGCTACTGACAGACATAGGTTCATAGGTTCATAGGTTTATACTAGGCTATCTGCCCTAAGGCATTTATAAGCCTAGCCCAGAGTTTTTGTGGTTTACGCCACCCCTTATGTTAAAAAACATCCTAAGGATATCATTCTAAAGTAACACTGCTAGCATATAATGCCCCTGTAGAGTGCAGCAGACATATTGGCCACTATATATGGAACTTCGGACACACCCTGTACAGTCCAGAGGTATACACATATTCCCTTAGTGCACCACATGTGCACCGGGCCTGACAATATGGATGTAGACAACCATGTAAATGGGTATAACACATAACGACTGGTATACATTTGGCACCATAGGTGTTGGATTCACACACTCCTGTCTGGCCTGACACATAATGACTGCTGGTACAGGGGTGCCATGGACACATACTACCCACTAGATATTGACATACATCTGTACAGCATCCCACTGCTCTGTCTGACATACATAAAGTTTAAGGGAGGCCTGGCAGCAGTATCTGCACATGACATCCCACTGGTTAAGTACACTAAGCTGCTAGGCATGTAACAATGCATTTTGCAGGCTTCAGGCAGACTGGCAGAACACTGGTCTACATCTCGTATGGGGGAATCTTTCTTTAGTTATGTTAGAAACCTGGGTGGGAATTCCCAGATATGCTCAGAATTAGTCCAAAATGACAAAAAACACACCGAACCCACAGACATTGCCAACATCCTAGTTGACAGGTTCAGCACAAACTCCCCCCCCCCCACCAAAAGGCCAAATATCTATCCCAGCAGAGTGCTTCCCCCCTGACATCTCAGATGCTCAGGTAAGAGCCGCCCTCTCCAAAGCAAAAAACACAGCATCAATGGGACCAGACGGTGTCTCGGGCTGCGTCCTACATGAACTCCAAGAAGAGCTAAACCCAAACATAAAACTACTGTTCAGTCTCAGCCTTACTACAGGATATGTACCCAAAGAGTGGCGTACAGCAACAGTGGACCCTCTCCACAAAAGCGGTGCCTCAACAGATCCTGGAAACTATTGCCCCATAAGCCTGACTAGCTTGGTCTGCAAAGCTTTGGAAAGAATCATCATGGACCTCATAAATAAATATATTGGGGACCTACAAACACTGGATCCTACCCAGTTTGGCTTTGTTAACGGCAGATCCTGCCTCTTAAACCTGGTCGATTTCTTTGAAACAGTCACCAAGGCCATTGGCGAGGGGAGGGTGGTCCACACAGCCTACCTGGACCTTGCAAAAGCCTTCGATACAATACCCCACTAGGGCATTATAGATAAGCTCACCAGCTTAAATATAAACCCCTATGTCACTAGATGGGTTGCAAACCGGCTCAAGGACAGAACCCACATGGTTAGAATTGCTGGAGCCATGTCAGTCTCCAAACCAGTTACAAGTGGCATCCCACAAGGCTCAGTCCTGGGACCTCTCTTGTTCAGTATATATTTCTCGGAGGTACAGGCCAACATGGAAGGACTGTGGCTGACCAAGTTCGCAGATGACTGCAAACTGGCCATAATCGACTCTCCAGCCGACACAAGCATCCTCCAAAAGGGCCTCATAGAAACAGACAATTGGTGCCAGAGCCATGGCCTCAAGCTAAATGCCAAAAAGTGTATAGTCATCCCCTTTGGCAAAAACAAAGTGCCCACAAATTACCACATAGGTGGTAATCCATTAAGTACAGAAGAAGTAATTAGGGACCTGGGGACCCAAGTTGATAGCAATCTCTCATTTGACAACCACGTGGCCAAAGTGGTTAGAAAAACATTTTATATAGCCCACCTAATCATGAAGGGATTCACATCTAGATCAGCGGAGGTCATCGTACCTCTTTTCTCATCCCTCATCAGGCCCACACAATGCCCCTTTTGGGATGTACCTTACCAGACACCTGCAGCAACTGGAAAGACCCCAAAAGTACCTCACCAAGAGGATCAAAGGACTTAAACAGATGCCATATGCTGCCCAGTTAAAGAAACTCCAGCTTTACTCAGTGGCATACCACCTGCTCAGAGGTGATCTGTGCCTGACATATAAAGCCATGTCCAACCCGGAATTAATGGACATGCTGCACCTCAGAAAATCCAAATCTCATCGAGCTATGCGCTCGAGAGACTTGAACCTCAGCACTGAAATAAATAGGACATGCTGGAGGGACAGATTCATAACCCAGAGGCTCTCTTCACTCTGGAATAAAATCCCAGTCCAGGTTAGGCAGAGTCCCTCATTGACTCTCTTCAAGAGGAATCTTGATGAGTGGATGGGAGATCGTAGGTTTACCCCGGGTATCACTTCTGTGTCACTGTTAGACAGAGGCACAGTATACTAACCTCGAAAAAGGGCATAGCAAAATGAATTTAAAATGGGTGGCGAAAGCCAAACACACTCTGGCTAGGCTTATAAATGCCCTAGGGCAGATAGCCTAGTATGAACCTATGAACCTATGAATGCACATGTACCTGCATATATAGCAGACTCAACAGCCATGTCACAGCACAAGGTAAGATACACCTGTGTGAAAGTGCATAACCACAACCAATGTAAACACAGCCACAGTCACATATGGTAAGCTAGCATAATATTACAGTATATGGACTATCTGTTCTACACCATCATCATATGTGCCACTCACAGAATGTCCCTACATATACTGGGCTGCTACACAGTTTGGTCTGATGGCTGTCTGTGGTATGGGACATGTGTGTGTATGGCCCCACAAACATGTATGGCAAAATGGTACCATACAGTGGGGCATCATGTAACATCTGATAAAAGGGGAGCTAGGACAATGACATCTACCACAGTCTGTACACAGGCTAAAGTACACATTAACAATACATACACTGCCAACATTCACCATCACTACACAGACCTCAGTACTGTACAAACACCTACAGAATGTCCAGCTTATGTCATGAAATATAACCCTTACTGTACATGACGTGTAGTAATCTGATATATCACTGGCTTGTTATCGGATATGGTGACACTATTTATGGTGTACAGCAGATATGCACCACTTCATGCACGCCATATGTACAAACATTGACAGTGGTGTGTCTGACAGCACATACACAGGGCCAGTATAGACATGTTGCTGTGATAACCTTGTAGATTTTCCAATGTAACGGTGTTTGTTACAACATATGTCCTATGAGGGATGTGAAGTCAGTAACTGTCATGGCCTTCAATATCTACAGACTGCAATCCTCACACTACTGCCTGCATTCCACAGATAGATGCACTGCGGCTAACACATGAAACCATAGGCACAAAATTGCCCAGTCTGCAGATGACCCTGCAGATGGGGATTCCTCATATACATGGAACTGACATGGCAGGTATTACTACATGTATGACAGGCATATCCAGACAAACACTGTTAAACCAACATTACTCCAAGTGCAGTATAGCAGCACTTACAGTCTGTAGTCAGGTCAGGCACATCCCCCTCCTGTTTGTTGCCCTCTTTCCACAGTGTATGTTGTTAGAGGTAAACCCCAATCCATCTGAAATGCTGTTTACCAAACAACAGATCTAGTTCCCGCTGACAGTGACTGAAAAGGCCCAACACCACCATGATGTTCCTAGGTACTGGAGTGTGTTTCCATGCAATTGGCTATGGGATTGTTACCACAGTTGTTCCACATGCAATCAACTAGTGGAGGGCTGCAATTCATGCAGACCCCATCAGCTGATCATGAGCATCACGTAAAATACACATGTTGCTGCCTAAGCAAGGCAGGTGTGGGTCTCCATATCCACCAGAGAGGGAGTGGGGGAGGCAGACAGAGACAAATACATGTCAGGGAGGGGTGGGAGTATAAAACTGAAGCATGTTTGTGTCACACACCTACTAGCATAGGGTATCAAACCCCGACAGCTATGTAGTGCTATCACATTTTAATGCAGTTATTGGATGCACCACATGGATTACCTGATGTGGAGCACTCAGAACATATATGCGAGGGTGAGTGACATCTGCAACAGGGATACAGTACATATACGGTAGGTGTCATACACATGTCTGTTTGCATGAACAGGTGCCAGCGTCAGGACAGGCACACTCACACAGGGACACACACACATTAACACACTTGGCAGGGCCAGGAGTGCAACTCATCACTAGTGGGATTGCCACAACACATCAATGTGCTGGTATCACATGCGCCACATGGGTCATATGGAGGCCGTATGGCTAAAGAGTATGAGAAGATGTCAGACATCAGACAGCATGCTTCAGTATGCCCTGGGGGTTGTAGTGAGTGTGGATGTGGAAATACACACCATAGAACACACACACACGAACACACAGGGTGCCAGTTCTGACATGCATGGGTGCATGTCTACACGGGTGTGTGTTGGTCAACTGTGCCAGCAGGCTGTACAAGGGTAGGCGATAGGTATACCTTGGCATCAGGTCACATGACAATGGTCTGCATTGTGGCTCAGGCCTGTAGTTACTGCATTTGCCCAAATAGGTGTGTATTGCATCCCCCATCCAGTCACCTGGGTGATTATTGTGTGTGGCCAATGCTGTACACCACATGCCATGTATGTGTTCCTTAGTCTATGACATGGATGGTGTCTGGGATGTGCACACCTCCCACATGCATATACAGTGACATGTGGAACTGTACCTGGGGTGTCTGGCCCATGTTGTGAACACAGATTATCATCAGATGTGCCAGTTTTGCCCACCTGTGGCAGGAAATGGTAATGGGCAGCAGGTTTACCCTTCACCTACATTGATGGCATGCCAACAGCATTCCCTGATGTCAGTGTCATGTGTCCATACAGGACATGCTGTCAGGCATGGTATGTCCATTGTGATTCACATGTGAAAGCACCACAGATGGTGCAGGTGTCCATTGGGGAACATGATAGAGGTGCACTGTCTGCATGTACATGCATATTGGACAGATGGGCAGGGTGACATGCCCTATGTAGCCCACTGCTATCACTGCATAGCTACTATCAGTGGCCAATATGCAGTGTACTACCCACATAGTGGCTGCTGCCTAGGCATGTGTGTTCATATGACACATGGGTTGAGTGTGTGCTCTAGGTAATAGTGGGGTTGCTAACGTGGATTGGCTGGCCTTGATGTCGCATGTATGGGTATGGCTTTGCACCCCAGCCTCCCAGCTAATTTACATCTGTTATCCCTGTATGGTTGACATTGTGATATATAGTAGGGCCACCATAAAAGAAATTAGCAAAACCCCTTCGACATTGCCCACACTCACCTCTACACAGGATATGAGTTACAAACACACATGCCTGTCATGCCTGGGAGTAGAACCCCTACCTAATTACTTTATTACACTACAGCACTATGCAGTTAAAGTACACGCCACAGACATTACTGGAGTACTATTTCCCCAAAGGTGTATTTCACAGTGCATGGCATCAGCAGGATTACCAAAGTAGGGCATTTCAACTGTACTGCAAATGACTAGCCTAAAATGCATTGCTCCCTATGCAGACAGTGAGAGACACATGAATCCTCCACAACTGACATGTGGGCGTATAGAACCAAGGTCTATATCACACTACAGCATGGAGCTGTTATGGGACACACCACAAGGATTGCTTGAGACATCTTTCCTTAAAGGTGTATTTCACATTGAATGACATCAGCAGTTTTACCAAAGTAGGGCATTTCAACTGTACTGCAAGTGACAAGCCTAAAATGCATTGCTCCCTACACAGACAGTGAGACACACACAAAACATCCACAACTGACATGTGTGGGTATAGAACCCCTGACTGAGGTCTATATCACACTACAGCATAGAGCTGCTATGGGCCACACCACAGGGATTACTCAAGAGCATTCTCCCCAAAGGTTTACTTCACAATGAATGACATCAGCAGGATTGGCAATGTAGGACATTTGAAATGTACTGTGGGTAAGTAGCCTATGATGCATTGCTCCATACACATACATTGCAACACACACAAAACATCCAGAACTGCCATAAGTGGAGATGGAACCCTACCACAGTTCTAAATCACACTACAGCAGTATGCAGTTACAGGACGCCCTACAGAGATTACTGGTCTATGACTTTCCCACAGGTGTATTTCTAGGTGAGTGACATCAACAGCCTTGCCAAAGTTGAGTATATGAATTCTAGGGAGTGTGAGTAACCTAAAAAGCATTGTTTGTTAGTCACAGACAGAGACACACACACACAGTTGCCAAGTCTGGGATTAGAAGACCTACCTAATTACTTTATCACACTACAGCAGTACGCAGTTATAGAATGCGCTACAGGGATTATTGGGCGATTACTTTCCCAGAGTTGTATTTCCAGGTGAGTGACATCAGCAACCTTGCCAAAGTTGAATATGTGTATTGTACGGGTTGTGAGTGGCCTAAAAAGCATTGCTCTCTAGTCAGTCAGACACACACACATTCATACACCAACACACACAGTTTCCCGATCTGGGGTTAGAATACCTACCTCACTACTTTTTCACAATACAGCAGTACGCAGTTACAAGATGCACTACAGAGATTACTGGGCTATGATTTCCCCAGAGGTGTATTTCTAGGTGAGTGACATCAGCAGCCTTGCCAAAGTCAAGTATGTGTATTGTATGGTTTGAGAGTGGCCTAAAAAGCATTATTCTCTACTTAGTCAGACACACACAGATTCACACACCAACAGTTGCCAGGTTTGGGGTTAGAACACCTACCTCACTTTTTTATCACACTACAACAGTACACCGTTACAAGACACACTACAGAGATTACTAGGCTATGATTTCCCCAGAGGTGTATTTCTAGGTGAGTGACATCAGCAGCCTTGCCAAAGTCGAGTATGTGTATTGTTCGGGGTGTGAGTGACCTAAAAAGCATTGCTCTCTACTCAGTCAGACACACACACACAGATTCACACACCAACGCATAGTTGCCAGGTCTGGGGTTAGAACACTTACCTCACTACTTTATCACACTACAGCAGTACACAGTTACAAAATGCACTGTGGATATTACTGGGCTATGATTTCCCCAGAGGTGTATTTCTTGGTGCGTGACATCTGCAGCCTTGCCAATATTGTGTATATGAACTGTACTGAGTGTGAGTAGCCTAGAAAGCATTTCTCTCTACACAGGCAGAGACCGAGACAGACACACATACACACACTCACACAGTTGCCAAGTCTGGGGTTAGGACTACTACCAAACTAGTTTATCAGTACAGCAGTACACATTTATGGGACGCGCCATGGGTATTACTGAGCTACAGTGCCACCAAAGGTGTATTTCACTTTGGATGACCTCAGCAGGCTTGTCATGATACTGCTATGGGGGGGTGGTGTGTGCATGGGCCGTAACCCATTCATGTAGGGGTTAACATGCCACATGTGTGCACACATGGGGTCATATGCCACAGGTACATGTATACAGCTACTAGGTGACAACTTCCTTGTACAGCCATGTTGCACAGCTGGCATATGCAACACGCCATCATGCTGACAGATATTAGTGGCTAGTATATGCAGTGAGTGACACCTGAACCTCATGTGTTTGGGGCCCTTTGGCTGTGCATTGGGTGGGACAGGCCCAGATGGCTCCTTGTCATGGTCACCCTCTTCAACACATCTATGTCCGTCTACCTTTGGCTTATTATAGTGTGTTGTCCTTACATATATGTCTGTATTCCTATCCACTGTGTGTGTGCAAGGCAGGAGTGGTGCATACTGACATATGCCTGTACTGAGAACTGCAACTGCCAGATATGTCTGGATCACTGTTGTTTGCTGACATGGCCTTCTTGTGTTAAGTGTGTGAGCATGCCCAGTATGGGCTTTCAGTATGTTGTTGACTGACATTGCCTTCATTCCTCTTAAGTATGTGAGCATGCCCAGTATAGCCATCTATATTGCATGTGTGGATCTAGTCCAGGTGGTTTATACTGTGATGCTGACCTTTGTGTTGTACACCAACAGGTAGCATGCTTTGTCTGCAGGGTATACATCAGTCATTTGGCATTGACTGTTGCTACATTTCTGCATAGCGGGGGGAGACACCAAGCTGTTTCTACATTTCTACACAGGGTTGGGGGGCACACCTGACTGTTACTGTAAGTGTACATAGGATGGTGGGGCACACCTTACACTTTTACACAGTTGCTAGGACTGTACTGGTATGTAATGGTGGCCCAGAGCCCTCTACAAAACTGCTTGGTGTCATTATTGACAGTAACCTAAAATTTGAACTTCATGTTAATCAAATAATAAAGAACACCAATAAAAAACTTGGTCCATTGTATAGAATTAAAGCCTTTCTAACCCCTCCAGCCAAAACTGCCATTGCCCGCTCACACCTAGTTTCAACACTTACATACGCTTCCCCCCCTTCTGTCTAATCTAAATAAGTCATTACTTAACAGACTTTCTACCTGTTACAATCACATTGCCAGATTTGTCACTGGCCAGCCATGCAGAACCCACCATTGCATAAACCTCAAACAGCTTGGGTGGCTAGAATTCCCCAATCTCATACATTATAACCGTCTGACTATAGCGTACAAGATTCTCTATAATCCAGATAACACACCAGCTCTTAGAAATAGTATCACTGCCCAAACTAATCAGAGACTGCTTAGATCCTCTAATAGACTTCAGATTCTTACAATCAAAACCAACAACACAGCAGGAGTATCTCTCTTGGCAAATTCTGCAGGTAGAACATGGAATCAACTCCCAGCTGGTATTACTATGCTCTCCTCCCCACGTGAATTTAAGATCAAACTTAAACAACATCTGGCACTAAACTGGCTTTGTCACTGTAATAAACCTGGCTAGCCATCTTTAATTAATGTACAAACATGTCAATGGAAATGTGTTTTTCATTTCTCCTCACTATAACTACTGCTAACAAATGTCATGTAACTGTCTACTTTTGAATGTCAAAACATTAACTGTAATTACCTATCTGTATTCTGTCTGCATTGCTATGTTCACCTTTGCTTCTATCATATTGTCCTTATTGCAATGTCTTATTTTGTACCCATTGGAGCTTTTCTCCCCGGTCCTCCGCTGAAAATGGACATGTATCCAGTCGGACTATCCCAGTCAACAAATGTAAAATAAATAAATAAATAAAATGTCAGGTACACCATTTCAGTCTGTAGTCTTACCTATTGTGCTGGCTAGAGGCATACCAGTGTACTACAGATCATAGCTTTCACTACCTACATATTAGTTTCTGACTTCCTAGCCTTCACAACTTACATCCAACTGGCTGGCCTGCTGTAGTCTGTCTGTGTAGAGCTGGGGTAGGGGTTACCCATGGGGCTCATTCAGAGGCCATAGTACAGCATTTGTTTGTGTTTGTCTACACCTATCCTGCTGGCTGTGACTGTTGTTGGGTAAGTGCCCCCCCCCCTCGACTGGCACATGTGAGTCACTTACCTTGTGGGTGTCCCAGTATTGAGGGTGGTGATGCAGGGCTGCCTATGTTGGATGCACATACTACACTCCCTATACATGGATGAGCACAGGTAGTGTCATGTTTGGCATTCGTTTTACTGTATGTGTGAGTTGGAGAGAGGTGTAATTCCCTGGGTACCTACTGTGTCAGTGCATGTGCTATGCATTGCCTCTTTGCCAGGGCATACTGGGCACGCCTCGTTCTGCCTACTGGGGCAGGCTCAGGTTGTTCCTCCTCCGAGTCAATCTACACCTGTGCCGGCCTTGGCACTGGTGGGGGGCTGTGTGGTCCTGCCCCATGCTGTTCCTGCTGCAGCTGTTTCCGCAGGATCATATTGTGTAGCATGGCACATACAAGGACAATTTGGGTACATGTAGTTGGTGAGTACTGCAAGGTTCCACCAGATGTGTCCAGGCACCGGAACCATGACTTGAACATCTCAAACACACGCTCTATTATGATTCGTGTTTGTACGTGTGCGTCATTATGGAGTTCTTGTTCGGGTGTGTGTGCATTTTTGATGGGTCTCATCATCCATGGCTCCAGTACATATCCAGCATCCCCCACTAGGTGACGGTGTGGGATGTCCCCATTGACAAATGTCTGGTACAGCTGCATCAGATGCCAGATGTGGGAATCGTGGTAGCTTCCAGGGCAGCCAGCACACACATTCATTATTATGCCCTGGGCATCGCACATGACCTGGCAGTTGATGGAGGGGAAGCCCTTGTGGTTGATGTAGACCCTACCCCACTCACCTGGTGGTGCTTTAAGGCATATGTGCGTGCAGTCTATTGCAACCACTACCTCAGTGTATTCTGCTATTTGGTGGAAGAGATGCATATTGCTGGCCAACGCCTCACGGGTGATGGGGAAATATACATGCTCACTGACATGCGCTGACATGGCATCCAGGAACTGGTAGAGTACCCTGGATGCTGATGCCTGTGAAATACCAATCATATTCCCAGTTGGCCTTTGGAAGGTACCTGTAGCTAGTATTCTTAGGCCTACACATACCTTGGTATCCACTGGGATGGGTTCCCCTCTGTTAGTTCTGTGTGTGAGGTGTAGCCGGCACAGCTCAACAATTTGCTGTATGAGGTCCCTGTACACTCCACTATCTCCAGCTCATGTAGCCCTTGGTAGGTTACCCTGGATCTGAACACTCTTCTCAGTCTCCTCACTGTGAGTTGCTTAGCAGCATTCACATCCTCACCACCCTCAGCCTCTTGCACATGCTGGCTTATGATAGCAAAAGCAGCCCCTAACATTTTTTCTCTTGCTTTCATTTTGTAAAATTTCCCCATCTATATACACCAGTGGTGCAGAGTTTTGGGGAAAAACAAGGGGGAAAGGTGTTTGTATAGTTTATAGTGGTGTGATGGGCTGGGCTGCTGCCTGTGTAATTGGCTGTATTTGGCTGATTCTGATACATTTCACCTGTCAGCTAATCTAGTTCTCGTTGATTACCTTCCTACTGCTGTTTTCCCTTCCCATTGCCTTCCTGTTTAAGCCCGTGTGTGCGCCGTGCAAATGGAGTGCTCATATGTGCACAGAGCTGCTTTTTCCTGGTTTAACTTCCTTTTTCTTCCTGTAAAACCTAGTGTGTGGCACGCACACCCACTAACACTTTATAAAGTGTACTAGGCAGGTTTAGACACACCCCTAGCTTAGCTGTGCTAACCTAGGAGCAATCCTGAGCCACAAGTCTCCAATCCACTTACAGTATGCCTGACACACACACACACCCCCATGATGTCAACTATATCCTAGTCTTGCACCCAGATATTTATACTCTTACACTCTTGGGACCTGCCTCACACCCAGGGAAAATCTGGGATTCACTAACCTTTCCCTCATTTGCATAGAATTGCCTGCTAATGCATAGTTACATGTCCTGAGCCTCCCCCTTAGCAACCACTACTCACTGGTCAGGTTATCTTTTGCCTGCCATTGACTTGCATGGCAGAATACTGATTTTTGTTAGAATGCTCATTTTCAGTTTATTTTCTTATTTTCCCCCCGATTCTGTTTGCACGTCGCTGCCCTATGCTTAAACAGCCGACATCGGCGAAAAAAAAAAAGTTGTTTTATTTATTTTTTAAACAGTTTGCAATGCCAATGGCCTTCTATTTGGCCATTGGCATGCTTCCTCAATAATATGCAGCCTTTATATGGAGCTGTCATAGCTCCATTTTGGAATTTGCAGAAATTTACTCGGTTACTAAACGAGTACATTTCTGTAGATTGCACTTGTCTTGTATGGATTATTGCAAGCTTCCTGGATTGCAGTATAACCTCATTTGCATGGATTTCTTATTTGCATACCAGGGCTTAGTTCGTGCAAGATTAGTGCTGGAGCTCTCGTGCATGCCCCTGCTGGCTGTTCCTGGATCGCACGTCAGAAATATTGCCTGCACGAGCTACTGCACTCATCTTGCACTCCGTGCAGGCTTTTGAGAATCCAGGGGAATATCTGCAAGTTACAGCAATAACAAAACACAATATCTGAAACAGCACACTTTTCAATATACTGAAGCAAAATCCAATGAGGAAGGAGAATCAGATGATATTGCCAAAGATGAATACCCCACCTAATCAAATACCAGGCACAACAGTACCGTTTATCAGCACCATCAAGTTAAGTGCTAAAAAAAAAAAAGAAGATGAATACAAACTATCCATATCTAAACAAACAAATTGGGAATCCATAACCAGTGCAGTCAAGGTGAAATATCTCCGTTCTCCCTAGGACTGACATGTAAAAAAACATTTTTACAGAAACAACTGCTACTTAATCTATCCAAAGGCAAACTGCCAGTGGTCCCAACAAACTGATACGTAAAACCCCTATGTCAGCTGCTAACAACAGGAAATCAGGGACTAGTGTGATACCAGCAGGCATTCATTACCCATGTATGAAGCAGCAAAAAGTAAATGAAAAGTCAATCAAATTAGAAAAATATCACTAGACATTCAAGTCAGAGAAGGAAAATAACTTAACATGTAACAGAAGTAAGTTTCCTAGGCACCCATCCGTGGTCATCTTGGCCTATCACTAGAGCTTATATTGCTTTTACTTTGGGTATTCTTTGTTTAATAATATTATTATTGATTTTATTGAAAAAGACTAGAAAAGTTGTCCTTAATGAAGCTAGTTCTTTGGTGGCTATTGAAATCATTGCATTATACACAGTGATTTTGCTGGAATTGACAGGTTTATTCTTTTTCTGTGTTTGAGTGCTGTATCAGTGAATATTAAGATGCATTCACAATGGTACCTGCTTAGGTAGATAGTGAGACTGAAATAGTGTTGGCATTCTGAGAAAAGGGCTGCACAGTAAATTAGGGCAGCTGCATTAGTAGCAACAGTCATGCTACTGAACACTAGTGATATGGCCTCCAGATGAGCAGTCATGTGATCAGGGTGATGACTGCAGTATGATGGTATGTTGATGTCATACACATTCTCAGGCATGATGAATGACCTCAAAGCAACAACTTGGGCATGTCGGCAGGATACAGAAAACTGAGACAGCAAAGTGCCAAATCAGTTTATTATATTAATGAGAAGGAGGAGGGTGAAAGCAAAAACAGAAAAAAAAAATGAAAGATCAAAAAGGCAAACACATAAAAGAGTAACCTTAAGGCAAGATAGGTTGGGGGAGGGCATATCTTTGGAACAGGCACTCATTTTATATTTTATATGTAGAAGGGTATAACTTGATTAAAAAAAGGAATATGTGAGGGAGGGAAGGAATGAATGAATATGGAAAACAGCAGGGGGCAGCTGCCAAACAAAACAGACATACAGAAAGGGGTGCTATGGACACAACTGGTGGGGCCAAAAGTTTAGGATGACATTTGGTAATGGGGAAGCTTGAACTGTAAACATAATATGGAAAATGGCACATAATGGAAGGGAAAACCAGGACGGGAATAAGGTGAGACAGAGAGGCCTGTATTTCCAACCAAGAGGAGACCTTACCCAGTTGTCTGTCATCTTTTGGCTTACAATATGGGCAGGATCAATCACTGTTGGCAAAATGTTTGAGAAGGGCTAATCATGTGACAATCAACCACACCATAAGGAGCTCCAGTGACCATCCACACAACCTGACACTGAGTAAGCAAGAAAGACAACTCCAGGCCACTCTCATAAGATATGACTCCTCCTTCCTCTTGAGAGCTACCCACAGAGGCAACCCACAAGCCTTTCCAGTCACCTCCAGAAGGGTGACCATCTCCATGGTAAGAGGCAGGTCTAATAACCACTGACGACCTAGCAACAGGTGTCCATCACTGCTCTGCATCCTCTAATGCAACTGGGCCTGTAGTAGGATAATAAAAACAGACAATAAAAGCATTATAGTAAACATAAGTTACAGATAGAATGATAATTGCACAGTACAGCTATGGACATAGTATATTTAGTAAGTTGATTGGACAGTCTCTCAGCCCCCCAGAAGCAGGCTCTTCTGTGAAATTTTCTCTGCTTTGGCACTATGAAAGAAAGGAGGGATACATCAGTATACTGTGACCTTGTTAAAATAAGGTAAGGAACTAGACAAGAATCAGAAAATATGTGTAGTTCTTACTATGAAATACCGTCACACTGTCCCAAGGCTCTGCCTCCCACTGGTGATCAGGTCAATATAGTGATGGCAACACTGCTTACCAGAGCAGATGATCCAGTGACATCACACACTAACCTGATAAGCTGTGACAGTTATCTCCGTTACATATTGGGTTATCATAATTGTCCATTGGGTACTTCTCTTACTCCAGGTGCTTCAGATACAAAACCATATTACTTTTGTGTCAGCAACAGGCAAGAGCCCTGCTAAACCCAGCAGCTGAAGAGGCCCTGTCAACTTAACTGGTCTGCAGAATGAGTGAAATGGTAGCCCCATATGCATGGCCTGATGCAGTACTGATTCTGGGGTGGGGTGAAGGGTGGCAGCTGCTCTGGGAGTAAACATTTAGCAGGCACAATTAGCAGAAACATTTTGGTCTTCAGTGCATTACTGACATTTGAATATCAGCATTGCATTTGCTCTGAAGTGATTCAATGCTGTGAATAACAGTGATTAACATAAACTACAGAGGTTGCTTGCTACAAATGTAGCAAGCAGCTCGCTACAGTTTAATAAAAGTTAACTTTTTTGTGTTCTTCAAGTTTAAAGAGCTTTTCAGTTTTTGCTTCTCAGCTTAAAGTTGAGGTTGATGGTGCCCAGTCAGAGGGTGTTCTCAGGCTCCAGAATACCTAGCTGTACCTCAGGCCTTATCGCTGAGTCATAGTGCTAGGAGCTTTGCAGCATCTGTACATGAACCAGGACACACGTGTCAAATTAACCTGGATGAGAGGCAGGGACAAGCCTGCTAGTGCTGCCTGGGTATGATAGCACAATGCATTAAGGCAGTGATTCAGATATGATCAGGCTATCTTTCTTCATTATCATTACTGCTGAATTACAAGGCCCATTTCACACAATAATAAAGCCAACATCATATTGTGGAGGACCACATTAAGACAAACAGGTCAAGAATAGGAAGTTTGGTGAGAAGACTTTGAGCTGCAAGAGGCATAATGAAAGAAGACAAAATGCCTGATAATGTACTTGTGCACTGCTTTGAGCATGCATGATGTATGTCAGAACAGAGACAGTAGGATACAGTACAGTGTGAGGTAATACAGAGTAAAAACATGACAAATGGATGCCCATCTGGGGGTTCACTATGATGGTGAACATAGGACAAGAGCAAGAAAGGAAAATATCCAGCATGGGGATTTAACATGACAGAATTATCCTTTCTCTCTCTGGTTCCTAGCTGCTGCATCACTAATGTACCTTAAAGAACATATTAAAATCATACACTGAAGCTTTTGATCCAGTCATCAGCCAAACGGGACAGCAATGAAATCATGCCTACTTTTAGTTCAGTTCAGTTCATTTCCTTTATGTATACCCATAGGTAAATTTTGTTTATATTCACAAAGTTAGTGTTGGTCTCAATATGCATTTGGACATATGAACATGCATGCATTTATACAAAACACCATCAAAAATAATTTACACTCAGACAATTCCACAAAAATAATAATACAATGCATCTTATATTGCACATCTCTATTTAAATAATAACTGTTAAAATACAACCCTTATACCTATCTATTCTACATTTCAAAACAGATACCTTCAAGCAGATAGAAAGCTGAAATTCAGCATGTAACAAATGCAGATTATCTTTTAAAATTAAACGCATTTATTATTAATCTGAGCAATAGCTGCTGAATAAAACTATTTTATACTGTTTTGTTTTACACTTTGGAGACAATTACCTTCTTCTAGATGAAAGAAGCTGAAATTCAACATGTAACGGATGCAAAACATCCTTTAAAACTGATCCCGTTATCTTCTGTAACTGTCTAATATATAAAGACATAAGGTTCAGTTGCAATTGTTGTCTGCCAGTCAACTTACTACACCATTTCACAATTTGGTTCAAAGAATTCCTACTATTCATAGACAAATGTCCATACCATACTACCGTAACAATGATAAAAACAATTCAGTGAAAGCATGATAAAATAGAATCATCATATCTTTATCTATGTGTAAATGGGACGATTTTCTCGGGTAAAACAATCTTTCATGCCCCTTTCTACACACAGCGTCACAATATTCTTCAAAATTCAACCAGACAATATGAATGTCCCAAATAATTTATAAGATTGCACACATTCAACCATTTGACCCTTTAATAAATGTTACACCATGTATATGTGCATATTTTCTGAAATCAATTAGCATATCTTTAGTTTTCAATATATTTAGCTGAAGATGATACTCATCACACCATTTAACAAAATCACTAATAAAAAGAGCATGACTGGTCTCGTTGTCTTTAAGTTGACTGATTACAACAGAATCATCTGCATATTTCAAAATTATCCTATTTCCATACGCACTCCTACACATATTTGTGCAAAGAATAAACAAAAGGACCAAAAGCACACATCCTTGTGGAGCTCCAGTTGAAGAATAAACTCGCCTTGGGATTCAATAATGCCTACACTAAGTGTACAATGTTCTGAGTGAACAGACAACACAGACATAACTCACACCTTCTTCCTCCTAATTTTAGTTTTCCTACTGATATTCTTCAGCTTTAAATATTGACAGGGATTCATAAAGGTTACCACAAAGTGTAGTCTACATGTACACTTACTGTAATCCTTATGAGTGACTAGAAAGCACAAAAAATGTGATAAGAATGTCCTTGAATACATATCATGTACATTTAGTGTACACTTAAGAGTAGGCTTTATTGAATTTGGCAAAATCCAGCCCATAATGTTATTATTCAGATCAAACTGTTTTTGCAGCCTACCAATGAAAACATGTGGCTGAATCATATTAAAACCAAAAGAAAAATCAACAAACAAAAGTCTGGCATGTGACCCATTATTTTCCAAGTGTTTAATAAGTAAATTAAGCAAGGTTATTGTTGCATCCCCTACACTTCTATGTGGCCTATAAGCAAACTGCATAGGATCAAGCACATGCTAAGTCATCTTTAACATTTCTGACTTTATCAACCTTTCAAAAGTTTTCATTACGACTGATGTAAGAGCTGCCAGTCTAAAATCATTATGTTTTTTTTTTTGGACATTTAGATTTTGGAATCGGAACTATCAAATCATGTTTCCATACCTTAGGTACATGCTGTGATTGTAGCGACTTAATAAAAATGTAGTGAAATACAGAACTTAATTCTCTTACACAATTTTTAAGTACACGACCACAAAGATTATCAGGTCAACCACTTTTCCTTAATTTTATTTTAAGAAATGCCTATTTTTTTTAGCTCTTAAAATTTCTATTTTCAACTCTTTAGTGGCTGCATGCAAATCAGACATTTCTCCCTCCTTAATAGCCTTTTTCTTTTTCTCTATACTAGACTTAACAAATTTATCTACCCATGGCTTATTATTTGGGTAAACTCTAACTTGCTTACATGGCACAATCATATCTCTGCAAAAGGCAATATATGAAGTTGTTACATCAACAAAATTATCCAAATTATCACCACAAGGTTGTTTAAAACATGTCCCAATCATTACAGTCATAGCATTCCTGTAAAAACAGTACCAACTCTTCATTCCAGATCCTTATATCCTTTATCTGTGCTTTCTCTCTCTGTAAAACTGTTTTATATGTAAGTAATAGTTGCGCACAATTATGATCCGCTGAACCCAATGGAGGCAATGGACGTGCTTTATAAACACCTTTTATTGACCCATAACAAAGATCTAAAGTCTTATCTCACTAGCTGGACAAGAAACATATTGGTAAAAATTTACAAGTGTACCTTTAAGGGAAACATGATTTTTATGACAAATAAATCAAAGATCTGAATACAAAACCAGCTTTTGGTGATGAAACACTAATATTTTTTTTTTTTTTTTGGTCTCTTTCGACCTCATTTTATTGGCCTAGCTCCCAGTACTCAATGTCCATGCCTACTTTTGCAGCTACTCTCCAACATCTCCAGGCATACTCCATTTTTGCTAGGGCCAGTCTTGGATCCTGATGGTGTCCTGTTACTCTGGCTTATCTGTGCTTGACCACTTATCCTATGAATAATAGGTATGTTAACACTACTGGATCACAAGTCTCAGTGAAACAGGATAGCTTTGGAGAGTGAGGTTCTTTTTTGTGGAGACAGCAGCAGAACATAGTCAGCAGTTTCAGGAAAGAAGGTTAATATACCAGATGAAGAAATTAATAATCAGAATGAAGTTGGAGTTAAGAACCCAAGGCATCGTTCAAGGAAGGGGACAGCTGAAAACTCATACAGGGAGTAGCTGGCAGTTATACATGAGGTGCAGAAACCTTCAGCTAGATCAGAAGATAACATGGTTAATGTAGGTGGTACAGAAGAGGATAACCTGCAGGAGCAAACATCGGAGGAGTAGACAGGGCTTGAGTTTTTGGCTTAGTAATTCAGGAAGTTTTGGGAATCTTCTGTAGGCACCCCCTCCCAGTGTTAGGGATGGCATTCAGCTTCCTTTAGCAAGCCCACAAATTAAGAAAGGACAGAGTCATTTTCTGTCAGCAATTGGACACTCTGAGTGCGTGCATGTGTGTGCCTTCAGTGGAAGGTTGGTGCCGGGCTTGCAACTCAACACCGTAAAACTCCACTGCCAATCATGAGTGGACAGGTGATCCGATGTGGAGAACCCTAAATGGAAAAAGCCAAAAGAAGAAGAAGAAGAATGGAGGATAGCTTGGTGTATGTATCCATGTTGGTCCCATGACTCTTTATACCATGAATGTTGATTACCGCACATATCCTAGTAGTGATCAAGGATAACATTTATGGGGGTGGAGGGGGTAATGATGACGTCTTTGATTTGATAGATGTTGATGGTATTCAGAGTCTGTTACAGGCCAATAGTTTTAGAGCTAAGGATTTTGCATCAGCTCTTGTTGTGCTGGGGAAGAACAAAGTAATACAGTTAAGTTGAGAAATTGGTACAGCTTGGTGGTAAGATTCATTTTTATATATAGCAGTAATTGTGGAGTGGGAACATCAATAGGTATTGCTTCTATTTTCTTAGTTTTCTTTTTTTTTTTACCCTGCACAAGCTCATCACATTAGGAGCAGGTCTGCTTGGGTTCTAGTATGACTAAAGATTTCTGACATTGCAAGTGGTAGACAAAGCTCCAAGATGAGATGAGCACCATCCAAATACATGGTTAAGTATTATGATGGATAGCCCCAAGCTGCCTTGTTCTGGGGCATGAGATGAGCAGGTACGCAAAGGAAAGACTTGTTGGGCCATCAACAGTGGCAAGTGTGCTCGCTTGACTAGTTTTTTGCTCATGTGTGTTCACACTGTGGTGAAGAGCATAAGGACATTAACTTTAGACTTATACATAGGTTCATAGGTTCATAGGTAGGTACTAGGCTATCGGCCCAAGGGCCTATGTAAGCCTAGCCAACAAGGTTCCCTGGCTTACGCCACCCAAGAAAGTCATTTTCCTGTGTCACTGTTGAGCAGAGACACAGAAGTGATCCCCGGGGTGTATTTCCTATTTCCCATCCACTCATCAAGATTTTTCTTGAAGAGTGCTAATGAAGAACTTTGCTTGACATAGATGGGTAGCCTGTTGCAGAGTATAGGAAGTCCCTTGGACAGGAATTTATCCCTCCAGCATGTCCGGTTTATTGTGGTGACAAGGTTTAGGTCCCTAGAGCGTGTAGGTCGGAGGGATTGGGATTTCTTTAGGTGTAGCATGTCCAACAGCTCTGGGTTTGACATAGCTTTATATGTTAGGCAGAGATCACCTCGGAGTAGGCGATATGCTACGGAGTAAAGCTGGAGTTTTTTGAGGTGGTCAGTGTAGGGCATTTGTTTGAGGCCAGTAATCCTCTTTGTGAGGTACTTCTGTGGCCTTTCCAGTTGCTGCAGATGTCTTGTGAGGTACATTCCAAAAGGGGCGTTGTACTCTATAATGGGTCTAATGAGTGTCGAGTAGAGGAGAACAATTACCTCTTTTTTTCCTGGATGAGAACCCTTTTATGATGAGGTGTGCCACGTGGAAGGACTTCCTGACTACTGTGGGGATGTGACTATCAAAGGAGAGACTACTGTCCACCTGGGTCCCAAGGTCTCTTATCACACATTTGGTGTTAAGTAGATTGCTGCCTATCTGGTAGTTCATGGGTACAGAGTTTTTACCAAAAGGGATGACACTGCACTTTTTGGCATTGAGCTTGAGGCCATGGCTCTGACACCAGGCATCTGTCTCAGCGAGGCCCTTCTGTAGGATGTCCACATCATTTAGGGACTTGACTATGGCTCCTGGTTTGCAGTCATCTGTGAACTTCATTAGCCAGAGGCCTTCTGTGTTAGCCTGTACTTTAGAGAAGTAAATACCAAACGGGAGAGGTCCCAGGACGGAACCCTGTGGTACTCCACCTGTCACTGCTTTGAGGTCACATTTGGAGTCTGCAACTTTTACAGTGTGGGTTCTGTCAGTGAGCCAATTGGCAACTCATCTTGTGACGTAGGGATTTATACCTAGTTTAGTGAGTTTAGCTATAATTCCAAAATGAGGGATGGCGTTGAAAGCCTTGGCGAGGTCAAGACAGGCTGTGTTTACCACCTTACCCTCATCTACGGCTTTGGTGACTGCCTCAAAGAAGTCGATCAGGTTCAGGAGGCATGATCTGCCTTTCACAAACCCGAACTGGGTGGGATCCAGAGTTTGAAGGTTATCAATGTCTTTGTTTATGAATTCCATGATGATACGTTCCATGGCCTTGCAGACCAGGCTCGTCAGGCTAATAGGTGAAGTTAGCTTTGGAGAATTTTTTTACTATGGTTTTCTTAATGGGGGATTGGGGGCCTGATGTGGATATCAAGGGTGATTAGCTTATGGTCAGATCGGACCAACAAAGAGTTGACTTCAGGTGTAGAACACCGGTCACTCATGTTGGTAATGACTAGGTCTAGGATATTGTTGCCCCTGGTGGGGGTGTGGATAAGTTGATCCAGGGCATTGGAGTTTATGAATTCCAGAAAGCGTTGAGCTAAGGAGTTGGTACACAAGTAGTTTTCCCAGTTAATGGTGGGGTAGTTGAAGTCACCCATTATTAGGGTGTTTGGTTGAACCCTAATATTTTCCAGTAAATCAAGAAAAGAGGAGTGGGAATCCTGGGGCATGGTGGGGGATCTGCAGCAAGCTACAATTTGGATTGCAGTTTTGCCCAGAGTTAGTTGCACTTGAATAACCTTGGATGCATTATGCTGAGCAACTAGCCTGGAGGTGTGGATATCCTTAATGAATATGGACACACCTCCACCTTTGGTGTTTCGGTCCAGTTTACATGGCTGAAAAGTGTGGTATGAGTTATAGCCTGGTAGTGCAGGGGTGCTCTCTGGAGCCTTGAACCAGGTGTCAGTCACTGCACAGATATCGATGTTCTTTATTTTAAGGAGTGCCTCGAGGGAGTGCATTTTGAGATTTAGACTTCTAGCACTGAGTATCATTACCCTCAGTTTTTGCTTGCCTGTTCCTGTCACAGTAGTGAATTTGTTATTTAAACCTTGCCTAAAAAGGGAACTATAGGGGCAGCAAGATCCTTAGCCAGTATTTGGAATCCCAGGGGTGACAGGTACAAGCCATCTTTGGCAAAGCATCATGGTCTGTTGACCATGTCATCCCAAGCAGACAGATACTGGATCCTCTTAGAATGACACCAGAAGCTTAGCCAATTTTTGAAGTCAATCATTTTGTCCTTGTACTGCGGTATCATTTGGAGTGATGGCAGAATGCTACTCAGGGCTAGGGTCATACCTGCCTGGGCTACAAGATCGGAGAGCTCTTACATGTCTCTTTTCATGTAGTCCAGGGAGGTACATCTCAGGTCATTCACACCAACATGGACAATGACAGAGTAATATTTGTACGTATTGTGGAGTGAGTTGAGTGCGTGGGTTATGTGGCGGATTCTGGCACCCGACAGGCAGCTGATAGTAACCTTCTCCTTGTTTAGCCTGGTGAGTGGGACATCAGTGTGCCTGACTATAGAGTTACCTATGACTAGAGTATTGGGTACGTTGTTTTGCCTTATTGGCTGTGGTTGAGTGGCACACTGAGTCTGTGGGCTATGTGCCATTTGGGTTGTGTTGGGGGATGGAGGTTGTTTGCATTTCTGCTTTGGATGTCTCTGTTGCTTAGACAGATTATTATTGAGAGCCTCCGTGAATGTTTTTGTGTTACTATGTGCGGATTTTGGTGGTGTACATTTAGTGAGACTATGTGATGAGTGTGGTGTGGTGCAAATGTTTACCTTCTCCTCATGGCTGTCAAGTTCAGTCTTGGTTGGAGAGAGCTTTACCTCCAGTTTGACTAGATAAGTGCATCTCTCACAGGTTGTAGTGTTGGGTGGTAGGAGGAGAGGGTTGTCTGTGTACATGAGGCAATTTCTACGTTGCCTCAAGATGCCCAGATTCATCAGATAGACAGGAGAGAACACTGGTTGCTGACCCTTGGGCATGCCTGAATAAAAAACTATTTTTCTCTAGATAAGTGAGGAAAGTGAGTACAAGAACTGTTTTCTCTAAGCAAGTGAGAAAAGTAAGTACAAAAACTGTTTTCCTCTGGGTAATGAGGAAGATTGAGTGCTATAGCAATTAGTAGCTTATTTAGTGCTTACAAGTTCTGAACAAGTGCTGAGCATGAATAAGCAAATTTAAGTGCTAAAACTAAGAATCTGTATCTGCACTAGACGAGTTACAGGACAGAAACAAGTGCAAATGCAGGCTTTCAAATCAGAAATTTGAGAGAGATTGAAGAGATTGTCCAAACGGCCAATAACTACAATTTCTGGGCCAGAACCACTCCTTATGGGTTAGACAGTTTACCTAGTGATTCCCACTCCCACTTATAAGCTAGAAGGCTTCCCTCCAACACAGAAAGGCTTGGGGGCTCAGAAGCTTACATACAGTCCTGGATACAGCAATTCTATATCTGGAACACTAGTTACAGGAAAGGTAGGAAACAGGCTTACAGTTTTTTTTTTTTTTTTTTATACAGAAAAGTAGAAAAAAACAGTAGTAAAAACAATTCACATGCAGTGCAAGCTAGCACATTTGAGTATGTAGCAATATTAGACCAAATGCAGTTTAAGAATGCAATTAAATTAAAAAGGACTAAAAGCAAGTGCAGAAAGAGTTTATTAGGTAGAATGTGGTAAAGAGATGGGATTGGGGAGTGTCCCAGATCAAATCTACATTGGGGTGGGCAACTGCAAAAGCCACCAAATTTAAACTACAAACCAAAAACAGAGAGGGTGGGTGGGACAAAACAGAGATCTAAGCAACGATTAACAGTACAAACTCTAAAACCAAAAAAATATATATATACTCGGCTCTGAATATTTATAGATCAGTCTCTCAGAACAGGGAGGCAACAGTTTCAACAGAGATCTAAGCAACAATAACAAACTCTATAACCAAAAAAATATATACTCAGCTCTGTATATTTGCAGATAGTCTGGAAGGCAGTCTCTCAGAACACAGGTTCCAACAATTAAATGCAGGCTGTTACTAACAAGTCAAATTTTATGCAAGTGATCCTTGAGTTAGATAACACACAAGCTGTAAAAAAACAGTTACAGCCTACTGTATCTAAAGCCATCTGCTGCTTAGTGAATGAAAGTATCATTTTGCATTTCTGCTAATTATTTTTACTGTATTTCATAATAATTATGTATTAACTGTTACCTAGCTCACACTTTTGTAGAGTTTCAAAGATGAACTGTTTCCACTGCTGCTGTAGTACTTAATTTCACTCTGTCTGCTAATTTTACTGGACAGTACTATCCAGATTATATGGTTTCCCCTGCACTTGAGCTCTAAAACCAACATTTTTACATTGAGGATTTTCTGACTGCACTCTTGTGGCAGAAGTGTACTAAAAGCTTAATTTTTCCTGATAAGTCAGAAAGCCATACTGTTGTAGAACTTGTTTTTGTGATTCTATATAAGCCAAATGTTTGTGTGGCTTTGTGCTCAATTCCTCGGAGCTGCTCTTGGTTTGGCTACTTCACCTGAGATTTATAGAGAATCTGTTACATCTAAATCCATCTACTGCAAAAAGAATGACAATAAGTGTCATTATTAATGAAAGCTTGTTTGTTTTACTGATTGGTCTGTAGGTCTTGCTATTGTAAAATTTCTTTTTCTGATTCTATATAAGCACAGTGTCTGCGTTAAGTTGCTCTTCACGCAGTGGCAGTAAGCAGTTCCCTGTATAGGTGCAAATGCTTTCAAGTTAAAATTTCCCTTAGAATAACTCTCTCTGCAACCATCCGCAGTCCTCCTGCTGCTCTAGGAGCATCTTAGTTGCAGAGAGAGAGCAGCATCACTGGATAGCTACAGTTCACACACTGAGTATAGCATCCATTTTTCGTCCATGTGCTAGCATCTCAATCCAGTTAAACCTTCCCACTCTTCTCCCTGGTTAAACCCATAGAAAAAAACTGAAACCAACAATAGACACTTTCCTGCTTTCTCTGTGGCTGGCCTGGTGGACATGGGAATTGTGAGGCAATGTAGCAATTGTCTCATGTATACTGACAACCACTTAATCCTGAAACAAACACTGTATGTGAGAGATGTAATTATACAGTGAAAACTGAGACATGACTATTACATACTGACGAATCAAATGAAAACATTTTTTCAGCACACACACACATCATTTCCTTCACTAAATAAGTCTCAACACATAAACCCATATATTTGGTGGTACTCTCAAGTAGCTTACCAAAACCTCAAGGCCTCAGAAACCACATGCCATGCCTCTTAAGTGCTCCTCCTTATGAGGAACATACCTCATTTGGGGTCATAAAAAGTTCATGTTCCTCACAGTTCCACATTGAAATGGTCTGACACACATTCAGTGTTAGAATTTGTTTAACTGATATCCATGCTAAATATAAACAAATCAAATTAATTAATTACAAGATCTTTTTCATATGTAAAACCAGCATATTTTAAACATCCTATGACCTTCCTAGTTTAAGTTGTTAGTAAGCTGTTAGCATGTGTTCCACATTTTGTCCATTTGTTCCACATAATCAGGGTTGGTATTGCTCATTTTGGAGATGAAATGTTGAGAGCTATGCCACATGCCAAAAAAAAAAAAAATAAAGTCAACACCAACCACTGCACATAAAATATACATCACAGTGTCTTTACAAGTAAGGTCCTAAAGCAAAACACCAGACATTCAAACATCTTGATCATAGGAGACTCCATCGTGGGACACACGGATGCCCCCTTCACTAAACTGGATAAAGAGAAGGTTGGAATCAGTTGCCTGTCAGGGGCCATGATTCAACAGATCACACCGGCACTCAGGTCACT
Source organism: Protopterus annectens (assembly GCF_019279795.1). Classification (NCBI taxonomy): domain Eukaryota; kingdom Metazoa; phylum Chordata; order Ceratodontiformes; family Protopteridae; genus Protopterus; species Protopterus annectens. The sequence continues at coordinate 1,575,714,204 of NC_056733.1, read as the reverse complement.
CAACCACAAGTACCAGTATAACTCATAGTCCATGTGGGTGCAAATGACCTGAGTTGTAACTCCCTGGACAATATGAAGAGAAACATGATGGACCTCTGAATACATATTGCAGACTGGTGTGAGCCTCACACTGAGCAGCATTCTATGCTCATCAAGAATGACACCACAATACAATCAGAAAGTGATTTACTTCAATAATTGGCTTAGCTACTGGTGTCATCACAAGGGGATCTTGTATTTGTCAGCCTGGGGTGGCATGATTGACAGACTACACTGCTTTGCCAGAGATGGCCTGCACCTGTCGCTGCTAGGCATTTGTATACTTGCCAAGGTATTAGCCAACCCCATAGTGCCTTTATTAGGCAATGCCAAACCAACAGACCTACCAACTTAACAAATTCTAGATGTGTCAATCTGAATATACTACTGCTCAATGCTAGGAGTCGTAACAAGAAACTACACTCTGAAAGCTCTTCTCAACCTGGAGAATGCTGACATCTGTCCAGTTACAGAGATATGTTCAAGGTCATGGAACGCACCCCAGCAGTGCAAGGCTGCAACACCTATCTCACATTCAGACCACCCTCTGAAAAGGAAAAAAATGAAAGGAGGTGGTATTTTCATTTATATGAAAAAAAAAATCACACATCTGGATTGGTCAAGCAGGATGACTCACTTGAGCTGCTCCATGCCCAGCTGACCATAGGCACCCCCCCCCCCATATTATCACAGGCTGCAGCTCTCCAACCATAATCAAAGACAACCACTTCACATACCTGAAGTTACTAGAGTCATTTACCATTCAGCCCAACACACTACTCATGGGCAATTTTAACTACAGCTCTATAAACTGGAAAACATACAACTCCATTAACATGCAGGCTCAGAGTTTCCTGGACTTTGTCAATGCAAATGCTCTGGAACAGCTGGTCTGCACTCCCACCATGGGCTCAAATATCTTTGACATAGTATTCAAAACCATGAGGGAGCATTGAATCCCCCCCCCCCCGCCCCAGCATAATGTCCTCATTGGCAAAATGAGATCATAAATCAGTCTGGTTTGAAATAAATGTAATGGTAGAATTCCCATTAATCCCTAAAACTGTAAAGCATTTTTCCAAGGCAAATTACCTTGAATTAAGTGATTAAGTGATAGCAAAGGTAATTTTTAAGCTCCCCCTAATCCCAAAAAATATGGAGGCCTTTGCAGAAGTATACACAAATGCCCTGTACAACCACTTAAATAACTGCATAGAAATGGCAGTGCCGACTGAGCTAAACCAAGGTATAGCCAGTAAAACATGTCACTTGTGGATCCCTGGCATACATAGACTATGTAACAGAAGGAAGAAATTCCTGCCTAGAAGTAAGTAGGAGGATGCACAACAGAGAAAAAAGAAATCCGTCATTATTCTCAACAGACAACTCAGGAAAGTAGTCGAGTCTTCAAAAGCTAAATATAAGACTAAAATAGCCTCCCAAGCAAAGGATGATCACAAAGCAATTTTTTAGTTATGTCCAAAATTTTAAGGGAAACACTCAACAATGTGCTGAGTTGGCTGTAGATGACACTACCTATATTCAGCCAGAAGAAATAGCAAACCTGCTGGCCAATACATTCAGCTCAAATTTCACCCCCCTGTCACTTCAGGTCACTCACCTTGAAATACTCCCTACCATTCCTTTGCCTGTTATCTTAAAACAACAGGACGCCACTACATTCTCTAAAGGTAGAAACACAGCATCAATGGGCCTTGATGGAATCCCAAGGTGCCTCTTAAATAGCTCGAAACATGATCTAGCAGACCCACTCAGACCTCTATTTAACCACAGTCTCCAGACAGGCTTTGTGTCAGTAAAGTGGAGGACTGCAACAATCATCCCTTTGCACAAGGGGGACCATTAACAGACCCAGGAATTTACTGACTGATAAGTCTAGCATCATATATAAGGCTATTGAAAGGATAACCATGCACGATTAACAATGACACAGGAAATCTCCAGAATCCAGACCCAACCCAGTTTGGCTTTGCCAAGAGAATGTCCTGTCTGCTTAATCTGGTGGACTTCTTTGAGAAGGTTACTAAAGTCATGGATGAGGGTAAGGCAGGGCATATTGCCTACCTTAACCTGGCTAAGGCATGTGACACAATACCTCACTCGGGTATTATAGATAAACTCACAAAATTGGGCATAAACCTCTGTATCACCAGATAGATAGCCAAATGGCTCATGGATAGGGCACATTGTCAGAGTGGGGGAACCCACATGCAGCAAGAGGCCAGCCACCAGTGGTGTACCACAGGACTCAGTGCCTGACCTCCTCCTGTTTGAGATATACTTCTCATATGTCAAGGCAAATGCAGATGGCCTTTGGCTGACCAAATTTGCTTATGACTGCAAGTTGGGGGCAATCATTGACTCCCCATGTGATGCTGATATCCTACAGAATAATCTGATGCACACTAATGATTGCTGTCAGAGCCATGGCATCAAACTAAATGCAAAGAAGTTCATAATGATATCCTTTGGGAAAACAAATACCCTGCAAATTACAGTACTGATAGCACCCCCTAAGAGTGGACCCAGTGGTGAGAGATCTGGGTACTTAGATAGATAGTAATCTGAACTTTGACCTCCATGTATCCAAAGGTGTGAAGAAATATTTCTATGTGGCTCAACTTCTAAGTAACGGCATGGAATCCAGATCTAAAGATGTTATAGTACCACTGTATCCGGCCCTCATTAAACCAATAATTGAGTACAATGCATCCTTTGGCATGCACGTTGCCAGGGCAACTGCAACAGCTGGAGCATCCTTTCTCAATGAAAAGGCACAGGGTATAACCAGTATTTATTTATTATTTATTTCACAGTTTTTTTACCGGGATAGTCCATTGGATCAAGAAGAGCCTGTCTTCAATGGAGTCCCGGGGAGAAAAGTTCCATCAGAAATTATGCAAATATGAAAAATGCATAACAAATGAGTAACACAGTAGTAGAATACAGACATTCTGTAGGTTTAAGACATTATACAGATGTAGGACCTTATGCAATTTAGAAAAAGCAATAACAAATGAGTAATACAGTGTTATAATACATTTTACAAAAAAAAAATCTTTTTAAGAAAATTAAAATATGAAAAAGATTGTTAGTACATATTTACAAATATTTACAAATGTGTTTGTTTATATGGTGGGAATATAGCTGTAGAGGTGAAGGAGATATGCAAAGGTATAATATGAGAGTTATGGGGAGAGCAGGAATAACTTTTGAGAAAGAAGAGAGAGAATAGTACGAAGCTGTAGAGTGTGGAATGTAAAGAGGAGGGAAGAGAGGATGGAAGAGTTGAGGTAGTTTAGTGGGAAGGTATGAAAAGATCGAGAGAAGCAGAGTGGGAAAGAGGGTATAATGCTGAAGGGAGTTATGTGCTGTGAGAACAGGAGAATTCCCAGAGGGATACAAGATGGGAATGTAGCAGGGATTTAAAGGTGGAGTGGTTATGAGTGATGCACATGAGAGGTGGCAGAGAGTTCCAAAAACATGCTAGAGAGAAGGATAGAAGTTGTTTGCCTGGTGGACGAGCAGGTTTGTGAAGTTCAATTAGATTCTTATTTGATCTCAGAATTCTATCAGGTAAATGCATTTTGAGAGAAGAGGCAAGAGAGGGACAGAGAGATGAATGGAAGATAAGTTTGTGAGCATGGGTGAGTTGAGTATAGATAAGGTAATTGGGGAGATCTAGCCAATTTCGTTTGTGTAGGGCATTACAGTGGTGGGTGGAGGATTTGTAGCCTGTAGTAAACTTGGAAATTTTATTGTAGCTGGAAGAAAGTTTTGTCATTTGGGAAGTTTGTATGTTAGTAAGAAATGTGGGGTCTGTATCAAAACTTCGAAGATGTAAAACATCAAAAGGTAAAACATTGAACCCGCAACATCGAATGATGAAAATAGCGATGCCCTGGAACATCAAAATCTTACCTAGGGCAAGATTTTGGTGGGCCATTCCGTGGCTTCGCTATTTCCTCCACTGTGGTGCGAGAGTTACGGAACTTAGGGTTAGTGTGCGGGTTAAGATAAGATGATAGTTAGTAATGTATGTATGGTGTAGTGTAGGGTTGGGGTTTGTTAACTGTATGTGTGTGTATTAATTAGTTTGTGTATAGTTTCGTAGGGTATGTGTGCGATAGTTACGGACCTTAGGGTTAGAGTGCGGGTTAAGGTAAGTGGATAGTTAATAATGTATGTATGGTTTAGTGTGGGGTTGGGTTTTGTTAACTGTATGTGTGTGGTTTATTTATTTTGGTGTGCTTGTGTTGTGTGTATGTTTCTCGGAACTGCAAATTCTTTCCCTGGGAAAAAATTCGCTATTCTGAGCATTCAATGTTATCAATATTAGAAATTCCAAGTTCGAACATATGGTGTTCAATATTTTGGAATTTTGAATATATGATATAGACCCAAAATGTGGCACCATATGGGAGGGAGGGAATGAGGTATGTAGTAGAGAGTACAATCTTAGTGGAGGGAGTAAGGTAGTGATTGTGTCGGTAAAGCATACCACATTTCTGGTGGCTTATCTTGATAGTGTTTTATATGTGGATATCAAATTTAAACTGTTCATCGATGAGGACACCTAATAGTTTGGCATGAGGTACTATCTCAAGTAGGGTATTGTTTTGACTGGTAATAGAGTAAGTGTTCTTGTCTATCATAATGTTTTTAGAGGGAGTAAATAACATAAGTTTAGTTTTTGTTGCATTCAGTGCTAGATGGTTATCTTACATCCAGTGCTCAGTGGAAGAAAAGGCATCTTGAGTTAATTTTTGGAGCGAGAAAGTGGAGGTGGCAGAAGAGATGATTGTAGAGTCATCTGTGTATTGGATTCGTTTAGCATTGCGGATGGACTGGTTAAAGTCATTGATTAAAATGTTAAACAGTAAGAGACCTAATATAGAACCCTGGGGCACACCTCTAGGAGTCTTAAGGAAGGAGGAGGTGGATTTTTTCCATTTGACTGCTTGTTTTCTGTCAGAGAGGTAACTAGTGAACCAGTTGATAGAAGAGACAGATACGTTAAGATTAGAGAGTTTGGATAGAAGAAGGTTGTGAGAGATAGTATCAAAGGCCTTGGATAAGTCCGAGAGGAGGGTTGACACTAGATGACCAGAGTCATGAGATTTGTTGACGGTTTCATGGAAGGAGAGGAGAGGAGAGCACGGTAGTACAGTGGCCAGCCCTGAACCCATGTTGTGTGGGGCTAAGCAGATGGCTATCTATGAGATAGGGTAATAGTTACAGATGAATGCATTTTTCTAGCATTTTTGCGATAGGGATAAGATGACAATAGGATGGAAATTGGGAATATTGTTGTTCTTGTCACCTTTATGAATGGGAATGATAAAGGGCTTTTTCCAGAGCTGGGGTACATAGCTTTCTTGGAATGAATGGTTTATTAAAAGTGAGATAGGGAGAGCAGTGGCTTCGCCAGGTATTTTTAGAAAGAAGGAAAGAATGTCATCTGGGGCATTAGAGCAAATTTTCAGGTTAGAAAGAAGTTTTTTTATGAGAGAGGTGAGGATGAGTTTGACGAAGAAGGGGGGGATGAGAGCTGTTAGTGTTAGTGGAGATAGAGATAGGAGGGGTGGTGGTGGCACATAGTTGGTGAAGGATGTTGTTAGGTTGACTATGATCTCAATGAAGAAGGAATTAAATTGTGTGGCTAAGGCTAGGTTGGAGGCATTTGGGTCAGGGCAGGGATTGTCTTTTTTGCCAGGATTGAGGAGGGTGGTGATACCATTCCAGAATTTTTTGGGGTTTGTCTTGTGGCTATTTTGAAGTACAGGAAGTAGTTTAAAATCATTCAGGGAAGAGGGAGTTTTATTTTTATGGTAGTGTTTCCAGGCTTTGTCACGTTGGTGCATGATGGTTATGGTTTCTTTGGTTAACCATGAGGCAGTGCTGCTTTTAATTCTTTTGTTTTTTGTAGGTGCAAAGGTATTTAATAGGTTTAGGAATGTTGTATTGAAGTAGGTAATGGCATTGTTGAGGGGAAGGGTTTTCAGTGGGTTCCAGTTTATGTATTTAGGGAGTTGTAGAATGTTTCAGGGCAGAAGTTGTTTAGGGGCGTGTAGTAATGTAGGTATGGGATAGTTATAGGCCAGAGGGGAGGCGATGAGGGAAAGAGGGAAGATGATCACTAATGGAGTCAGGTAGGTTGCAGCTTTCAGAGATATAATGAGGGTAAGAGACCAGAATCCAGTCAAGGGTACTACTGGAGGAGTAGTCCTTGGAGGGTCAAGTAATGGAGTTGATTAGTTGTGAGATGTTATATAGGTTAAGGTTTAGGTAGGCTGTGGGAGATTGGATGGAGTTCCAGTTAATATTAACATCACCAAGGATTATCGTTTGGTTGGTGATGTTAGAAGAGAACCAGGATAGGGTGTCCTCAAGAATAATAATGTTGTCTCCTGGAGGTATATAGAGAGCGGCTATGCATATATGTTTATGTTTGTTAATCTGAAGTAGGGCTAGAATTAGTTCGGCATTTCAGAATTGGGGAACAGGTTTAGTACAGGGTGTGACTGAAAGGGAGGTGGAATAGAGGAGAACTACCCCACCACCTTTCTTATGTGTCCTATCTTTTATAATTATGTAGTAGTTGGTTGGGGTGATCTCAGAGTCTTTGATATGGGGTTTTAGCCAAGTTTCAGAGATGGCTAGAATATCTGGTTGGTTATGGAGTAGCCAGCTGTGAAAGTTAGGGATTTTGTTATGTAAGCATTGATTATTTATTGTGAAAACAAGGGGTTTTTTTTGGTTGGGGGTGAGATGGGGTGCGTTTGAATTGTGTGGAAGACAGGTGCCAGGGTTAGGGTGAATGTCGCCAGAGAGAAGGATGTTAATGAGTTGACAGATGTAGGAGAAAAGGTATTTGGAGTGTTTAGTGTTTGGTTTGAAAGTCAGATATTGTGTTGGAATAGGTTTGATATGGGTTGGAGATGAGTGGCTGTGGGTATGCCTAAGTTTATAAGGAAAAAGGAAAGAGTTGGTGAAGTAGAGATGAGGGGATATTGTGGGTGTGAATTGCTTGTCATTTATGGGGTGCTGGCAGGTTGTATGAAAAGAGGGTGAGTGATTACATTCTGTAGGACTTGTGAGAAGGGTGAGGCATGATAGTGAGTGGAGGAGTAATACTTGGTTTATGAATGGGGCAGACATCGTATTCATGGTTGTTACCTGAATCTTAGGCTAAGGGAAGAGATGAAGTAGAATGGAAAGTAGATTAATATGGTTAGAGTATGGTAAAACTTAAGGGGAGGGGGGTGTGAATGATGCCCATAGCCAAGTACCCATAGAGTGGTGCACAGCAACGGTTATTCCGCTCCACAAAGGTGGAGCCACAACAGACCTTGGGAACTATTGCCCTATAAGCCTGACTAGCTTAGTCTGCAAGGCTATGTAGCACATCATCATGGTACTCATTAACAGAGACATTGGGAACCGCCAAACACTGGACCCTACCCAGTTCAGCTTTGTTAAGGGCAGATCATGCCTCCTAAATCTGGTGGACTTCATTGAGACAGTTACCAATGCTATAGACGAGGAAAAGGTGGTACACACAGCCTACCTAGACCTCACAAAGGCCTTCAACACCATTCCCCATTCTGGTATTATAGACAAGCTCACCAGCCTGAACATAAGCCCCTACGTCACAAGATGGGTTGCCAACTGTCTCACGGACAGAACCCACATGGTGAGAGTTGTGGGAGCTAGGTCCAACTCTAAACCGGTTACAAGTGGAGTTCCCCAGGGCTCAGTCCTAGGACCCTTCCTGTTCGGCATATACTTCTCAGAGGTACAGGCAAGCACAGGAGGATTATGGCTGACCAAGTTTACAGATGACTGCAAACCAGGCACTATAATTGACTCTCCAGCTGAGACAGACATCCTCCAAAAGGGCCTCACTGAGAAGGATACCTGGTGTCAAAATCATGGCCTCAAACAAAATGCTAAAAAGTGCATAATCATCCCCTTTGGAAAAAACAAAGTACCCACAAACTACCGCATAGGTGGTAGTCCCCTAAATACAGACAACATAATAAGGGATCTGGGGACCCAAGTAGATAGTAATCTCACCTTTGATAATCACATTGCCAAAGTGGTTAGAAAATCCTTCTACGTGGCCCACCTAATCACAAAAGGGCTCGCATCCAGATCAAAAGAGGTCATTGTGCCCCTCTAGTCATTACTCATCAGACCCATCATAGAGTACAACTCCACATTTGGGATGTACTTTACAAGCACCTGCAACAGCTGGAAAGACCACAGAAGTACCTCACCAAGAGGATCACTGGCCTCAAACAGATGCCCTATGCAGCTCGACTGAAGAAACTCTAGCTGTACTCGGTTGCATACCGCCTGATCAGAGGTGATTTCTGCCTGACATACAAGGCCATGTCCAACCCAGAATTATGGACATGGTCCACCTAAAGAAAACCTTATCCCCTCGAGCCACACGCTCTAGGGATCTAAACTGCACCACGACAATAACTAGGCCATACTGGAGGGATAGAGTCCTGTCCCAGAGACTTCCCATGCTTTGGAACAAGATTCCAATCTACATTAGGCAGAGCTCCTCACTAACACTCTTCAAAAGAAACCTTGAAGAGTGGATGGGGAACAGAAAGTTTACCCTGGGGATCACTTCAGTGGCTGTGCTGGACAGAGGCACAGGGAACTAATCTAAGGGGGCGGCGAGAGCCAAGCATTCTGGCTAGGCTTATAAATGCCTTCAGGCAGATAGCCTAGTACCTACCTATGAACCTATGCTTGGGGGGGGGGAGATTTGATTGGATAGTATGGATGTGGTTTAGTGGCTGTAAATGTAGAGGTAGTGGGGGCGGGTGGGAATTGGAGGCAGGGTAGGGGAGTGGTGTAAGCCCGCAGGGTGAACAGAGCGGGTAGAGAGTTGAGGTGAAGGAATCAGTCTTATCAGGAACAACCAGTGATGTGGAAGGAAGAGTTGGAGCTAGTGGGCAAGCTTGGAGTTAAGAGGACACAGGACTAAGAATTGGAGCCAGATGTATTAATGGTGAGCTAAACAGGGGCTTTTCTGGGGAGAAGAACTAGCATGGCGGGTAGTTTAGGTGAAGAGTTGTGTGTTTGAGTGAGTAAACCCTGCCACCTAGTGGCCAAGGTGAGAAAGGCTACCAGAAAATATGAAGGGAGTGAATTAGGAGATTGGGAGAAGAGATGGGACTGAGGAGCACAGTAGACTGCTAGCGACATGTGGTGGGACACTTTACTTAGTCTTTTAAGAAAATTATAGAACACCACAGTAGATATTACAAACACATTGATTTTCCTAAGGGGAGGCTGTTAGGTCACAAAGCACTTCAATGGTCCTGAGTATGTGTTCTTTGTAAGGTTGGGAGGTAGGGTGGAGTGTAGTTAAGTGGGAAACTCCTGGGAGGTGGAGATGCAGCTAGTAAGCTGCAACGGAGAAGGGAATAAATAATTAGAGTATTATCCCAAGGTAAGGGAGAGAAAAGCTGTTTGGCAAGTCAGATATATATGAAGAAGGGTGGCCTGTGGATTAGTATGGTAGGAGATTGCGTGGCTACAGAAGTATGGCTACAGAGGGAGAAAGTGAGAGTGAGTGGGGGTAGTAGATAAGTTAAACACAGAAACGGCAGTTGAGGGGAGTTGGTGAAGACAGCAAAAGATGAGGAAGCAGTTAAAGTTCAGTGCATGCAATATGCAGTATAAGTACGGTACAATGAATTGCACAATATAATAAGCAGATAAGTAGTGTCAGCAAACCAGATAAAAATGAAATTCACAGTATAAATATCATTAAAATGAAATGTGACAGCAGAATAAACAATTTCAGTAAACCAGCAACATATAAATACAATGAAGTAAATGCATCAGCAGGTAAATAGACTGGGTAAAGCTCATCAACAATTACAGTCTCAGAAAGCAGTGGAAGAGTGATGTGTACTTTCTATGGACCGTTCAATACAGTTACAACAAGAGAGCACTACTCATTTACTGCTTTGCAGAATACAAAAGTAATGTCCTGTGCATGAATGCATGCAGATGCTACACCTTAAGCATTATTATTGTCTGAGCAGTAAAATAACAGCATGTAGGACCTGGTAAACACACTAGATGTAGTAGTAAAGTCAGAGGCTTACACAGTGAATGTTTAGCCGAGGTCGTAGTTAACTGCGTGCAGGTCAGGATTTATGATTATCGCTATTCCAACACAATTACACACTGCGCTCAGTAACCATTTAAAAAAGAATAACAAATATTTAACAAAACAAGTGTGTGAGCAGCAGTGAGTTTAGGCTATCATGTGCAGGTTGCTTAGTAGTACAGGCACTCACCGACGAGGCAAAGCCAGCAGCCCTCGACAGGACAGGACAGGAGAGGCTCAGGGAATTTAAAAATGGCGCCAGATGTAAGAGCATCACTATATAGATTCATCATATGCCATATGTAGACAGATTAAAAGTCCTATCACTGTAGTCAGTTTCCTACATATTACTGAGGGGTGATCTGTGTCTGGCCTACATGGCATTCTCTGACCCAGCCCTGATGGAAATGTTGCATATTCACAAAACTAACTGCACAAGGGTTACCCGCTCCATATTTCAAAACCTGATCTCTGACATGAATAGATCATGCTTGGGAGACAAATATGTATCCCAGAGATTGCCCCTCCTCTAGATTAGACTTCCTATTCACATGAAGCAGAGCCCTTTCTTGACCATCATCAAGCGTAATCTGGACCAATGGATGAGAAATCACAAATTCAGTTTTGGGGTGGTACCCATGCCCCTTATGGGCAGAGGCAGATTGTAAAAATTGTCAAAACCCCACTTGCTGACCCTTGTTATCTTTCACCTAAGGATAGAAAATTGGGTAAAACCTGAGTAAAATTGGCTAGGCTTGAAAGAGCTCTTAAGCCATTAGTCTAGTAATCTCCTACAAATCTATGAACCTATGTTTGACTAAAGGAAGACAGTCATTCAGCAGTTTTTCCCAAAAGGGAAGGCAGATAGTTGTATTCTCAGCCAGAACAAAAGGTTCCAGGTTGGAGTTCCTGTGGGGGTTTTGAGGTGCTACCTTCTTTTAATGCAATTACCACCAGTAGCTTCAAACATTTCCCCATTAAGGTACACATGTTAGCCAAGGAATTGCAGAATTACACAGACACAAGTGGTGCATCATTCATTATGTGGTTTTGCATTCAGCTTTTCCATTAATTCTATGATCTTGATGAGTGGGAGAACTAGTAAGACTTTATAGTTTGATGTTAGTAGGGAGGGCTGACTAAAGAAGTGATACATACTGGTAGGTTTGCCTGCACATTCATAATTCCAGCAATTTCCCCTTCCAGATCTTACCCTTAGGTCTATTTCCTAAAAGAAGGAAACACAGTTTAGACTTAAACATAATTTGTTCTTTACCCAAGGTTCCTCATGCAGAAATTGAATCAGCAGAGAAGAGGACTAATTGCATTTCACATCTTTGGATAAGGTATCTGAATTATTAAGAAATTCTAAGACCTTTGAATAGCCAAACTGGACACTGAGGTCACCTTTCAATTATGCCCTGTTTTGTAAGGAGGACTGGCCACATTTGTGCTTGTGCATGAGTTTTGAGGGTCAATTCTACTTTGACATGGCCATACTACATTTGAAAAAGCTAACACTTCCTTCCAATGTGCATCAAAACCTTTTGATCATAATAGATTTTATCATGGGAAAATAATTTAGATTTTTCAGTTTCAAAAGAAAGATTGTAGAATATTATTTGTCTAAATTAATTTGTGCTCCTTAGCTGGTTGGAAAGGCAGATTAATCATCACCTTATTCTCCACAGAACTCCTGCAATATGAAAAAATGCATATGGGTTTCAGATGCTTAACAGCCCTTTAGTCTAAAGACTGAAAGCATTAGTTTCTAAATGGCATAAAAATATGACCAAAGCTACCAGGGGTATGAGGCACACTGATAATCAGAGGCTGAAAAAGGTCAAGATGGATCAGCACAATTCACATAAAATAAATTCATTAATGCACTGGGAAACCTTGATCTGACTAATGTGGCTCTTCCTAGTTTCGTATTCCCTTGTTTAGTATTGTCCTCATTGTCTTTTGTGGCATCCTTTTCTTAAGATGTTTATTCACAAAATAAAATAACAGAACAAAATCACACTAGAGGATACACAACTGAAATATAGTTTATTTAAAACTCATACTAACAAATCTAACTAAAATTGAGGTGAAAGATCAAAGTGCTTTTATACATTATTTTGAGAACTTTAACTCAACAAATTCACCATCACTATAATATTAAATAGAAAAACACATCTTTGATGCAAACTTAAATCAGTTATTGGTCACTCAGTTAGACAATGATTTTTTTCAGTCCACTTGTAAAAAGAACAGTTAAACTAAATTATTAGCTATATGTAAAGGAATGGACCATCTTGTTCAACAAATTCTGCCAAGTAGACTAATATATATAATTTCATAATTTGGGCAGAATTGTAATAATTCTGATCCCATTATAAGTTCTCCAGTATTATACTGCTTTATAATATGCATTATACTAAAATAGCAGAATCATACCAACAGATTACATGATTAATACTGATGGTATAAGGCAACCATCAAACAGCAAGCAGTTATGCTGGTCCTCATGCTGGCATACAGAGTGCTTTACATGGGATACAGGCATATCAGAACATGCAGGGATCATGAGTGGATGTTGTCATGGTCATCAGTATGTCACACAGACTGATGGGACCCTGGATATTATCACCACATGTGCAGGTATTCACATGCATGTGCAATATACAATAAATTAGATTTGGTGAACAAACCAATTTGTTCAGAGGCACTTTTGCTGGTTGATGGTTAGAGGAAAGGTGGAGAAATGGGGGGAGGGTTAGGGGCTTGGGAAAGGGAAGGAGGGGGAGTTAGGGCTGGATGCGGAGTGTAGGTGTTTGGGTAGAGTAGTGGGGAAAGAAGGTTAAGTTAGGAGGAATGAGTGCTGTGGAGGAAGTAAGGTATTTGTAAGGAGGGGCTAAAGTGGTTTTATGTGACAGTAGTTGAGTGGGGAAGTCAGATTTAGGTGTGAACTTGCTGCATGCAGGTAGTATGCCCAAAGATGATCAGTAATTACTGTGGAACAGGTAGGTCTTGGAAGGAAAAGGGGAAGGATGGAGAGAAGTCTGATAATTATTTTTACCCCTTTTCAGGTTGCCTGTGTGTTGATTGGAAGGGGTTCCTCTTCGGGTGTTGGGTTTTGGTTGAGGCACCATGATGATGGCTGATTTTATTTTTTTCAGTTGTGATGCCTGTTGATGGTATGAGCAGTTTGTATTGACAGTCATTTTGTTGTTTTATTATGTGGGCATTTGCTGGTGTGTCTTTCTTGGCTAGATGTTTTTTTTTCCCATTTTTAGAGTGGTCGAGGTCATTGGTTCAGCACGGCTGTATTGGCTTGTTGGTGGCATCAGGGTGGTTGTTCTGAATTGTTGGGATGATTCCTCAGTGAGGGTGGATGGGGTTCATTAGTGGGTCGAGTGGTTCATTATTTGGGGGCTGGCTCTGGTTTGATGGTGGTGTTGTGTTTCTTGTGGAGTTTCGTCATTGTCCCTCTTCGCTATGTGATCTTAGCTCTTCCCTGCACTGTAGGTAGTATAATGGTTATTGGTTAAGGTGTTTACCTTGTAGTTGCAAGTTTTCAGGGATGATTTCTCTCCTTTGGGAAGCATAACTAGAATTAAAAATGCCTACTCAGATCATTAGACCAGTAGTCACCTGTGGGCCTGATTAACTGTAAACCCTAAATTATTTTCACTCAGGGCTTTTCACAAGCTTAGAAGCAGCCTCAAGTAACATCTTCATAGGTTCATAGGTAGGTACTAGGCTATCGGCCCAAGGGCCTAAGTAAGCCTAGCCAACAAGGTTCCATGGCTTACACCACCCAAGAAAGTTAATTTCCTGTGCCCCTGTTGAGCAGAGCCACAGAAGTGATCCCCGGGGTGGATTTCCTATTTCCCATCCACTCATCAAGATTTTTCTTGAAGAGTGCTAATGAGGAACTTTGCTTGACATAGATGGGTAGCTTGTTCCAGGGTATAGGAAGTCTCTGGGACAGGAATCTATCCCTCCAGCATGCTCTATTTATTGTGGTGACAAGGTTTAGGTACCCAGAGCATGTAGCTTGGAGGGATTGGGATTTCTTTAGGTGTAGCATGTCCAACAGCTCTGCGTTTAACATAGCTTTATATGTTAGGCAGGGATATTCTTGGAGTAGGCAATATGCTATAGAGTAGAGTAAAGCTGGAGTTTTTTGAGATGGTCAGTGTAGGGCATCTGTTTGAGGCCAGTAATCCTCTTTGTGAGGTACTTCTGTGGCCTTTCCAGCTGCTGCAGATGTCTTGTGAGGTACATTCCAAAATGGGCATTGTACTCTATAATGGGTCTAATGAGTGCAGAGTAGAAGGGAACAATGACCTCTTTTTTCCTGGATGAGAACCCTTTTGTGATGAGGTGTGCCACATAGATGGATTTCCTGACTACTGTGGCAGGGTGATTATCAAAGGAGAGACTACTGTCCACCTGGGGCTCAAGGTCTCTTATCACATATTCGACATTAAGTAGACTGCCGTTTATGTGGTAGTTCATGGGTATAGTTTTTACCAAAGGAGATGACAATGCACTTTTTGGCATTGAGCTTGAGGCCATGCCTCTGACACCAGGCACCTGTCTCAGTGAGGCCCTTCTGTAGGATGTCCACATCATTTGCAGACTTGACTATGGCTCCTAGTTTGCAATCATCTGCAAACTTTGTTAGCCAGAGGCCTTCTATATTAGCCTGTACTTCAGAGAAGTAGATACCAAACAGGAGAGGTCCCAGGACTGAACCCTGTGGTACTCCACTTGTCACTGGTTTGAAGTCAGATTTGGAGTCTGCAACTTTTACAGTGTGGGTTCTGTCAGTGAGCCAGTTGGCAACCCATCTTGTGACATAGGGATTTATGCCTAGTTTAGTGAGTTTAGCTATAATTCCAGAATGGGGGATGGTGTTGAAAGCCTTGGCGAGGTCAAGATAGGCTTTGTAAGCCACCTTACACTCTTCTATGGCTTTGGTGACTGCCTCAAAGAAGTCGATCAGGTTCAGAAGACTTGATCTGCCTTTCACAAACCCAAACTGGGTGGGGTCCAGAGTTTGGAGGTTACCAATGTCTTTGTTTATGAGTTCCATGATGATACATTCCATGGCTTTGCAGACCAGACTCATCAGGCTAATGGGGCGATAGTTCCCAGGATCAGTGGTGGCTCCCCCTTTGTGGAACGGGATAACTGCTGCTGTCTACCATTCAGTGGGCACAAAGCCAGAAGTGCGCAGTTATGATATGCACAGCTATGATATTAGCCATTAACCTTGGGGGATGTGTAGGTGCCGAATTAAAAAAGAAAAAAAAAAAAGAAAATAAAGAAAATGTATGAGAATAGGAATAAGTGGTGTAAAGAAGGGGTAGTTTTAGGAGGCAAGTTAGAGAGATATGTCAAGTTGAACAAGCATGGCAGAAATTGCATGGTAGTCTAAGTAACTGTGTGATTAGTTCCATGGACACATTAATTTCTGGCATGAATGGCAGGGGGGGTCCTTGATTCTCATAGTCATGGAGGTCCTGTTGGATTTATAGTGGGGTTAAGTAGATGTAGGTGTATATAAAAGTAATACCAATAATAGTAATAATGAATAGGGAGCTGCTTCTGGGTGGGATGCTTACCATGTGCAGGGGAGATGGGGGTACAGGTTTGTTTTTGAACCTTGGCTGGAAGGGTTGTCTGGGGACTCATTTCACATTGGTGAAGGAGAGGATCCTAGTTGGTGCGAATTACTGCCTGGAGAAATAATTGTTTTGTTGTGTGTGTGTGTGTGTGTGTGTGTGTGTGTGTGTGTGTGTGTGTGTGTGTGTGTGTGTGCGCACGCATATGTGTGTGCACACTCGCGCATCTTGGCAAACGTCTGAACTGCTGAGCTTGAGGCAGAGATGGGTGGATATGGTATCACTGGCAGAAGTGCTATTCCGGGACCTACCAATAACTGACTGTCTTACAGCAGAGGACACCAGTGTTTCCAGAAGGAATAGGCAAGGTCAGGCACTGAAGAGCAGAGTGATGGTTTGAGGAAAAATGCCATGGTAATCATCGGGTAGTGCCACAGTGGATGTTCTAACCACTGGAGAGGTGTACGAGGCACTAACAGGCAATGTTGCTCTGTTGGGTGTGGGATAGGACTAGCCCAGAAGAAGGTAGAATGGGGGAGTCACCTCAGCAGCTCAGGGAAATTGTAGATGCAATGGAGTATTGAGAGACGCTTAGCAAAAGGGAGCAGGCTCAAAGAGAT
Organism: Protopterus annectens; assembly: GCF_019279795.1. NCBI lineage: Eukaryota > Metazoa > Chordata > Ceratodontiformes > Protopteridae > Protopterus > Protopterus annectens. The sequence goes on along the minus strand of NC_056733.1, from coordinate 1,575,697,756 downwards.
GTGTGCAGTGATGAGTGTAGTTTAGGCTCATCTACTGGCATTGGTTAAAAAGAGCTATGGAAGGGTGGGTATGTAGATATTTTTGAGTTGATCGATGCTGAAGGGGTGCAATGTTTGATGGAAATGGACACAGCAAATAGCAAGGATCTTCTACCAGCCTTAGCAGCACTGGGTCAGAGGAGAGTTTTTAAGCTGTGAGTAAGAATGTGGGACAATTGGGTGTTAGGTTTCATATACTACATGGAACTCTGGCTGGAGAAGGATACTTCCATGGCATTACCACTTTTTGACATATTTTCTCATGAGTCATAAGGCACAACATATGCAGTCAGGAAGTGCCTGGTTGTGATATGATTAGCAGTTTCTGAAGTAGAAAGCAGTGGATCAATCACTACATTGGGAAGTTAGGCACCCTGACATTTGCTTTGCCCCCATGATGGATAACTTTGGGGCTGCTAACAAAGGTAGTAGAATAAGTGGAGAAGGGGTTGGTGTGTGCTGGGCCTTTAATGATGGGTGTTATTCATGGGAGGCATGCAGGTTCTCTTACACTTGTTCAAACTGTGCAGGCATACATCTAGCTACACAGTGTGGTCACTGGGTGGCTAAGTTGATCAGTCAGGGTTTATTTTCAACTGAAGTGGGAGCTTTCACTTCTTTGCCCCAGGGATTTCAAGCCTATCAAGAACAAGGTCATTTTCAAGCTCAGAGGGGAGGAGTCCCCTTTCACGGGCAGAAGGGGAGACCGGGTGATGCATTCTCCCATTAAATTATGAGGACTGTGGGACATGCTCAAGCAATTTCCCGATTTGGCAGTAGCAGAAGTATTAACTAAGGGCTTTTCCATTAGATTTTCTATTAAGTCTGGGGTTAGAGAGGATTGCTCGGTCTATAAGAATTTGCATTTAGTGCAGAGGAGGGAAGAGATTTTGAAAGATTTATTGGAGAGAGTGTGGTATGCGGGCAGGGTACTGTGCCCATTTGATCATCCTTCCTTTGAAAGTTTTAAGGTGTCACCATTAAGATTGATTCCTAAGCAGTTGCCTAGTGAATTTCAGATTGATTCACCATTTGTTCAATCTCGAAGGGAGCTCTGTTAATGATTTCATATCAGTAAAAGACAAAAAATGTAGGCATGCTTAGATGGATGATGTGGTACAGATCATTCAGGGGTTTGCAGTTCCATGGTTGGTAAAAGTGGATATTGAATCTGCTTTTCCTTTGTTATCAGTACAGGAGGAAGAGTGGCTGTAGGTAGGGATCATGGGTGAGACCAAGTTTTACTTTGATAAGGCCATGCCAATGGGGTGTTCATTGGCTTGTCCCACTTTTGAGAAGTTTAGCACTGCATTGGGCATGACAGCAGCAGATGGGCACTCAGAAAGCAGTTCATTATTTGAATGATTTTTTATTAGCAGACAAATGTTTTTAAGGATCAATGCAGGGTATGCAGGCATTTTGACAATGTGTAAGGAGTTAGGTATTCTGTTGGCTACACAGACGTTGGAAGGTCCTGCCAAGGCACTGTGTTTTGGGGGTTGTTGATGGATGCAGGATGAGGCTTGTTTTGTTTACCACTTGAGAAGATCAAACACTTGAAAGAAAATATTTTTTGGATGAGGTGCAGGGAAAAGGTGCGCATCAAGGACATAATGGAGCTCTTGGGCCTGATACATTTTGCTTGCCGGGCAATTCATCTTGGGCATACTTTTTGTAGGTCCATGGCCTTTTTGTTGAAAGTGGGGAGAAGCAAACATCATTGGGTGAGAGCTGGTAAGCTTGTTTGTGATGATTTAGCACTGTGGTTGTCCTTTTTGGATCAGTTTAATAGCTTTTGTTTTGGCGGGTGGATTGAGTTGATCAAGGAGAGTTACAATTTTTTTTTTTTTTTTTTTACAGATGCAGAAGGGGATATTGGGATGGGAGCATTCTTACCAGTGAATGGTTCTCAGCTCGATACCTGTGTAACTGGAAGGATGAATGGAAAAGAGATGTGTCTTTTTTGGAACTGATGCCAATTTGGGCAACATCTGTTGTGTGGCAGGAGTGGTTGCATAGTAAGAATGTTATTCTTCATTCGGACAATATTGCAGTGGTGTGGGTTTTGTAGTCAAAGACAGCAAAATCTAGGTTGCTGTTATTAGTGTTACAGAAACTGGTTCTGCAGAGTTTATTAATTAACTTTTCTTTTACTGATGTGTACTTCATAGGTGTTAGGAATGGAACTGCTGACAGTTTGTCTCATTTTCTGTTTTCCATGTTCCAACAGTTAGCTGTGAAGGCAGTGGATGAGTCAGTTGTGCTGCCAGGCAAGGTCTGGCAGATTGAACTGAAATAATGAGGCAGTTGGTGCAGCAGTCTTGGGCAGTTTCTACAAGGAAAGTGTATGGTAGGTCTTTACATGATTTTGATAAATCTGTGTTGCAGCTGCCTGAAGAAGAGGGAGTTTGGTCAGAGAAATTGTCATTGCAATATTTAGTGCGAGGTAGAATACAAGGTAAAGCAGTTCAGTCAGTTAGGGTGGATCTGGCTGCTATTAGTATATTTGCGTGGGTGAAGGGGTTGTAGGATTTTATGAAATCCTGGACAGTGGCTCGTATGTTGAAAGACTGGGGTAGATTTAATGGGGTTAAGGTGGACAGGCAGTGTCTGATGACAAGACAGGCTCTTAAGGTTTTGTTGAAGGGTTTAGAGTTATTGAATGGTGGCTCAACTGACTATAATTTGTCAGTAACGTTGGTGCTCTGGATGCATCATGATGGATTTAGGGTGCCAGAGTTGTTGGGGCCACTGGTTTGGCAGGATGTGGCGCTATTTTCTGCCTGGGTAGAGATTTGGTTGCATAGATCTAGGACAGATCAGATGGGGAAAGGCATGCAGATGGTTCTTAAAAAAGGATAGAAATGAGTGTTTGTGTCTGGTGGGGAGGGCTAGGAGGTTACAGTGGACTTATGCTGGTAACCCACAGGATTTTTTGTTTATCTGGTCAAAAGAGGGTAAGGCGATAACAAAAAAGCAGTTTGCCTTTGTGATGAGAAGGGCTTTTTAGTGTCTTGATTTTCCAGGGGAGAGGTTCTGAACTCACTCCTTTCACATAGGAAGGGCTTCTAATTTGGCAAAAGAGGTAGGTAGTGGAGGTTATCAATAGGGTAGCTCATTGGTCCTCAAATGGCTTTTTGTCTTATATTTGATAGTGGTTAATGTGGTGGTTTAGTATTTTCTTTTCCTTTTTCTTCTAGGAAAAGAGGTTGTCATTCTTGGTCATTCCTGTATTCAGTGGGCGGCAAAACAGGATGCAGTTAGGCCAGATGGCAGAGAGTGGAGTTTACATTGTTTTGGGTGGAGAGTCATGGTATGGTATGAAAGGTCTCAGATGCCATCAACTTGTGGGGGAGTTTATGGACATACAGTCATGAATGGGAATTCCACAAGTCTTAATGGTTCATTTGGCAGGTGACGATTTGGAGTGATTCCAAAGTGGCAGTTGGTGTATAGGATGTTAAAAGACTTAACCACTTTAAAAAGGACATGTCCGTGTATGACTGCTGTGTGGTCAGAAATAGTACCATGTTTGTTTTAGATGAATGATGGCAGTTCTATGGGACTAGAACAGGCCCATTGGTTTGTTAATTTTAGGTGTTGAGGCATTTTGTGAATTTTTGCATTCATACATTAGAGCATAGGGACTTTGATGACAGGGACCCAGTTTTGTTTAGAGAGGATGAAGTGCACATGAGTAAGTTTGGATTAGATTTATTTAATGTACAGCTGGCTATATTTTCGGAAGGACTGGTGAAAGTTTTGGGGTTAGTGAAGGGGAATATTCTGTGTCAGGCTGATAGGTGGAGAAGAGGGGCAGGCTAGTTCCTCTTATGTTCCCTCTCTGGTGTTGGGGGTTGGATTCAAGCAGGATGGTTGGGGATGAAAGTGAGCGGTGGTTTGCAGCTTTGATAAGTGACAGCAAGCGAGCAGTTATGACAATGCTGTTTGTTTTGGGCCAGGGTGAGTGGGATACACTGCACTGGTAAATGGTTACATGGGTGTTCATGCTGTGAATAATGAATTTAAGAATGTCAGTTGTTTATTAAATCTTTGATTATTAAGGTTATTTATTTGTTTTATTTATTTTACAGTCTATTTCAGTCTATTTTTCAGTATCTCTAACGAAATCAATGTTTTGTGTATAATTTCCTGTCTGTCCTTTAGTCTTATATAACATCTATGTAAATTCTCATTACTGCAAATGTAAGCTGTATTCTCTTGTTGTAACAATACTTTGAATCTTGCAATTTAAATATGTACTTCTATTGTGTATTGGAGCTTTTCTCCTCGGGCCTCTACTGAAAACGGATATGTATCCAGATAGACCAGCCCGGTTAACAAATGTAAAATAAATAAATAAATAAAATAATATAAATGTAAAATACAGGCTTGTGCCTTAAATGTAAAGAAATGCTGTTTCAACAATGTGGCAACATTGCCATCTGCTGTAAGGAAAACTAAGTCAAGCATTTCTTATTGGCCCTTTGAAATTAAAATTACTTTCTGTCTATTCCTTTGAAGTTAAAATTTGGAGTTGATGAGTCTGGAGTAAGCATCCTGCCTATTGTTTTAGACTAAAGTTAATTATCAGAATTTACATGTGGAATGTCCTTTATTGCTCTAAGTGTAAAAGAATGTAAATACCTTATCTGTGTGGCCTGGGAACCAGGAAAGTGTAAACAAATGATGTAATGTTTTATCAGAACTGCAGTTTCAATTTAAACAGTGAGAACCAGAAATTATTAAGCATTTTGATCTTGGACATCTAACCTACAGCACTGCCTGTGTCTTAAGTAAGTTATCTTAGAAGTATGTTTTCTTGTAGCAATAGCTAGGAATTAGAAAAAGGTTAGACTAAGTGTTATTCTGTTATGTCAGAACCGTACTACTGAATTATTTTAAGTTTCTGTGTGATCTCTGAACTCTTGAATTGCACTGTGGCATAGTAGTTTTGTCTTGTGTTTTAATTATTTATTATTAAATATTTTAAAAACCTTTTTACCTGTGGCTGGTTTATATAGAGATAAGGTAAGCTCTAGAGTACATTGCATATTTATAGAGTTTATTGTACAAGACCACTCTATTAAGCCTTGACTGATTAGTCACACTTACCAATTGGATAATAAGATAATAATATTGCACAGTAATAATTGGACACCCTTTTAAGGGCCTTTGGATAACTGATAATTATTAGCTGGTGGTGGCAGTAATTACTATCATATAATCTGGGTAAAGGGGCAGAGCTGGAGAATCTGTTTCAACCTTTCCCAGGAGTGTCTGTGAAGTTGTATAAATACTTATCTCAAAGTGTGTGTGGGTGTCAGCTACTTGGGCAGGGACATGAAGCACTGGTTGGACAGAGAGGGTACTGGAGGTTAGCTTGCCAGCTAGGCTGAGATCTGGACCCTATAGCTGTGTCAGTGGGGAGTATTATTTGGCACCTAGACTGACTGTGATCTCTGTGTGCACTTAAAGGAAATTGTACTTTACTGTGTGTATTTGTTATCCTTTCCTCTTATATGTGATGCCTTCTCTGGTGTTAGTGGTGTGGATTGAGGCTCCTTGATTGCTGTGCCAGGGCACGGGCATCACACCTTTGCTGAGGTTTACTTTCATGTGTGACAACAGTCAGTAGGATGTCTTGTAACAAACTAGCAGCATGACTTCTTGAATCCCAGATTAACTCACTTACAGTGAAACAGTATTTCATATACTATTCTTCAGGTATGCTAATAACAAATCATAATCAGTAGGAAATGCAAGGTGATTACAGCTGCTTTTAACACCAACCATCATATAAGAAGTTTATTTTTCTAAGGAGTACTAGGAATGTTGTAGAGATATGGTAACAATTTTAGCAGTATTTAATCTGCTATTTTTTTCTTTCTCCACTACAAACATGGAATAATTCAGAGTTCACAGCGCAGTTTAAGAAACTGCAATGCAATTCCTTTAAATGCAATATCCTAACAGTTAAAAACTTCATCAAAACTATGCTATATTTCATTAGTCTGAATAGTGTTGGAACTAGATAGCTGTTCATACACAAAGCTGTTTTTGCTTTAGCAGTTGCACTTCCCAAGCAGAAAATAAAAATGTGTCACAAAAGCATGTGGATTAGTTTACACAAAGGAAAATAGATTTTTTTTCACTTTTCATTGATGATAATAAAACACTTTCAACTGTTCTCATATTGACTAAATTCTTTAATATGTGATATTAATTAAGGGTGGAGTAAACATTTATTTAGCTGTGCAGGTTTCTTTTTACTTTGTTGACCGGATTTGTTCTTTACTTCTCTAACAACTCCTTTTAAGTAAATAATATGATATATCTTACATTTCTAAGCCTGATCTTTAAATGCATAGACTACATTATGTTTAAGCATTAAACATTCCAAAAATATTGTGACATACTTAATTCCTGTTATAATGAGAAGTCCTTTGGGAAATGTATATTTGTTTATACTAAGACCGTGTTCCCATGATGGGGTGTGTCTATGGAAAACACCATTTCCTGTTAGAAATTTGACAACAGCATTAATGCTCATAGTGTTACTGGCCTCTAACATAAAACACAACCTATGCTTTTCCCATGGGTTGCAGAGATGTCCTTAGCTATTACATAGAGCTTTTATAAAGAATAACCTTTATTCAACAAAGTACTAAAATCTGGAGATTTCAGCTTATTGTTTTGTGGGGATGGAGTAACCTCCAGATGGTAGCTCTGAATTTAAACCATGCAGAAACACATATATATTTCTTTAGGGAGCAAGTATTTATTTTCATTTTCTGCTGAACACTGCTGTGGGTGTTTGTTTAACTCTGTTTAAAACAGGCCTAACAAAGAAGAGTAAACACCAATTTTCTACAGCAATTTCAGGTTCATACACTAAAGTCAAAGTTGTTTTTATTATGGCGTGTGTGTGTGTGTGTGCGTGTGTGTGTGTGTGTGTGTGCGTGTGTGTGTGTGTGTGTGCGTGTGTGTGTGTGTGTGTGTGTGTGTGTGTGTGTGTGTGTGTGTGTGTGTGTGTGTGTGTGTGCGCGTGTGTGCGTGTGTGCGTATGTGTGGGCGTGCTGCTTGTATTTGTACTTAACTGATGGATAGATTGGACCTAAGGGCCCATTTTAATGAAGATAAAATAAGAGTATAATGAAAATAAAATAGCAATGTAATAGAACAATTTCATAGTAAAATAAAATAAAATAATGAATTACAGTTGATACAAGGGATTGAGTTATCAAAGATCTGCACTCCACATATAATGTGGTTTGCAATTAGTTACTACAGAGAAAATACTATATGAGAATGAAATGGTTTGCTCAGAAGATAACTGAATTATTGCAAACTGGACACAATCATTGTATTTATTAGAAATGAATTTGGTAAAGTTTGTTTCCAGTATGGAAGTGTTTTTTTAAAACATTCTGAATATTACAGAGGGATGTGACAGGTGAAGGAATTGGCAATAGATGGCCTTAAGCAACTTATGTTAATCCTGCCTTCAAGAAAGGCAGTAATAGATGGACATTGCATTAGTTGAAAAAACTTAGCAACATTAATTTGTGAGGAGAAAGTTGCTGAAAATCTATATATGTAAACTACTGAAAAGACTGTAAAGCAATTATAAAAAGACAAGAAGCCGATTTTTTTTTGGGGGGGGGGCTGAGGTAATCGTTTAACTTTATAAACAGAATGGTGCTTTAGTTTTATTGATATTTCATGGTAAACATAGTAAAAACTGGGATGAGCTGCCTTAAAGATGACATTTCAAAGGGCAGCTCCTGCAAAAATCAGTTGAGTTAGCATTATGGATTACTTGCTGCATATGAGATAGAGAGATTCCTAATATGAATTTGAATGAACATTAATGATTATGCTAACCATGCATCTATTAAAAATTGCTAAGTGAAAGCTTATAATGCTTTCATTAAAAGGATACAATAATTAACCAAAGGTTTTTTTGAAGACTAACGAGACAGTTCAGGTAAATGTTCCAAGATCCATGCTATTGAGTCATTTATGGCAGACCAGATCAGTTGACATGTCTTTTTCTCAAGCCATGCTATTCAGAGTTAAAAAAGGCTGAAGAGTTGAAGTGTGAAATGAGGCAGTATGATACTGCTGTTACAAGCACTTTAGAGAATGAGTGACAGAAAGAAACAGGGTTATATGAAGAGTATGTTTCCTTGTCTGACAAGAATAATTGCAAAATCTATGTATGTATATGATAAAAAGACAGTTGAAATTCCCTCTTCCTTATTTTTCTGTCATCTTACACATAAGTAGAGTCAAAGTGTTCTTATAAGGAGTATATTGCAGGTCTGTCCACTGCAAATACATAGTTCTTGTCATGTATTTGTGAATGGGATGCAGATTAAAGTACATAGCCATCATTTGGCAGACATCAACTGTGCAAGCCCTTTCCTACAGAAATCAAACAGTATGTGGGAGAGATAGAGGGCATGAGGCATGGTTCCCTTGTTTGAGAAGATGAATAACTGTAGAATATGTATATATAGATGCACAAATGAGGAAATATAGGGTTATTTACATCTCTTCAAATGCAGAACCCCCTATAAACAATGTAAAATGCAAATTCTCCAAATGGACAGCTCCTGGAATTTTGTAACAATATTTTGGCTCTGCTATGAGAGGTAGTCATCCTTAATAGCTGTTTTATTTTTTGTAATGCTATGTGGTCATGGAGCAAGCATGGTAGGCATAAAAGTAAAATTCCCCATTGGGGGGGGGGGTGCAGGAAGGATGTTTTATTGATTTTTCCCTAACAATTTGTAGGTGTGCAAAGGGAGAGATTACCTCAGTGGTGTATTTGTAGTCTGATTTCTGACTTTCCTAGTCTAGCTGAAGCCACATACTTTAGTTATTTTCATTTAGGTCTAAGTAATCCTAAGACTGGTAGAAGCATAAAGCACATTGCAATGGAAAGGAATGATACCGATAACTGTTTAGTTATGCCAAAAAGAATAGTGTGCTTATCTTATTTTATTTTATTTATTTGTTTAGACTTTTACGGATTACTTTATTTAGCAGTGAATTGTCTTAAGATGTTATTAAAATAAACAAAGAACTATCCACAATGAATATAAGTTAAAATTCCAGTTACTAATACTATCAGCATAAAATAATGCTGGGTCATTAGAAACTTTGAATCAACACATTCAAATAAAATTCAGTCCACTACAGATTCCTGTGGTACTCAACTGTTAACTTGCTTAGGATGGGATGGATAATTCCCTTCTCTGACTCTGGATGCATTAGTTGAAGGTTTCCCAAGTAGTAGCTTTTAAAAGACTGAAGCATCACATAATCAATTTTTTTTAGTCTTTAAAGACAATTCAATAATTTTTGGTGATTACATGGAATATGAAGTGCAGCATGATGGCTAAATTATCATATCTTATTATGAGATCCTTTTGTGAGATCATGCTTTTAGGATTTACAGAACCTGAAGTAACGGGAATGAGATTTCTAACAACAGGATAACTTGCTTTTTCAAGAATGTCTGAAAGTAAAAAAAAAAGGAAACAAGGTGATAAAGTATAAGCAGATGCATTGTTTAGGAATGGAATTACTGTGGACACTATTAATAGATATATCTACAGACAAATATAAGCATACAGCCACTATACATTAATATATAAAATAGTCTTTGTTAACCTGCTAAGTGATTTTGTCCTTGAAGGGCACCTTTCAATTACGACAAAAACAAAAGACAAATTAATCACATAATCATGGTTAAGCATCACATAGCATATGTTAAATGAAAGTTTCACATGATACAAGTGTAAAATCATCGAATGTAATATAATGAAAGTAAAGTATATGAGCAAATAAGATGACAGCACTTATTGAAAAGATATATATAATCTAATAAGCAGTTACTGGAGAAATGCTCTATTTGACTGAGTTGATTTGTACTGCATTTCTAAATGTGTGTAGCCTCACTGTAGTCACAAACACATTACAGAGTATTTTTATATCATCCAATTCCATATGTGTTCTTCAGAACTGTATTTACTATTTATCAGTTAATGCTGTTTATAATGTCAGTTTTGTTAATTTGTAACACATTTCTTTTTTTCCAACAATAAGTATGGAATAGGCTAGCATTCTGGACATTCTGCTGACTTCAGACATAATTTTCTATTTATGTTATGATTGCTTATAACTCTAGCATTTAAATTGTGCTGCATAACAGGACCTGGTGGTCTATTTTGCTAGGTTGTTTTTATGCTACATTTCTTTGCTTTGCACTAGACGGACCTTTTAAACCATATTTCACCATGCTATCAGTCCCAAAGACACTGGGGAAGTGCTTTTTTTATTATTTATGTAAATCAATTATGTGTGCACGTGCTTTAAATATTATTCACTGGTAGTCTGTTAATATTGTATATTGCACCAGATTTTTGTTCATGTGGGACCTATAGCTATAGGACTTCTCCAAAAATAAAAATAATGCAGTTAAAGCTAATAATTTTTCTTCAGTATGTATACAAGGAAAAATTATGAATGAATTCATAATCTGTATGGAAACTGCACTGGTCCTCCTGATTTATAGTTTTGTTTTTTGTGCAAAGCAACATTCATGTACTTTCCTAGAAAAATGAGTATCACAACTCCTCTGTAACTGGAAACAACCCTCTTGTAATATTTTAGAAAATATATGCTATCACCCCAGTCCTCCCATTGAAATGGAAGTACCAGATCTTGCATGCAGTAGTGAAAAGGCCAGTTACCACTGAAACTCCAAAAATCTTTAACTCTTTCTGTATATATAGAGAGATTATATCACATACTATTGCCTTTATAACACAGAACAGTTCGGCTGGCAAAGCGATGTCACCCAAAGGAATGGATCCAATCCACTCTTTGAATTTGGCAGTTCCTCATCAAAAGAGAATATATCCATGAGGTTAAGGAATTCCATAAAACACTCCTTCTACTTCCCAACAGTGTCCATATTGAAGTTTATAATTCCTCCTTAATTATAAAGAAAGGTCTGGGCAATGCTGTACCTCATTCATTCATTAGACAGTTTACAAAAATGTTTTGGAAGTCATTTGAAAGCCACTTTCCCTGGCCATGCCAATGTCATGCAGTATGTGGGTGTTCCCTGTAGTGTTTGCCACAGTTGTTGCCTAGACAGTATTTATATCTACAGAAATCATGCTAGCCTGTATATATCTATTTATTTAACTTAATCACTTTTTCCATTATTGGTATTCGTCAGTGTGGTCTAGGTTTCCACCAAGATGTGCACCGCTGACATTTGGCCCTAGTTCCTGGATGCTGCCTCAGCTACTGAAGTCTTGGATAACTTCCATTAAGACTCCACATCCGTGACTTCCCTAAAGCATGGGAGCAACTGAAAGTGAGAAATATACACATCCGAGAATGAAGGCTCTGCTTTGTTTTGCCGTTACTCACTTACTATTTGTCTTGGTTTCCTGATACTCTCCAATCTCTTCCAAAGCAGTCAGACTCAACTCATGACCAGACTGTGATCAGCTGAAATCTTAGTCCTCTTTTGATTTGTATTTCAACAACACATGGCTTCAAGTCTGCTGACGAGTCTACAACCCAAGACGCCTGTAGGTAATAGGTGTTCTTCAGAGCCACCTTGTTTTTAAACATAGCAAAGGCCTCATGCAGTTCAGAACTTATCCTAAGGTCTGCTAACAATTCATTGCTAAAGACAAATAAATAAAGAAAGAATGAAATAAACAAACAAATAAATAAATAAAAAAAACAAAGAACCAAAGCCTGAATAATGTTAAAGCATGCTTCCATGAATGTTGAAGTTTCATTTTAAATAATGATTAAACACTTTGCTCTCAACATAAAAAAAAAAAAAATCAGAATCTTGTTCTTTATGCTGCATATTATCATTATAGTTTACAGTGAGAAGCCACTGTATCTGGGGAACAATTTACTGGTATAAGTTTAGAAATTTGCTGCAAAATGTAGTCATCTCCTCATGGATGGTTCCTTCCTGATAGAAAAGTTCTTGCAATAGCATGGTGTCCAAATAGAAAAAGCAGAAAACAACCAAAAACAATAAAACAAAAGTCCACTTCATAGCTATCAGCATGCTGCTAAGGATGAAAAAAAAAAACAAAAACAAAGAAACAAATCCAGCAGAATGCTTGCAGGAATGTTCACATTTTTTTCAATAAATATTTAATACTTTCATGCCAAGTTAAAAAGACTTCATCAGAATCTAACTGTGCAATGCCTGTCACATGCTTAATTAACCTTTTCGGTCATATGAGCATTCAAAACTGTTAAAGAATGCATACCACAAAAACAACAAATAAAAACTGAAAGGAGTATTTTGTCAAGATTGCTACACTTTCAAACATAGTTATAAGAATCAATTCTATTTTTGCCTACAAAAAAAAACTAATGCATGATAAAAATAAAGCAAGATAGGCAATGTCCATGATGTTACAGTTAAAACATCCTTGACACCCTATTCAACTATCAAAACCATAGATGGTGGCATAGGGGCATTCATGAATATACCTCCAGTATCTGCAATGCGGACAGCTAGTCATCCATGTCACACTGTACTAATTACCACTTATTTCATACTCAAAGATTTAATTGACATTTCTACTCCACTTAAAAATAGTAATTGGTTCATTTCCCAACTTCTTTTTCATGTAGTGCCCAAAACTTAAGTTCCAATTCCTTCCGATGGCCATCTTAATTTTGTTGGCTGTACATGAATAGGTCAACACCATGTTTTTAAATATATTGGTGGTTGTGATATCTCCTGTTTATTCTAAATGAAATAATTGTTGACCTGAATCTGGGAAAACCTAGAAAGTCTACCTTTTGAAACTTCAGACAACAAACTGTTGAGCAGGTCACTGTGGTAACCCCTTTCAGCTAACATCTGTATCAGTATAGTGTTTAGCAATTAACATTGAGAGATGCACAAGCTGATCTTTCATTATGTTACATTTCTGGAAATAAGGGTGGTTGCTATTAAAATGGAGGTAGGAGTTAGAGAAGGTCTCCAATTTATAAATATTTGACTGAAATTTGTTATGATCAACACATCTAAACATTTGAGCTGTGTAAAGTTATGAGCCATTGTAAATCTCAGAAAAGTAATGGAATTTGCCATATATGTCCATAAAATAAAAGCATCATCTAAAGTATAACCATACAAATTTCCCTTAAACATTTTTTTTGGCCATGATAATGTTGGTGTGAATGGGAGCACAACAGTGGTGGAAGTAATCCCTTTTGACATAAAACAGTTGTAATTCAAAATAATACAATAAGAAGGAATTGGAACTTAAGTTTTGGGTACTACATGAAAAAGAAGTTGGGAAATGAACCAATTACTATTTTTAAGTGGAGTAGAAATGTCAATTAAATCTTTGAGTATGAAATAAGTGGTAATTAGTACAGTGTGACATGGGTGGGAGGGTGGCCTAATGGTTAAGGTGTTTGCCTTACAAACACATGGTGCAGGGTTTGAGTCTCACAAGGGGATAATTGGCTAGGCTTAAAATGGCTCGCATGGGCAGTTAGCTTAGTACTAATCTATGAACCTATGAACCTATTGTGTAAACTACTAATGTCTATGTTAGCTATGTTAGTGAACTCACTAAGGTATTCAAGAAACACGTTAGTGAACTCACTAAGGTATTCAAGAAACACGTTAGTGAACTCACTAAGGTATTCAAGAAACACGTTAGTGAACTCACTAAGTTATTCAAGAAATCATTCTAAACTCATTCAATAAGAGATGACTGTAAAAAGCTAATGACATTTATGTTAACCACCAAAAGCTGCTCATCAAATATAACATCAAAGTAACATCAGTTAAGTTTTTCAAAAAAATGCCTGGAGTCTTTACATATATGAGAAGCATTCAGGGAGATGTTCTTCTGCTTTATATCAAAATATAAAGCAAAAGATTCTTTTTGGAACTTCCAGAAACCATAATGGCCTGAAAGCAAGGTTGTAGATGTCTTTATGTATTTTAGGAATTCAAAACAATGCAGGCACTATTGAGTTTTGGGCAGACAATAATTAACATATTACCGTATTATTTTTCACATGCCTTGATTGTTATATGGTTTGTTTTTCACCCACCGGGTATGTTTGCATGTGTAGTGATCTTGGCAAAATATTAGTTTTAGTTTATATTTGTTGTTTTTATAGTATGTTGCCATTAACAGTTTTGAACAATCATATGACCTAGCAAAGGTTATTTTAGCATGTGAGAAGTACTGCACAACTAGATTCTGATGAAGTCTTTTTATGTTGAGATGAAAGAGCTTAATCTTTATTTAAAATAAAACTTGAACATCCCTGCAGTAATGATTAGCGGGGCTGTATTACATACTCAAAATGAAATTTAATCGAACGGCACTTACATCGAAAATGCTGTTTATCGAATTCACTCTTGTGGGGGGCTGTGCCCCCCCCCACATCCCCCACTAATTATATATACCAACTTCAAGACTGCACTATAGTGAGGAAAGGGCAAAATTTCCGATCGTCACTGTATCACGATCTCACTATAAACAGCTCGAAGAATGGCATTTTGATGTAAAGTGCCGCTCAATTAAATTACTTTTCAATAATGTAATATAGACTTGATTTAGCACTCTGCTTGCTTTGGTTATCAGCTAAGCCTAGCTACAAAACTATGGCTCTTCAGAGATCTCCATTATTCCCCAAATGATCACTGACATCATCTAGTAAGACTCCAGAATTAGTAGATGGCAAGTACTGGTGCCATTGACTCCCAGAAGGCTGAGTACTGTTAAAGGCATATGGGCAAATAATAAGGAGAGCTTTCCATTCTGCAATGTGTTTTCACACTGGAATTACCATCTCTTGCAATGGCACAATTTTCAAGTACTGGCATCCATTTGGAGGCTTATGAATATTGTCAGGCCAGCTTAGTGGGTGTCTGGAAAAACTGTTTAGAATAGCAGAGAGTCAATTCCTTAATTGATAAGCAATGCTTCATGAGTACAAACTGTAATAATAAGAGATACGATTAACAATATTTACCTGGAAATTTTCAACCTCCAGTACACTTGTTCAGTCTTCCATCAGTGAATGACATTCTAGTACCAATTAAGCAATTTCCACTGCTAATGTCCCACTCATCATTATCTGTGCCACTGATTCCTGTAACTAGACCAATAATGAACTTGATACCTGCCATTAGCCTTGCATTTGATAAGACAAGAAGATGATTCCATTATGTTGCTGGGGCTGAGCCTGGCTGCATGTGGGGTCACCAGGCCACCTTTTGCTAAGCAGTAAATAACATATGCAGACTTGATTCTAGGGCATGTCCAAGTAATTGTGTTTTATTATACCATGACCCCCCATTATTATTCCAAAACTTGCACGCTGATTGGCCAGCGTGCCCGTTGTAAATTGAGTTATACTAATGGAAAAAGGTCCGGTTGCCCGGACTTTTTTCCATTAGTATAACTCGGTTTTTAAAACACTGTCTCGCTATGTTAAATAGGTTTAACATAGCGAGACAGCTTTAAAATAAGCAACGGAAATCTCTGTTGCTTATTTTAAAGCTGTCTCGCTATGTTAAACCCATTTAACATAGCGAAACACTAAAAAAAAGCAATGGAGATCTTGCTTTCTCCGTTGCTTTTGCTCAGTTCTGATGTACCGCGCAGGCGCACAGTACATCAGAACTGCCGCGGATGCCAGACATCTGCGGAAGGGCAGCAAACAGGCATTATACTATGCCATTATTTAAGAAAAGTAATAGTTTCTTTTCTTAAATAATGTCATGTATAATAGCAATAACCACTTCTGGGTGGGTAATGCTGTATTTACCCAAGGTTGGCTTTGTTTGGTCCTCGGGCCGCCTCGGGACCAAACCACGCCAACCGTGGGTAAATCCAGCATTACTCACACCCAGGCGTGGGTTATTGCTATATTATACCATGTGAACATCGCAAACCCAAAAAACGTGCATCCTGATTGGCTAATCCAACCAGCGTGCACATAGTAAATCCTACAAGAAACAACGCAAAAAGTCCGGTCGCTAAATATCATGCGGCGACAGCAAATAAACAGTAAAGTAAAGTAAATCTAATACCCAAAACACGCAACGATTTAACGAAAACACAGAAAACTAACCAATTTCCATACTACACTCCTCATTCCCTCACCTCGAACACTAAAAAATAAAAAGTCATGCAGTCGCAAATACATCACACACACACTACATAACCACCACTTATAACACAATAAAACCAAGCATTCTCATAAAACCATTCACTTACCTATATTCCCTACAATACCTATACACAGACAACTCCAAAAATGTACATACTAAAAACACACCACACATCCCTCGAAAAGTCAAAAACACACACCATACTGAACGTCCACATCAGCATACATCTAATAAAAGCGCATACAACACCACCATCTAGTGACCAAATAGTAAAAGTACATATTTTAAAAAAATTAATACAAATTAAAACTACACCACATTTCAACATACCTATAACTACTAAAACATAACTACATGTTATAAACTTCTACACTGCTTAAACTATATTATACCAAGCACCACCTAGCCCTTTCCTAACATTTCCTGAAAAACTAAAAAATAACATGTATTTAAATTAAAACAGAAATAAACAATAAACACAAACTGAAAGTGTGGACTATTTTACCTCACAAAAAGTGGAAGAATACAAAAAAAAGCAAACAAAAACATAAATAACAACAATACAAACATAATACAAAACAAACTAACACCATGGTATAATAGCAATAACCCACTTCTGGGTGTGGGTAATGCTGGATTTACCCACAGTTGTCTTTGTTTGGTCCCTCTGGCTTCGCCCTCGGGACCAAACCACGCCAACCGTGGGTAAATCCAGCATTACCCACACCCAGGTGTGGGTTATTGCTATATTATACCATGATTCTAAAACGTGCACGCTGATTGGCCAGCGTGCCCGTTGTAAATCGAGTACTACTAATGGGAAAAGGTCCGGTCGCCCGGACTTTTTCCCATTAGTATAACACTTTGTTTTTAAACACTGTCTGGCTATGTTAAATCGGTTTAACATAGCGAGACAGCTTTAAAATAAGCAACGGAGATCTCCGTTGCTTATTTTAAAGCGTCTCGCCATGTTAAACCCATTTAACATAGCGAGACAGTGTTTTAACGGAGAAAGCAAGATCTCCGTTGCTTTTTAGTGTTTCGCTATGTTAAATGAGTTTAACATAGTGAGACAGTTTTAAAATAAGCAACGGAGATGTCCGTTGCTTATTTTAAAACTGTCTCGCCATGTTAAACTCATTTAACATAGCGAAACACTAAAAGCAACGGAGATCTTGCTTTCTCCGTTTTTGCTCACACTCTGATGTACTGCGCAGGTGCGCAGTACATCAGAACTGCCGGATGCCAGACATCTGCGGAAGGGCAGTAAACAGGCATTATACTATGCCATTATTTAAGAAAAGTAATAGTTTCTTTTCTTAAATAATGTCATGGTATAATAGCAATAACCCACTTCTGGGTGTGGGTAATGCTAAATTTACCCACGGTTGGCTTTGTTTGGTCCTCGGGCCTCGGGACCAAACCACGCCAACCGTGGGTAAATTTAGCATTACCCACACCCAGGCATGGGTTATTGCTATAATCATGTCCCATTATTTTTGAGGGTGCTGTCACTGTGGTCTTATTTTTGGATTTTTTTTCCGGTGGGCCGGTTTTTAAAGATGAACCTACCAAAGACACAAATCTTCATCCAGTAAAGTTAAAGAATCACAGAAACATGCAAGACCATGTACCCTAAGGTTATAATATTAGGAAGAGACAGCAAAGAAACTTCCTATAGCTTCCTCCAAGGTGTTTCAATTCAAACTTCTTTTATAACTTTTAGATGACTAATTGTTTGGATGGCTAATTGAGAAACAGTTATACTCTTACAATCTTTCCATATTTACATATCTAGAGAGAGGATTGATATAAATAAACAAGCAGCCCTCTCACAATGTACAAATAATCTTTGTTTATTCAGAGAATGAAAAATAAATCCGTTTTTATTTTCCTGTAGACTTCAATGTGCAGAAATCAAAAAGAGCTTTATACTTTGAAGATTTTAAAGCAGTAAGGAATAAAGAAATTAATGTTAGCATCTGAGGATAATTATGGAGAAAAGGTACCTAGAAAGCCAAGAAACTAATTTACTTGGATGTCTCTAGAAAAAAAAGCACACATTGAAGGATTGCCAAGTTGCCTGAGAGAACAGATTATATTATTTTTATATCTAAGATCTCATCACAAAGTTCACAAGTGTCTTCAGTCACCTTGGGTGAACTCACTTGAATGATGTCTTACTACTAAGTAACTCAGTTTTACATTGACCTCTAATGGACTCTGCTGACAAAAATCAAAAATTCTTCCAATGACAGAAAATGCAGAGTACTCATTAAGACAAACTGTCTTACTTAAAGCAAAACATGGCACACTATAGGAGAACATGCCTGAGGAGTCTGAGGCAGTATTTCAGCTTGTGTCTACTGGTGATAGATAAAGATAACAGCTTGTTCTACAGCAATAATCAGAGCATTACCCAAAACTGAAATAAAAAAAAATCTAGTTCAGAATGCCATTAGTAAAACAGGAAGTCCGTCAAAAGTTGCTCAGTATAATATGACTAAGAGGCCCACCAGCTATGTGGTGTTTTATGTAAGCTCTGACCAGCCTCAAGATCATTTTGAAATGAATAAAAAAAGTATATTGTTAACCTAACAGATTTGAGACCAAAGCCAGTTCAGATGCATCAAGGGAGATTCTGCCTACTTAACCTGTAAACTTCTTTAAAATGTTGCTGTAGTAATGGATACGGTCAAATTAACACAAAATGCATGTCTAGTCCTTTCAACGTTGTTCAACCCTATCCCACATTTGGTTATCATAGATAAATTCTATGAGCTAAATATAAATCCCATAGAACTCAAAGGATAGCAAATTATCTGATAAATATAACCTAGGAAATAAAAATGCGTGTCTCTACCTCCTCCGAAAGACCCATCACTAGTCGTGTACCCATGGATTCAGCTCTCAGGCCACTCCTCTTTGGCATTTATTTTTTGGAGGCAAAAGCTAATGTTAATATTTTGTGGCTGACCAAGTTTCAGATTACTGCAACCATGGTGCCAATGGTGTCAAAATAAGGCTGTCCAGTAACTGTATGTAGTGGAAAACTAAAGGGCTAAGTACATTGTGGTATAAACAGAATTTTAGAGAACTATTTATATACTCACCTTTGCAATTGTACATTCTGTGTTAGTTTTATTTACAACACTGATTTACAGAGTTTGGAATGCAACTGGTTTGTTCATTGAGATGACTGGATTGAAATTGTCTGTTTTTAGAAGCATTTCTTCTTATTTATTGCTGTTTCACTATGTTAGCATCCTCACTGCAATTGAGTAAAATGTAATAAATTCTGTAAGTAATCAAAAGGAACTGATAATCGTGTAGGCAATCTTTAGGCATTCTTGGCTAAAATCAGTCACATTTTATCTTATCAGTCTACATTGTTGACTACATTCAGTCACATTTTACATGATAGCAGTCTACTAGTAGCTCTTCGTAATGTGTAATTTCATATTAAATTTATAGAATTCAATTTGGTGTTGCAGTTTATTTTGATGTCTGCTAAAAGTAAAGCTAAATATTAATCTCCCCAACTCAAAACTAGATAAGTTTCTGAACTTGCCCATTTTACTCTTATTTTACACAGGTAGTGTAAGCATCTATGGTCCCTAATTATTCCCACTGCACTACTACAATAACATTGGGTTATGCCCTGTCTGAATTACAGATTGCTTAAAAACCTTGCTAAAAGCTACTGTACTGAAGCTATAAGTAAACTAAGGCTTTTCTTATAATGGCTCTCTGCCAGACAAATGTTGTGCTGAGAAGTGTTATGCACCACTTCTACAAAAAATATTTATTTCTATTAGTTGTCAGCCTTAGCTTACTCAGTTATCTATGCTGCCCTAATTAATGTGCCCTGATAGTAATTTCTTCCTTAACACACATATTTTGCTTTTATAGCTGATCTATGTACTCTTCAACTATTTTCTCCCAAATCTATTGCCATTAAGGGCTCTTAGCATTTTCTCTGAATTTGTTTGTCTTGTACTAAGTAGGGGGAGCCCTGCTCTACAATTCATCCTGCCCCCTTCCCACGCACCCCTTATATCATCACACACATGCTTTCCTAATCACTCCTACAATCTGCATCACCGGTAATCAACTAATCAAAACTAAATGCATCACTATTCCTATTATACCAGTCTGCTGGCCTCCTGCCAAAAGATTTTTTTCTCTGATCTTGCCCACACTTATCTAGCAGGCCTGGTCTCTGTTCAAGAATTTAATACCCCCCCCCCCCCCAACTCAACTTATCCTTCCAGAAATGTTGACATCTTAATTCTAGCTGATTTAGCAATACACTGTACATTACTTCATTGTTAACTGCCACCAGGATCTCTTCTTAACATTCTACAAATTCAGCATTAACCTAACAATAACCTGGGTCCTGGATTCGCTCCCATGCATTCAGCACATTGGGCAACGAGCACCCTTCAGCACTCATTGTTTCTGTAGCTGGTACGGGTTTTATGGGATCGAGTCACTAGCCCGATGCCCAACCCTACTCAGAGGGTGCACCACACACTCGCATGCAGACACTCACACTTAGGTACAATTTAGAGTGTCCAATCCACCTACTGCATGTCTCAGGAAGGTGGGAGGAAACCAGAGCACCTGGACGAAACCCACACTAATGCAGGGAGGACATGCAAACTCCACACAGAAGGCACCGCAGCTGAGAATTGAACTAGAGAACCTCTTGCTGCGAGGTGACAGCGGTAACTGCTACACCGCTGCACCTTCCATCAGTTAAAACCCTTCCTCAAAATTAAGTTAGTAAGATCTAAGATCTCATTTTACCTATGCTATTCCCTTTCCTTCTCAAGGCAAACTCTCTCTTTACAGCTGAACTGCAAACAATTACTTTGTTTTGTACTTATACATTTCTCTCTCACTCAGCACAGTGCAATTCTTCCTTTGTACATTTCTGGCTTACAGAAATGCGCTTCTATAGTAGTAATTTTGTTTAAAAAGAACTTGTTCAGAAAAGGTGTCCCCTTCTTTCCTCCAGCTTTTTCATTCACTCGATCCCTCACTGTCTCACTACACTCTTTTCACTTTGTGCCTGTACTTATGTTCTGCTACCTTTGACCTATGGTTACACACTGAATATTTCACCTTTTATGTAAGTATTACAACAATCCAGGCAAAAGAAATGCTGTGTGAGTTAACCTTTTCACAAGCCTAGGTAGCATATAGGCTGTTTCATCTTCTATTTTTTGACAGATCCTATATTTCCACATAGTCTTTCATTGCCTATCGTAAAAGTTCTTCCTTCTAAACTTCTACTCCTACAGACTAGGTGGCACACAAACTGTACTACATATAGTTACACATAACCTAGTTTGCAGAATGGATGCTCTTTTTCTCTTCTGAGGTTTTATTTTGCTTATACTGATAATCCAGCAGTCTAGGCAGCAGCTAAACTCTACAATATAACCTAGGTGGCAGATAGGTCGACATCCTCCATCTGTTGTCAGATCCATTTCCTTTATCATCCAAGTGTAAATAGGCTGCACTTTCATTTGATTTCAAGCTATTTCATCCTCTGTACTATTACTTCTACAGTCTAGGTGGCAAATAGACTGTGATATTTATGCACACAGCCTAGGTAGCAGGTGGGTTGTGGTTATTCTGTCATCTGGCCATTTTAATCATTAGCCTAAGTGGCAGGCTACATTTACACTTTTAACTTATAGCCTAGGTTGTAGATATAGGCTGCACTTTCAGTTCATTTTCTGACACAGCCTTTGTAGATAATAATAAAGTGTGCTATCTTATTGTCTTTGGGACGTCTACTTTTTAATTGAGTGGAATTTACTGGATTTACCTCACTTACAGAGTCTCAACAAGCCCTATCCTGTCAGACCTGTTAAACATCTGCAAGTCTAGTAGTGACATAAACACTTGCTCAAATGATGTAAGTCTTTTCTACAACGTGGATCTGCCTTCTACGCCACATAAAACAAAGTACTTCTGTTACCCAATTAAGATATATTTTCAACAAATGGACGAGTAACTGCAAATTCACCACCAGTTAACCACCCTTATCCCTCATGGATATGGGCAACATCTAAATCTACAAGCATAGCCTTGTTCCGCTAATCTCTGAGTTATTTCTACATATTTGTGTCTTTCGGCTTTTCCCGGTTAGGTATGGCTTTATGAAAAGTACTACAAAAGTTGCAGTTAAGAGCATTAAATGCAGTACTGCAGGACATTTAATTACAAGAATTGTAAACTGAAGCAATGAATAGAGGGAAGTGTTAACAAGACAGGTAAAAGACTATTCAATAATAAGTATAAAGAGAAAATAATCATCCCAGGAGCATACTGTTTAGGTGTAAGGATAAAAGAAACATGATGGGGGATTCCAAGATGGTGGTCGTTTGAGTAGTACCCTCTGCACATAGCTCTTAACAAAACTATGGAATACATTGCATTTACCAGCATTCCAGGATTCACAAAGCTCCCACAGAAGGAAAGAACCTAAACTACTCTTGTCTGCGTCTTATTTGCTCTCAAATTCTATAAATCAGAAAGAAAAGGTATTTTTTTCTAGCTACCAGCTATCAGAACAAGCCTCCGCGTGTATAATAGAAGCCTGAAGGCTTCAGCACTTCCGCAACAGGCAGCAACCACGAGGGGAATAATCAAACAAAATTGTAGTGAAAAAATGCTTAAAGAATTAGAAGGCATGGACATACAAGCTTCAAAAACCAAATTATCAGCTATAGCATCCCCAGAGAAAGACGTTATCTCCAAAAGACAAAAAACATCCAAAATGCAGCAAGAACAAATGAAGGAAAGCACTAAACAGAAGGCTGAAAACTCTATTTGTATGGACGAGCTGAAGAGAGTCCTTTTACCTCTACAATCTGCGATCCAAGGCTTCTTGGATCAATTAAACACCTTTGGAGGTAAAATTAAACAAATTGCTGAAAGGCTTGAACTAGTAGAGGGAAGATCCAAATCAAATGAAATAGAAATTGAACACCTGAAATCAGAACTCAAAGCCAAGGACAAGGCTCTAACTGACATACAGCTGAAAATCCTGGACCTGGAAGCAAGGAGTAGACAAAATAATCTTATTATTAGGAGCTTACCAGAAAAATATGAACAAAATCAACTACTTCCAACTCTCAAACAAATTTTTCTCCTCACTTTGCAACTCAGAGAACCTCCGTATGAATGCATAATTGAAAGGGCACATCGAGCTATACAAAGAAACCAAAGTACTACAACTCCAAGATCCATCTACGTTAAACTCCTCAACCATCAAGATGTCCAAGCTATCTTTTCCGCATACAAAAAGTTAAAACACTACACATGGAATTTTTATACACTATCTATTTCCCAGGATCTTCCACAAGAAATCAACGAAAAATGCCACAAGCTGTCTCCGTATTGTGCAGACCTCATTAAACAAAATATCAAATTCCAGATGAGGTTTCCAAATACGCTATCTTTTTATTACAATGATAAAAAACTCACAATGGAGTCACCTAAGGAAGCTAGCCCCATTTATCTAAAATGTTTTAGAAAGTCTCCGGATGCATAAATACACTGATTACCTTTAAATCTCTCATTAGATTCAGCTTTTGAATTTTCTGGTCCCAAGTCTCAGACCTTAACCCTTTCTCTTCACCTCTGGTTATTCAAACTAAATCAAATTAAAGCCGCTAACCGCTATTACCTTCAGCAGCCAGGAATGATTATTGCAACGTGCTGTTGTCAAGGGGATGCCTGAGTGGTGACAGCAAACATTCCTATTAAGCAAGTACACCACCACCACCTAAAAGGAAAAGAAAAACAAGAATTTCCTGTGGATTCAGCCCAATCATCCTAATCAACACTGTCCCCCTTTTAATTCTCTGCCTGGTTACCTAATCAGCATCCCCCTTAAGCTGTTGAATGAAGTGATCAGGAAAAAAAAATGGCAGCATTTTCAGCAACGCTTCAAATTCCACCAAGATGAGGTCTACTCATCTGCTACAGGACTGGAAAAGGCGTGAGTACATGAAACATATCCTTTCTTAACTGAAAGTACTCCATGTGACTCCTCCACTAGTAGTCGCGCTCTGCATTAACTGTTTTCCTGAAGCATATTCAAGAAATTACTTTCCTAGATACCAGGTAATTTAGCCCTGTGACATGCCTTGGTAAATGATCATCGCCAGTGTCTCTCCCCGGTTTAACTCACTTGACTGTACTTTCCTAGCTGGGTAAAATAATTGAAAGACCAGATATTGTTACCCTTACCCTCCGGAGAGCAAAAGCATCATTCTACTGACTGAAGTTTGACCAGAATGGATGCAATGAACCGGTACAGTGGGACAAGTGTGAACCACTTCACTTGCAATGCGTCCACAAACCTAAAAAGTGGTAACAAAAGTCAGTACTGGACCCAAGTAAGAAGGTCATATCCCAGTTTAGATATAAATAAATATCCAAGTTCAGCTATTACATGATCAACACAACAGACTCTAGCCGTTATGTATGTTATGTCAGGTTCAGATTACTGCTACTGTGCTATTGTTTGAGTTATGTAGGATAGATTTTAAATATCTCTCACATGAGCCTTCTATCCCTACACTATAGTGAGTTTTGTGATCCCAAGTATTTTCTGAGTGTTATAAACTCATCTGTAATTTTAACTGACTTGCTGCTTAGGCAACAGGTTATGTTCCACTACTGGCAATACTCTTAGCTAAGAGCTAGCGGGATTGCTAAGAAGGGCTCCGAATGACAACATTTGGAATTGAATTATTCTTGTACATAATTTGTAAATCTAGTTATTTTATGGTTCTTAACTACCTAATTGTTATAAAGTCATGTTTACTAATATATTGTTTCTCTTTCTCTCTCTCAAATATGGGGGATAAGTGGGTAGGCAGAAGAGTAGATTTGAAAGAGCTAAGTGCTGCTTTTTTTCTAACTGTTACACACATACCTAACTTACAATCTAATCTTGAGCCACACAACAGATCCCTATTCATTTGCCATCTCATAAACAACTTCATTTAACCAAAGGTCCCCGTAAGCATGGATAAGATATGGTAGATAATCTCCTGGAATGTTAGATGACTTCAGAACAGAAATAAAAGGAATCTTCTAATGCACATGTTAGTAAAAGCAGAAGCAGATATTTGTTTTATTCAGGAAGCACATAAGCTAGTGGAGGAGTGGATAAGGGAAAAGAACAGAAAGTGAATAAAAGACATTATTTCAGCAGGAAATAGATGTAACTCCAAAGGAGTAGCAATTGTTATTAAAAATTCATTTAATCCTTCCAACCTAGACAAGGGTCCACATCAGGAGGGTAGATGGTGTTATTTCATGTGCTTAATAAACCAATATTATTCCTAAACCTATATGGTCCATGCTCAGGACAACAGGAATTCATTTTGCAAATCTATAACATCTTACTTAACTTCCCTAAACATTTCTTTATCTGGGGGGGGTGGAATGCTGTTATTGACCCTAATCTCGACTGTTCGAGCAAATCTAAATCATATAACACACAAGCCTCTTTTGCCTTAATGGAGTTAATGTCTGATTTTGGACTGGTTGACCCCATCTCTTTTATCAAGGACACTAGAAACAATAATAACTACATGTATTTCTCTAGCTGTCACAATTCCTGGTCACGCATAGACTTCCTGCTAATATCAGACATACTAACAAACTGGCAAATAAACTCTCTAACCAAACCCAGATTTTTCTCGGACCATTTGAAGATTGCTTTAAGGATAAACTTTGCACATAACGCATCCTTACTAAATAAAGGTTTTAACTGGTCTCTTAATAACAATCTCCAACACAACTCAGCAGTTACTGAGGCGATAACAAATGCTCTGGGTGAGTTTAAAGCTGACCCCTGTGACACAGGTATCCCTTATGATGTCCAATGGGTAGCATGCAAATCTGTACTCAGAGGAATATTTATTCAAAAATCCACATTCCTTAAAAAAAAGAGGAGCAAAAAAGAGAACCACCTAATATCTGAGATCAGAACACTAAATGAGAAGCTTCAAGTGAACTCCACCTCCACAGTAGAAAATGTTACGTTAGAGAAGCAAAGAGAACTATTTGAACTACACTAGTCCAGTTACTCCCTGCAAGAACTAAGACTTGTATCAAAATACACGGAATAGTTACAAACCCCTTCCAAAGCACTAGCTAGGATAATTGAAAATAAACAGAACTCACCCAGAATAGCCCTTATTCATCAAGATACACTTTATAAAACAGACACTCAAATTATTCAGCTATTCCATCAGATATATATGCTAGTAACAATCACCAAACCCCAATCACAGAGATAAAAGACTATCTCAACAACATCACATTCCCAAAGCTAAATAAAGACCAGAACGCCATCCTATTTACCCCACTGACCCAACAGGAAGTTTTAAATGCCATTGGCAACCTTAGAATAGGTAAAGCCCCGGGCCCAGATGGTTACTCTCAAGATTTCTGTAAAACCTTTAAATTTAATTTAGCTCCCATTTTACCCAAGGTTTTTAATTGTATATCCTCCAACGGTATATCGAACCTCTACATTAACCACTCAAAGACCATACTAATCCCTAAAAATAGTCTGGATAAATTCAACCTTAAGAACTACAGGCCAATCTCCTTATTGAACATTGACATCAAAATTCTATCATCAGTCTTAGCCAAAAGGCTTAAAAAAGTAATTCCTTCCCTAATCTCAAATGAACAAGCAGATTTCATGTCCAACAGACATACCTGGGACAATACTATAACTATGAAAACCATGATTAATCTTACCAAAAAGGATAAAAATCCAAGAAATGCGATGATACTAGATGCGTGTAAGGCATTTGACAGGGTCAACTGGAACTTTTTTACAGTACTTTCCTACTTTGACATACCCCCTGAGTTTATCAGTATTATTAAAATCATATACAATAACTCTTATACACACTTATATATCAATAAGCAATATTCACAACCGATAAAAATTTCAAACGGCACCAGACAAGGATGCTCTCTCTCTCTCCCCCTCTTCTGTTCAACTTATATTTAGAACCCTTCTTCCTATCCATATTACAAATCACACACCATTCAATCCCCAGAATACAACATACCAAGAGCAGCTTGACCGCATTTGCTGATGACCTGAATCTATATTTTGAACATCCGATATCGGACACTAAGAAGTTAGTAACTACCTTGAATACCTTCACAACTATCTCTGACTATAAAATTAACCAAAATAAATCCTTTATTTTCCCAATCAACTCTTCAGCTCATAGGGAAAATCTCTTTCCAGCTCACCCTTCCACTTAGCATACTCATTCAAATATTTAGGAATCTACTATGACCACTCATCCTCCTCCACATTGCAGACCAATCTATCCAAATTATGAACGGTTATTTCATAAGACCTATCTAGATGGCAACAGATGAAGCTTCTTGTGCTATCTAGAACAACTATCATTAAAATGAACATTCTCCCAAAGCTTCATCACTTTCATTCATCTCTCTCTTCCATCCCCAGTGCATTTCTCACTAAAATTCACAAAGCCTTTGCGAAGTTCATATGGCACCCAAAATCGGTAAGAGTGTCGTACCAAAGACTTACCTATCCAAAAGCTAAAGGTGGCCTAAGTATGCCTGACCTTGTACTGTATTACCGATTATACAATGACCCTCCCTCAATTAATATTCAAAAATGTGCATGCTGTTTGGTCAGCGTGCACATTGTAAATCAGAGTTATAGTAATGGAAAAAGGTCAGGTTGCCCGGACTTTTTCCATTACTATAACTCTTTTTTTTATAGCAACGGAGAATGCAACATCTCCATTGCTTCACACTGTCTCGCTATGTTAAAGGAGTTTAACATAGAGAGACAGCCTTAAAAAAAAGCAACAGAGATTCTCCGTTGCTTTTTTTAAAGCTGTCTCGCTATGTTAAACTCCTTTAACATAGCGAGACAGTGTGTAAAAAGCAACGGAGATCTTGCTTTCTCCGTTGCTTTTTTCAAAACTGTCTCGCTATGTTAAATGGGTTTAACATAGCGAGATAGCTTTAAAAAAAGCAACTGAGATTCTCCGTTGCTTTTTTTAAAGCTGTATCGCTATGTCAAACTGCTTTAACATAGCGAGACAGTTTGTAAAAAGCAACGGAGATCTTGCTTACTCCCCGTTGGTTTTTTCAAAACTGTCTCGCTATGTTAAATGGGTTTAACATAGCGAGACAACTTTCTCCATTGCTTTTGCCCACAGCTCTGATGTACTGTGTAGGCATACGCATGTGCAGTACATCAGAACTGCCACAGAATACCAGACAGCTGCCGAAGGGCAGCAAGGAGGCATTATACAATGCCATTATTTAAGAAAAGTAATTATTTTTTTTCTTAAATAATGTCATTAGATATATAATAACCACTTCTGCGTGTGGGTAATGCTGGATTTACCCACAGTTGTCTTTGTTTGGCCACTCGGGCTTCGCCCTCATGACCAAACCACACCCAACCGTGGGTAAATCCAGCATTACCCACACTCAGGCGTGGGTTATTGCTATAATCCTGCATGCTAGTAGATTAATTACTATTGCCAATTACTGCCCAAACCATGCAATTGGGACTCCCCTTTGGATAAAAATATGGCATAATCATGCATTGAGCAATAATTTCAACCCCAAAGCTCTCCCCTTCTTAAGCCCACTATCTCTCAAAAATCTAAAGTTGCATCATATCCTGAAGATTAAAATCAAGTCTTTCCAAGACATTTTCAACTCCCTGAAATTGGAAAAAGTGCTATCTCTGTTTCAACCCATCCATCTCAATCCTAATATCAAGTTGAACTGTAACATGGTCAGTCTGATTGACTACCCTCTAATAAAAGAATATACGCTATGGGATATTCATAAATATAAAAGTTTATCACTGACAGAACTACAAGGTATCCTTAACCTATTAAAGAAATACACCATAATTCTAAAGAAAATAAGGGAAATCACTGCATCTTTCCTTCAAGGTTACACCATTAATGAATCTGACCTTAATCAGGTTGCCAACCTGCTACAAACCCTAGCTAGCAAGAAAAGTATGTTATCCCTCTGCTATAGACTTATTAGCACAATTCAATTCCAGGATAAAATGGTCTATGCGGACTATTGGAACCAACAAGGGTCGAGTATATTAATAGATCAAAAGCTAGCAGCTATTAAATCCATGCCTATGTTTTCCCTGTTTAAGAAGCTCACTTATACACAATTTATGATTACCAATAATTTATACTTTATTCCAGTCCATCTAAATAAATTTAACCCGAATGTATCTACTACATGTCCTGGCTGTTCCTACACCCAGGCTGATATTCTACATATAGTATGGTTTTGCAGATACTCCCACAGTATCTGGTGCTCCCTCAAATTTATACTTGACAAGATGGGAAACCACAAATCAACCCTCTCATGGGAGATGGCATTGTTAAGTGTTACTAACCTTAAAATATCAGAACTAAGATTGCATATCTTAATTACACTGTATTAGTCAAATTCTACATTATCAAACATTGGTTGGATTGCACTAAGATGTCCTGGAGAGGTTTTAGATGTTTGGCTATTAAATACATTATGTCACAAAAGCTTCTAATAACAATCTCTCGAAAGCATGTTTATTACCTGACATTTTGGAATACAAAATTTGAGCACTTGGCTGACAATTAAGTATAGATAAACTTAGGTAGGTCTTCGCTATTATATCGTTTTTCCCATAGGTGTGTTTATCTCCTTCTCTCTTCCCCATTTCTCCCTACCCTGGCGGTACGGTGGCTCATGGCAAGTATTATGCCCTCTCCTTTACCCCCTTATAAATCTCAAACAAGGGCAATACATTGTGTTCAGTTATAGTAATCATCCTTTGCATCTGAATTTTACATTAGGTTTTCTCTTAGATGACATATTAGTCTTAAGCAGCTCTATTGTATATATTGTATATAGTTAGTAGTTGTATGGTCTCTTCTGTATCATTGCTCATTGTTAAACTGCATTTATGTGTGATATTCATGTACTGTAAAATCAATAAAATTCTATTTAAAAAAAAAAGAAATATGATATGGAAAGCAAAATGTGAATAAACATGATGACATACAGAAATTGGAAAGGACAGGGCTACAGTTTGCAGACTGAAGATACAAATTTGCAGTGTTAGGATGGAAGCATTATTCCTTCAATGAGAAGATGGTGGACAAGTTCAATATCCTTACTGAGTACTGTTTTGTAATCCATTCAAAATACAGAATATGTTTTCCCTTACAATAAGAGTAAGTTCTACTTTATATTCATTCAAACGCAATTATGATATGAATACAGGAGGAAGAAAATATCATAATGGGATTAAAAAAAAGCTTCTTTAAGCCATATGTACTTAGGTATATCAGAGAGACTGATGAGTCTATGTCTTTAATTAAATACTTCATTACTGTATGCCGGTCTCTTTAAAGTTCTTTATAACAAACTAGAAACTGCCTACCAGCAATATAGATAGCTTCACCAGTGCCAGTCCAGACAGACTCCACAAATTTATTTATTTAACATTTGTTAACTGGGAAAGTCCAACTTGGAATTAAGCTAATTTTCAGCGGCGACCCAGGGAGAAACACTCCAGATGCATGTCTTTGTAATGTGGGAGGAAACCAGAGCACCTGGAGGAAACTCACACGAACACAGGGAGGACATGCAGTCTTCGCACAGAAGGCACCCCAGCCATGAATCAAACCAGAGAGACTCTTGCTGTGAGGTGACAATGCTATCGCTGCACCACTGCACCATCCAAGTGTAGAAGCTTATAGAAAATAAGAAAGCCTGACCTCCAGAACAACATAGACATGACCCCTTGTTTTGTACCCACTAAATGGTTTACCTATATATACCATTATTTATTCCTGACAAAATCAGTGAAATTTAAAACTGTCTGTTGCCTTCTTATTAGCTGCAGCACCAAGTCACTATGCTCAGTACAGCTGAAGTTTAAAGGAACCCTAAACTAGTTAAAATATGATGCATTTCTAATCACACACACACATATATTCAGAGCATTACTAAAACTATGATATTAGAATGGATGCAGTTGTACTTCTTACACTGCACAAGCCTAGATCAAGCAATTACCACCGTCATAGAATAATGTCACAGCTATAGACATGGTTATTAACCTCATCATAAACTATGCTGATGAAGAGCTCGTGCGACTACTTAAATTCCCACTGAAGATGCCTGATTATAACCTCTGTCTTTCTTTCAATCTTCTAAGAATTCCTCTCATCTCCCTTCTTTGTCTTTTACTATTATCCATATGTTTCTATTGTCTGCCTGTATTCAAGACATCCAACATTCATTTCTGCTTAGTATCGACATCTGGTCATACTGCACACTTCCTTTTTCTCTGTACCCAAATCTTTTTTTCCTCTTAACTGTTTTTTTTTTCTCTTCTTTTACTGATACTACTATGTTTCTATGTTTTTCCACTGTCTTCCCTGGGTATGTTGTTTTTCTTCTTGCTCTCTTTACATAATCACTTTTCTCCCATACTGTTTGAACATTTTTCTTATAAAGAATACCTTACATGTTAGTTGTAGCTTTTTTTCCATTATGTATCTGCACCTCCCTGACTAATCACTGTAGTTGCTTCCTATTATGAAAACTGTTCATGTATTTCCTTAATCTCCCTATCTTTTCATATAATTTGCCTTTTAAAATTATACAGAGTAGGCTAAAGTCACGGGTATTAAGTAATTCATATAACCAATAGGAAAAACAGAAACATGTGGAGCTCTGGGTGAGGTAACTAATTTGCACCATCCAAAACATTCCCTTTTTCTGACTAGACTATGTGATGCTGGAACTTACTTAAGGTGATTATTAACACGCTGGAGCATGAGAACTCCAATGGCAACTTTGGGTGCGGGATCATGTGCTTCCTGCCGTGAATGCGAACTTGAATATTACATGCTTAGTGAGAGCTAAACATTTACAGCAAATTTGCATTTTACTTATATACCATTTTAAACATTTTGCTGGGCATCTTTAACCTAGAAGTCTTAACATTATTTTATTGGCCAGTTTCACAAACAGCTTTTGTATGATTTTTATGAGGTAAGTTTAAGACAGGAGTGAAGTAATAAGGAACCCTTTGACTTAATTTTACAATATGTATGGTAATTTACTGATTTAATAATTATTAACACCTGATGCTATTGTGAAATTTATTTAAATGTGTCTTTTGAGACATGTTTCCCTATAACAATGTTTTGTACAAGACAAAGAAAGATACAAAAGTACAATAGTAAATTAAAGTTATACAGTGACAGTTCGTCTGTTTTTTGGTTTGTTTGTATAGTCAGCGATACACATTTTCCAGCTTTTTTAATGCAACTTACTGTACAGAACTAGCCTGTTTGTAGTTCAATAGTTTTTTTTTTTCATAGGCAGAATAATCAATTAATCCAGTATATTTTTTGTGACGTGGGAAGCAAATGGAGTGCCATAATGAAAATTTACAACATGGCTATACTCAGGCATAGGCTGTGTATGCCAGATTGCACACTTTTAAAAAATAATTTATTTTCTTTAGGAAAAAAATGTAAAATTTAACAGTTTAAAAAGGCATATTTATAATGCTTAATGTTTAGAAATATTTATCAAACTGTCCATTTTCTTTCCCTGAACATCTGGTTGACATTCTTTAAATGTGTTATTTCAGAATTTTTCTTTTTTTGGGTGGGGGACATTCCAGATGTTTGTGTAATGTTCCCAAATTTCTGCCTACCTCAATCTACAGAGACATATCTTGAGGTTTAATTAAAAGTACTAAAGAAAAAAAAAAGGACCACAAAGTAGCAGAAATAATGGGTTTAAGTATTTTAATTAAAATAATGAAATGAATAAACTAGAACAGAGATTTTGCACTCAGAGACTAAAATCACAGTGCTGGAATTTCAAAGTTATGATGTCTCTAACAGTCAAATCAAATAAAGATTTGTTGACAAACAGAATATCTCATTATACATGTAGCTCTGATACAAATAAATGTTTAATTCTTCTGTTCTTCTCCTTATTTAGCATCTGATAGCATTTCCTTTGCCTGCTTGTTATTATCAAATGTTTGTTACCTCCCAACATATACCTGTATTTTTCCATGCAAGACTTTATTAATACAAAATACAGAATAATAAAAATTAGGTTTTAAATTTTTTAAGAAGTATATAATAAAACTGTTCATGTTTTTTGTTTTCAAACGGTCATTAACAAAATGAAATTTCAGTGTCATTATCTGGTGTTCTAGGAATAAAACCTGTAACTGAATGCAATTTCTGGTTGTTATAATTTAATATAAATGGATAGATATATAGACAGATATATGCATGCACGCACACGCACACACACACACACACACACACACACACACACACACACACACACACACACACACACACACACACACATACTCACACATCCATATCTATATCTATAGCTACCTATAGATAGATAGATATGTTTTATATATATATCTATGTATAGAGAAGTAGATATATAGACAGGGATCTACTTTGAAACTTGAAAGGCTATATTACTGAAGGGATTTTCCCGAGACGACAACATCAAAACCTTGATTTCTCGAAAGGAAAAGTTTTACCAGGGTAAGTAAACACTTGCCCAAAATTGCACGGAAACCCACCACACTATGTAAAACTCACCTAGGTGGGAGCTACACCCCACACCCCCCCAATGTAGGGGGTTGTGCCCCCCCATACCCCTTTAACTGTATAAACAAACTCCGGGATGGCATTACAGTAGGGAAAGGGCATATTTCCCCATGTTGGGGAAGTGTTTACTTACCCTGGTAAAACGTTTGCGTTCGGAAAGTCAAGGTTTCTATGTTGTCGTCTCATGTAAATCACATTTGGTAGTCTGGCCTTTCGAGCATTCAAAGTAGAGCCATAGATAGATATATCTTGATCAAGTGGGTTTTGCTGTTATGGGCATTTGACTATCTAAAATAGACTCATCTGGGAGTGTGTGTGTGTGTGTGTGTGTGTGTGTGTGTGTGTGTGTGTGTGTGTGTATGTGTGTGCGTGTATGTGTCTGTGTGCACGCTCATGCACGGGTAAGCATGTGGATATATATTCATATATATATATATATATATATATATATATATATATATATATATATATATACATACATATATATATATATATATTTATATATATATATATATATATATATATATATATATATATATATATATATATATATATATATATATATATATATATATATATATACATCTACAGAGAGAGAGAGAGAGAGACCATCCATCAATCTCTATTTCTGTATTTACCAAGCATTCAAAAATATATCAGAGAGTTTTACAAATAAAAAATAAGGAACACAGGCTATGCTGAATGAGTGCTCTAGCTTAAAATGCTAAATTCTATGAACTTTTATATTCTGGCAGTACTCATTCCAAATTACAGAGTGTTCTATTTCCCAGAAAAACTGAATAAGGAACAGTATTCGTAGCCATTTTTGCTTCGCAATCTGTTTGCTGATGAGCAATGCCTGAGAAAAGTTATCACCTTACACATAGGCATACAGCACTTCCATTCTTTCTGTTTTGACTACTACGTTTCAAGACTTGTGGGGAGGATACTGAACAAGGAATAAAATCAAAATTCATTGAACAGATTATCTTAATTTGCCATATGAGCAAAGCCATCATGGATACAGTAATAAGTAATTGCTGTTTATTTCACACTGCTGAAAATTTGCATACATTTCAAATTTGTGATCCACCATTGCACCTTGAGCTTAGTTGCCAGTGCATCTTGTGAATAATCATATGTTTTACTGAATCCCAGACCCAACTTTTTGACATATATGTGAGTCTGGACAGTAATGCATGTGTGGATCATAAAGGATGGTTCCTACTGCTCACTATGTAGTGCATTGTTTTCTGTCATAGCTCTGTTTCTTGTATGGCTTATACTGCACTAGGAAATGGCAGATGCAGTTACATGTTTACTCTGCATTTGAGGTGTATGCATTTCTATACATACTAATGAGGTGAAATGCTTCATATCTATTACATGCATGGGTATATGTTTCTGTTTAATATAGGGTGCGACACATGCTTGCAAGGATGTCATATGTTCACAAATGTAGGCATTAAACTGCCTTGCAAGTGTCAGTAACTCCATAACAGTACATACATTGTACCTGTAATGCATTGTCGGTACATTGCATTATAAGCCACATCTAGTAAGAATTGTTTTGTGTGCCAGTAGCTCACCATGTCAGATACACTACAGTAGTTTCAAATAGAAGCTTTCTTGGATAAGGAAAATTACAATTCCTGCTGGAATTCTGAGGCCACAGTCTCAGAAGTTTTCAGCAAGTGTGGGAATGAAGCCAGCTGAGATCATCTGCAGGAGTAAAATAATTAGAAAGTTCCGACACTGATTAGGCATGGACAAAGTATTCAAATATAGATAAGAAGATGAAAGCTAACAAGAAACTGAATGAAATATGGAAAAATAGTGGTGTGTGAAAAAATAAAGCAAAAATAGATATCGGCTTATTATTATGCTGGTCATGCTTTACAAAGTGAAGCAGTAGTATGTGTGTGTAGGGCCATGCACAGAAATCATAATGACAGTGGTAGTGGCAGTATATGACCACTGCTGGTGGTCATGGACACTGACAGATAATTTTGACCTGATGGATAGCTTCTTCTGCCTCTATAAACCTAATACAATGGCCTGATACCCAACAGGAGAACTGAGTTACACTTGCTAAGCTCTAGATAAAGCACATTATAAAAACATACATGTACCACATGCATATTTATATGTGTGAGTCTGTGATTCTTGCTTGTGCCACAGCCTCACCTGTACTATCTCTGTCACAGGATGGGCAACTCAGGCTTGCATACCCTCTGTCTCTCTTTCTCTCTCTGCCCTACATATAGACCTGATGAGTTAATTACCATTAAGGCCTTTTTGAAATTTGTACTTGGAAAATGGCATGTGGCCATTGGTCAATGCATCTAATCACATGCACATAACAATAAGCACACATTTATTCTGCTACCAAGAATAGGATAGTGGCCTAAGGATACAGTGCAGTCAGCTGCATAGTGTGTGTATACCCCTTTAACTGTGTAACCAATACATATAGGTGACCATAAATGGTAAATAACCATCACATATACGCTATCATTTTTGTTCTTGTTGGTAAGTCTAAGGTCATAGCAATCCTCTGTAGAGTCATATGATTATCTAATTAAATTTCATTATTGTCCCAACAGAACAAAGTATTACTGGGAATGTGACCATAGCCTAGCCATTTTTGAGTGACAATGTTTGACTTTCTCTAAAGTTGCTAATTATTATTTAAAAATGGAGATTCATGCTGCTACTAGTTTATAATTCAAGAGTCATAGCTCTGGTTTAAGCACTTGGGCTCCAAAACAGTTACTTTACATTAGGAGGGTTGAGGTCTAGACTCTTCTGTTTGGAGAATGTGGCCTACACCTTTCTAAGCTGGGAATTGCTGGTGAAGGTTTATTATTTCTGTTATTCTACTGTCTGGAGTCTGCATGTCCTCCCCGCGGTTGGGTAGCGTTCGAAAGACATGCTTATGTAAATGAGCATACCTTCGTTGAAGGTTGGGCATCGAGCTGGCACCTCGGCATTTCGTAAAAATCTACTGCCAATCATTAGAGGACAGGAGTTCCACTGTGGCGACCCCTTACCGAGAAAAAGCCAAAAGACACAATAACATTCTATTATTATTTAATTTTATTATTTATAATTCAAGAGTCATAGCTCTGGTTTAAGCACTTGGATTCCAAACCACTTACTTTACATTAGGAAGATTTGTGGTCTAAACTCTTGTGGCAGCAAAGGATAGCCTACACTCTTATAAGCTGTAAATTGCTGGTTGAAGGCCGATTGTGTCTGTTACTCTGAAGTGTCTTAGTTCTGACTTAAGCACTTAGGCTCCAAAACCAGTTGTTTTACATTAGGAAGGTTTGTGGTCTAGACTCCTGTGGCAGGAGAGTGTGGCATACACCCTTCTAAGGTAGGAATTGCTGGTGAATTGCTGCTTTATTTAAACTGTTTTTTAGCTGTTGTGACTGTGATTTTATGCACTTTAAATTTCTAGTACTTCTACATGTTTGGTATCACTTGAGCTCTTCACTGAGATGCTGAAAGATCTGAGGCATTTGTTTCTTCCAAGTAACTATAAGTGCCTGTTTTTGCTCTTATACTGCACTTTTAATTTGTATTTGAGTTCTATCATCTGTCTGAATTGTCTGAACTGTGTTTTGCCACATTTTACGGTATACTGTACCAGATCAGCTGTAGCATAGCCCAGTTCCAGGTTTGCTGTTTCTGGGTATGTTTTGTAACTTCTGAGCATCAAATTCAAGCCATCTTTGTTGATGAAGGCCCTTCTGCACCATTATGGTATGTGAGTGCTGTCTGGGTCCCATCCCATCTACTTGAGGGTGATTGGGCTAGAGCTTAAAGAGAGCACCCTTATTCACTACTTTTAGTCAAAAGGGGTATTTCTTGTTTTATTGAAGCCCCGCGTTTGTGCTTGTTTGCATGTAGTGCACCATCAAGCACTGCCATGTAGTAGTGGTTACTGTTGGTGCTTATAGATGCAAAAGTTTTACTTGTTAAATTTTCCATAGGGCTTTGCTTGTGGTCCTCCAGAGGTTTTCCGCAGCTCTGCTGTACTGTCAGGTGGAACACTAAGCCTAGTCTTAGAGGTACCACCATAACTCTCATCCACTAGCTATTCCTAAGTGCAACCTCTTTCCCTGACCATATAATTTACCTGACATTGTATATGGACACTTTCCCACACTTTTTCCAGTCAACTTTGTCAACATAGGCATCCTTAGGCAGTGTAGCAACTACCACATATTCACCGACAACCCTTTACTCCTAGCCAACACAAACGTGACCCATGAGAGATGCATCTATATTTATAACCTTGAATCCATGCTCTCTCACATACCAGTCAGTACATTTGACAATGACTAGGTTGTCAGCATGCACACCTCACTATGTATTTCACCCAAACCCACATCGCACAAACCTACATAGGTTCATAGATTCATAGGATAATAGGTGTTTGCAAGACAAATAACCACAAGGGCCTTTATAAGCCTAGCCATGCATCCCAAATCTGACAAGTTCTGATACTCTTGACAAGTGTAAGCAGGGGCCTGGGAGATGAACCATTTGCAGGTTGACTGTGTCCATTAAAGACATAGGTACCAATCCAGGGATGAATTTCCAGTTCTCCATCCAATAGTCCAAGTTGCACTTCAAATGGGTTAATGAGGAGCATGGATGGGAAGCCTGTTCCACAGATGGGGTGGTCTCTGGGATACATACCTATCTCTCCAGCAGGTCCTAGTTATATCATATGCAAGGTTTAAGTCTTTAGAATGGGAAATTCTGGTGCTGTTTATTTTGTGGATATGCAGGAGGTCCCTCAGGGTGGGGTCTGACAATGCCCTTTATGCCAGGCATAGATACTCCCCTCAAAAGCCTGTAGGAGACAGAATACAGGGATAGGTCCTTGAGGCAATCTGCATAGAACATATTACTTACGACCTGTATTCTTTCAGTGAGGAACTCTGTGGACATACCAATTTCTGGATATGCCAGGCTAAGTACATACCAAAGGGGGCATAGTACTCAATGATAGGTCTGATGAATGCTAAATACAGTGGAACAATGACTTCCTTGGACTTAGATACCATACCTTTGTTAATTAGTTGTGCAACATAGAATGATGTCCTCACTACTGTAGACACATGGTGGTCAAAGGCTAGATTACTATCTGTATGTATCCCTTTGTCCCTGACTGTTGGGTCAACTCTAATGGGTGTGTTGTCAATATGATAGTTACCAGGGATGGATGACTTCCCAAGGATACTATTATGCATTTCTTAGCATTTAGTTTTAGGCCATGGTTCTGAAACCACTTGTTTGTCAATGTTGGCCCCTCCTGGAGAACATTTATGTCAATGTGAGATTCAATGACAGCTCCTAATTTGCAATCATCTGCAAATTTAGTTAGCCAGAGACCACTGACATTGAACTTGACTTGTGAGAAGTAAATTCCAAAAAGGAGTGGTCCAAGGAATGATCCCTGAGGGTCTGCAGTTGTGACTGGACTCTTTGTACAGGTGGACTCCCCAGTTCTAACATCCTGGGTCCTGTCTGTGAGCCAGTTGGCTATCCACCAGGTGACATACAAGTTTGTACCTAATCTCTTGAGTTTGTCAACAATGCCTGAGTGGGGTATTGTGACAAATGCCTAGGGCAGGTCAAGGTAGGCACTGTGAATCATTTTCCCTCATCTTTTGATTTGGTCACCTTCTCAAAGAAGTCCACCAGGTTCAGTAGGCATGATCTGCCCTTGATGAAACCATATGGGGTTGGGTCCAGTGTCTGAAGGTTTACTATATCTTTCTTGAGCATCTCCATAATAATTCTTTCCATGGCTTTACATATAAGACTAGTGAAACTTATGGGTCTGTAGTTTCCAGGGACTGTAGATGGCCCACCTTTGTGCAGATGGATGACTGTTGCCATTCTCGATTCATGAGGCACGGAGCCTGTTTGGAGGCTACAATTAAATATTAATTCCAGAGGCCCTGATAGGTCATGTTTCATGCTATTTATCCTAGGATATTGTCTGGGCCCACTGATTCACTGTTCTTGGTCATTGAGAAACCATTAAGGGTCTGTTCCCTAGTGATAGTAGGGGGAGTTATATTTGATAGTATTTCCTGAGGGAAGGGTGAGGGTGAGAGAGGGGTAAATTTGGACCTGAATTTATCAGCCAGCAGGTTTGCTATCTCTTCTGGCTCAGTATAGGTGGTTCCATTTATAATGAGCTCTGCACATAATTGTGTATTGCCTTTGAGGTTGTGGACATAGTTAAATAATAGTCTGTGGTTGTCTTTGGCCTGGGAGGCCAAACTTACCTCAAATTTGTGTTTGGTAGACTTTATTTGTACTCTGAGTTGTTTAGTTTGATGCCAGTGCTTTTATCCTGCTGGGTGCTGCATCTCCTAATTTTGCCATGATTCCTTCCTTCTGTCTATTGATTTAGTGATTCCACCAGGGTAACTTGTTTTTTTAATTAGTTCTGTACTTCTTCCTGGTGGATACAGCTGCCTCTATGCAGCTATTAACATGCTTCTACAAGGTTTCTGTGAACAGTTCTGCATTACCAGCAGTGTTCTCAGGGTTTATGGGGGCTTCAGATTTTGCCAGGTTATTACTTAATAGCAGGAGGTCAGCCGTAAAGTAGTTACTGAATATCCCAGGTTTAGCTGGGGGTCCAGGTTTTATTTTACTTCAAAGGAGACCATTTTGTGGTCTGACCTTACCAGGGAAGACATTACAGTAGGGGGTG
The DNA here is from genome assembly GCF_019279795.1 of Protopterus annectens. Lineage (NCBI taxonomy): Eukaryota > Metazoa > Chordata > Ceratodontiformes > Protopteridae > Protopterus > Protopterus annectens. The sequence continues at coordinate 1,575,656,994 of NC_056733.1, read as the reverse complement.
TGCAGCACTCTCCCATATTTCTGAGAACCAGATCAAGTATGATTGCACCCCTGGTTGGTGTATTGACAATCTGATCCAGGGAGTTTGTGTTTACAAAATCCAGAAATCTCTGTGCATGTATGTTTGGTGTCATATAGGATTCCCAGTTAATAGTGGGGCAATTAAAGTCACCCATGAATACGGTATTGGGTTGGATGGTTAGTGTTTCTAATACATTTAAATACATGGTATGGGTTTCCTGGGTCATAGAGGGGGAACTATAGCATGGAAGGAAGTGATATTGGATTTTACCTATGGTGATTTGAACATGGAGCAACTCAAGTGCCTTGTCCTCTTTGACCAGCCTTGAAGTATATTTATTTTTGTTGTAAATAGAGACACCTCCACTTTTATTTCCTGCCTGTGAAGTAGTTGGTCTAAATGTGTGGAAGGCATTATAACTTTGCACAGACATCAGCATTCTCTAGGGTAAGGAGAGCTTCTAGGGAGTGGAGTTTTTTTGTTTAGACTCCTAGCATTGAGCAGTAATACCTTTAGATTTTCTTGGTTTTGCTATGTCGGAAGTACTTTTAGTTTTACATTACCTAAAAAAGGCACTATGGGGGAAGACAATGCTTTAGATAATATTTGAAATCCTAGAAGGGAGAGGTGCAGCATCCCTGGCAAAGTAGTGTGGTCTGTTCACCATCTCCTGCCATGCTGACAAATATTGCACCCCCTTAAAATGACATCAGAAACTATACCAGTTATTACAATCAATTATCTTTTGTTTGTATTGTGGCATCGTCCTTGGAGAAGGTAAAATGCTGCTCAATGTGTGGATTATACCAATCTGAGACACATATTCCAAGATCTCCATGAGGTACATCTCAGGTCATTTACTTCCATATGGACATGACTGAGTCATACTGATACTTGTGGTCCAGTGACCTGAGTGTATGTGTAATGTGGCTGATACTAGCCCCTGATAAGCAAATGACTGTGACTTTCTCCTTACTCAGCCTGGTGAGAGGGACATCAGTGTGCCTCATGATGGAGTCTCCAATGACTAGAATGTTGGATTGTCTGGTGGCTTCCCTTATGGGCTTAGAGGAAGAGGCTCCATGAGATGTAGCTCTATGTGTTGATATCAGTGTTGTTTTGAAAGAGCGCATTTGGGGCTTCTGAAGGTATTTCTTATGTGTACTTCATTTAGAATGCCTTTGTGGTTTAAGGTTACATTTAAGTGCCTCAGCATATGTGGGTCAATATTCCTGCTTTGAATTGTGTGTGATGGGTGCAGCGTATGTACTACTGTTAAGCTTATTGACATTAGGAGTACTTTTATGTGAGAACTTTGCCTCTAGTGACATTGTTTAAATACATCTCTCACATACCATATCAGTTTGTTTGAGAATTAACTGGTTGTTAGTAAATATGAGGCAATTTCTACATTGCCCTAGGATGCCCATATCCACCAAGATAGTAAAAGAGACAGTGAGAAACTTCATATCCATGGCAACAGACTCTTTGTTATTGATTAGACAGTTGGAGTGAGAATATCAGTCAATGTCAGGAGTATCCAGTTTGCAACTATGGGGACAGTGCTTGTCACTGCAAACTAGTTGTCCTGTGTGCAACTAGGTAATGGAGAAATTTCAGTTGTGCTTTTGCAGGAAAAATGTCACTCAAGGTGACTGAGTCTGTACAGAGCACTGCCAAACACTTGAGGGGAAACTAATACGTAGACCCTGAAAATTTATCGATGAAGTAATTAGGCAGATATTCTGAAGTTAGAAACAAATCAAGCAGTACTTACTGAAAACAAAGAATTAGCTTGTCAAAAATGATGAAAAGAGGGGAATCGCATGAATGGCTACTGCCTGGCTACTACTAATCCTGGTCTCACCACAACTTCACTCTGCTAGGATACAATGCTCCTTTTCTTCTTCTCTCACTAGAAGCAAAATGTTAGCATCAATCCCAGGATGAGAAGCAGGGCACGCCTGCTTGGTGATCCACAGTCTTGTCCCAGATGATGCAAGGGTCTGTAGGCTTGTTGCAGCCTTTTTCTTGTAGATGCCATGAATAGCAACCAGACCAATCAGGAATGTTAAGCACAGACACTCAGTGTCCCACCAGAAGCAGTCAGGAATCAATGCACTCTGCTCCTTCTCTCAGCAGGAACAAAATATAAGCACAGATTCCAGGCTGTCAGCTGTAAAGCAGTTATTAGGCTTTCTGGTGACCAGCAGTCTCCAGGAAATAATGTCCCGGTGCTCCTTCTCTCACCAACAGAAAACAGCGGCACTAATCCCAAGATGATTACAGAGAGGCAGAATGTGGGCTGGCCATTAACTGGTGGTCTTAAAATAGAAGTTTAAAGGTAAGATGAAAACAGTGGGTTAATATCCTAAACACTGCAGTGTGCCCTAAGCAGTTAGATATGAAAGGGGATAACTTATGTTTTAGCTGTCTAAGTGGAGAGCCACTGATTTTAAAAGAGCAAGATAGACTGAAACGGGGTGGGCACTTTTGTATTATGGTACTATGAAATACAGTGGGATGGCCAATATTTTAAATAGTTGAAAGGTAGTGATTTCACAAAATTATAATTTTGTGCTTACTCACACCAGCCAATGAGAGGGGAGAGGGAAGAGGTATGTGGCAAAATTAACATAAGGGATAGACAACTAGAAAGACAGTTGTGTTTAAGAACACAACAGCAATAGGGTGGGAGGATGGGAAAATTCTGTCTGACTCACAGGAGACACATCTGCGGTCTCTTTCCAAGTTTTCATATGCAATAAAAGCAGGATGCATGTAAAGCACAGTGTAAAGAAAACAAATCACAATATACAAAACAGAAAAAGGCAATAAAGTAATACAAAATACAAGAAATCAAAAGGAAACTAATCTTTCCCTCACAGCAAGCTGCAGCAGAGTCTGGGTGAGCTTTTCCAGTAAAGCTTTGAAATGTTTTATTTTACCACTTAAATGGAAGGTTTAGTTCCTAGCTCAACCCCTTGGCTCACAGGTAATTAACCTTAACTGACCTGTTCTAACGTCTGTGTGACTCCTTAATTGACCTGTTCTAATTTCTGTCTGCCTCACAAGAGACACAGCCATGGTCTCTTTCCAAGTTTCAGTTTGCAATTAAAAGCAGAATACAGGTAAAACACAGTGTAAAAAAAAAAAAACAAATCACAATATACAAAATAGAAAAAGGCAATAAAGTAATACAAAATACAAGAAATCAAAAGCAAACTAACCTTTTCCTCAAAGCAAGCTGTGGTAGAGTCTTGGTGAGCTTTTCCACCAGAAACATACCTAAACACCAGAGACCTCTCAAACACAAACACAAGCACACTACACATAATACTTCCTCTGCAGAAAACAATACACATAATAACTCACATACCAGTGTCTCACCTGTCAAGCCATTATGGCAAAACACAAAACCAAACATATTAGTCATAGGCGATTCCACCGTGAGACACACAGACATCCCTCTCACCAGGCTGGATAAGGAGAAGGTCATGGTCAGTTGGATGTCAGGTGCTAGGATCTGCCATATCATACACACACTCAGGTCTCTCAACAACAGGTACTTTTATGACTCCACAATAGTCCATGTTGGTGTGAACAACTTGAGACACACCTTTCTGGACTCTATGACGAGAGACATGACTGAGCTCTCAGACTATGTGTCTGTGTCAGGTATGTCCCTAGCCTTAAACAACATTTTACCTTCACCTAGGATGATGTCGCAGTACAAACAGAAATGATTGACTTCAATAACTGGCTTAGTTTCTTGCGTCATTCTAACGGGATCCAGTATCTGTCAGTCTGGGATAACATGACTGACAGACCCCGATGCTTTGCCAGAGATGGTCTTCATATCTCACCCCTGGTATTTTGGCTACTGGCTAAGGCTCTTGCCACCACCTAGTGCCTTTTTTAGGCAGTGTCTCAAGGACAAAATTCCTGATGTAAAAACTCCATCTAAAAACAACCTCAAGGTTATGCTGTTAAATACTAAGAGTCTTAACATGAAACTGCACTCACTGTAAGAAGTCCCCACCTTGGAAGATGCAGACATTTGTGCAGTCATGGAAACCTGGTTCAAGGCTGTGGAGAATGCCCCAGCTATACCAGGTTGCACCTCCTTCCACACATTCAAACCACAAATTGAATGCAGGAAAACTAAAAGGGCAGTGTATAAATATTCATTAAAGATAAATACACCTCCAGATTGGTTAAACAGTATGATTCCCTGGTGACAGGTACAATTAGCTGTTGGTAGGACACCTATTCAAGTCATTGCTAGCTACAGCACCCCCTCCATGAATCAGGACACTCTACTTGAGTCTATCAAGATACATCCAGACACCAAGGTTTTGGATGAATTTAACTGCTGAAGGTTCCTTGACTTTATTAACTCCAGTGCCCTGGACCAGTTAGTGGACACCGCCACAAGGGGTGCCACCATCCTGGATCTGGTGCTTACCAATATGTGTGACCACTGTAGCAATCCCACTGTGAGGACTTCCATGATGAGATCTGAACACAAATCAGTCTCATCTTAAGTTATTATACCTGAACCCCCCCCCCCCCCAGCAGCAACTAAACTAAAACAACTCTCCAAAGCAGATTATAACCTCTTACAGGATGGTATAAGTAGCTTCACTGCACCTTCCTCTCAAATGGAACTGGGACCAAAACAAGCTCCTCCAGGAAGACCAAACCTGTCTGGGAGGAAGAAATTGATGTCTAAGTGTAAGACGGAGCAAGCCCTAAACCAGAAACATTCCCTCCTCAGCTTAAACAAGCAAATAAGACTTATTGTCAAGTCCTCCAAAGCAAACTACCAATCCAAATTAGCTTTCTCAACTAAGGACAACCATAAGGTGTTTTTTAGTTACATCTGTAACCTAAAAGGAAAGGCCCATATTTGTGCTGAACTGGTAATTAATGATACCACATATATTGAGCCTGTGGAATAGCTAACCTGTTAGCCAACAGATTCTGTGAAAACTTCACTCCTCTGTCCCTGCCACGTGCACCCCATGACATCCCTACACCCTGTCCCCTACATTGTATGGCTAAAGAATAGGTTGTAAATGCCCTCTCTAAGGTGAAAAAAAACAGCATCTATGGGACCTGATAACATCCCAGGCTGCGTCCTACATGGGCTCCAACAAGAATTAGCAACACCATTAGGTACTCTTTTAAGCCATAGATGCTGTTTTTTTTTTCACCTTCGAGAGGTGAGGTGAAAAAAAACAGCATCTATGGGACCTGATAACATCCTAGGCTGCTTCCTACATGGGTTCCAACAATAATTAGCAACACCATTGGGTACTCTTTTCAGCCATAGTCTAAGCAATGGCTTCATCCCAACTGAATGGAAAAAGGCCACTGTTATTCCCTTGAACAAAGGTGTTTTTTCCACTTACTCCAGGAACTATAGACCTATTAGCCTAACTAGCCTTATCTGCAGGGCCATGGAGCGAATCATCATGGACCTTATCAGCAAGATATAGGTAATCTCTAACCTCTTGACCCTACTCAATTTGGATTTGTCAAAGGGAGATCATGCCTGTTAAACTTGGTCTCTCCTATTCCTGCATGCACTATAAAGAAACTCCTTCTAAAACTCAAACTTTGCACCAATGATCCTGATAACTTACCTGCTGAATTCCTACAACTATTTTCAAGCTCTATCGCTTACCCTATCAGTATACTCCTCAGTAGATCTATCCAGGAATCCCACATACCAAATATCCTGAAGAAAGCATACATTCTTCCTCTCCACAAAGGTGGCAAAAATACAGACATCTCCAACTTCTGACCTATCACTATCCTCACCCATCTCCAAAATATTAGAAACATGTGTCCATGCTCAACTTCTTAACCACTTAGTTAATAACCAACTTCTCACCCATACTCAACATGGCTTTAGGCTAGGTCATAGCACCAACACAGCCCTCATCTCCTTTATGGATACTGTAAATCGAGCATGTGATGCAGGTTTCATCATCATCTCTACACTCGTCCTCAACCTTTTAAAAGCCTTCAATACTATATCCCATTCCCTTCTACTCTCCAAACTTAACAATCTAGGTATCACACCCCCAACTCTAAACGGGTTCTCAACAAAATGGCAGCAATCCTGTTCTCCCTTCCTCAACATCACCACAGGTGTACTCCAAGGATCCATATTGGGCCCCCTTCTATTCAATATATTAATGAATAACTTCCATAACTCCCTTACTCATAGCACAGTGATCCAATATGCAGATGATTCTACCATCATCTGCACTGCCAAATTCCCTTCTGAGTTACAACTACTAACGCAACATGCCTTTGCATCCACTGAAAGCTGGATGTCAAATAATCACCTTGCTCTCAACCCCAACAAGACTAAACTCATTCTGTTCACTCCCCAAACAACTACCCCCCTTAATAGGACCAAATTCTCAATCCACTCCCAGAACAATACTGCCATTGAAGTTGTCTCTAGCACTAAACTGTTAGGGGTCATTATTGATGAAAACCTAACATTTGACCTCCACATTCACAGCAATATCAAAAAAACACATCAGAAACTGGGGTCCCTTTATATACATGGCTATTACCTTAACCCCACTGCATAAAAGGCTCTAGCCTCAGCCTTTCTACTTCCATCCCGGGGGTATGGTGCCCCTATCCTCACAAATATCCAGTCCTCTCTTAAAACCAAATTTGACTCATGTTATAATAAAGTCGCCAGATTCCCAACATATGCAAGATTCTCAGCACACCATTATTCCTCTTTACAGCAACTAAACTGGCTAGAATTACCACTCTGTCTCAACTACCTACAGTTAACTACTGCACATAAAATTATATACAAACTCACAACATGCCCCTCTTTTTCCAACCTACTATCCTTGTACCAACCAAACAGGGCTCTCAGATCAGAAAATAAAACACTGCTCAAAGAAGACAAACCCAATCTCCAGGCTGGTCAAATGCTCTATTCCTTTATTGTTTCCAGACTTTGGAACACCCTCCCATCTACAATAACCTCCATCAGTTACCCTGCACTCTTTAACAACTCTCTTAGACAACATCTCACATCTGGCTGGCTATGCCCATGCCAAAAATAACTCTCTCTTAAGACTGCTACTCCCACTGTACCCCACCACTTTCTAGCCAGCTGGTACTTCAACTACCCTATCTATTTACCCTTACACCTCTTGCCTTACCTATTTACCATGACCTCTCCTCCTACACCTCCTTTCTCTCTATCTCTCTATCCCTCTACACTACTAACCACTGCTGCACCTATCCTTCGTGAACAACTTCAACTTCTCATCCCCCTAACTCTAGCCAGTTAACTATGTATTAACTCTTTGTATTCACCCTTTATAATCTTAAAGTATTACCCAATGTACCCTTCACATATAATCCTTACTTTTTGCCAAATACATATATAACATAATGGCTTAATGTATGTACATATACAACCTGAACTTTCCACTCTTTACCCAAGCTGCTCACTGCTTCACCTGTCATCTCTGCTATGAACCATTCCACTCATATTCAAGCTACTTACTGCTCAATATCTATTAACTCTGATATGTACTTTTATCCCATATTTATTTTAAATCCATCCCATGATTGTTACTGTGTTGCCTTCTAGCTCTTTATGTAATTGTAGTTGTATATCTGTATTTCTGTTGTATGTGCATCACCTGTAATTTGTATGTGGAGCTTTTCTCCCCAGGCCACCACTGAAAATGGGCTCACCTAGGGCCAGTGGACCTTCCTGGTAAACAAATGCAATCAATCAATCAATCAATCAATCAATCAATCAATAACAGACATGCATACAGTGCAGAAGTAAATTACACATGCCTGCTTAAACACTACAAAACTAAGACAATCATCATGAATTTGCACAGAGCTCAGATGGGCACGGGGCAAATATGAACACACAGATCTGGACTGTAACAATGCATTTACAACACATGAACATTATGAAGATATGTAGGGTGGACAAAGGACACCAGAGAGTGTCACTACCAATGATACATGATGACATTATAGACATGTAGTAAGTGAAGGTGCAACTACACTAAGAAATATATGGAATAATGCTCATACAATATACTAATGCACTATGCATTTTTCTCATACTTGTTGCTAGTATGTATTTTTAAGCCATGGATGATATCAGCACTGACAAAATGAATGCATTCATAAGCACGGCCATCAAAGATCAGGTCTGTGATCTCCTGAAGACATGTTTATTGTGGGTGAACAAACCTGTAGGGCTCCTCCTCTAGCAATTTGAAAAAAGTCACAAGATAATGCTCATCCTTCTTATTCTTCACATCTTGGTCATCCATAAGAGCATTACGTGTGGAAAGAGGGAGAAAGATAAACCAGAGATTTCACAGATGGACAACATACAACTACTGCAGAAAATGAGCAATCCAATGACAAATACAACTTAGCATTGAGACCACTCTGCATTAGTAAGTAGGCTAGCAAATCTCTGTAGGTGAAATACAGGGCTGCACAGATGAAACAGTGAGGAAAATAAGAGTAGTGCTCATTACAGCAAGCACCAGACACATTGCATGTAATAAAATGTCGTACCTTTGGCCCAGGAAACAAAGCACACTATTTCTCTGTGAGGGGATAATAATCTATCTTTGCATACATATTCTTTTTTCTACACTGACTGTATTGTATTTTTGACAAGTAAACTCCACCCATACTGCAGCTTATCTATTATGTATGCTGAACAGAGTAGACATGTGGGTAAAAGATATATACTTACTATGTATATCGTTCACTCTGCATTCAGGCAAACACATAACTTATATGTGCCTGTACATAGTATATATTCCTTTCAGGAGGCAAGCTTCATTCAGACACACAGATATCAATATATCTGCCAATGTGTGCTATATATAACTGTCAAGTGGTATGCCACAGTTAGACAAACAGATATTAATATATCTGCATATGAATAGAATCCTATACCTCTCAAGTGTCACACTGCAGACAGAGATAGCAGCATATGCACTTTTGACTTAGACTTGTCTAAACACAATGGATTTCTATGGTATGAGGCATGAAACCATTAAGGGAGTCTGCCTTCTCTCAATGGTATCTCTATCATGAGTCAGTCTGTATTGGGAAGCAATAAAGGAGGACAACCATAAATGGCTGCAAATCATAATTTCCATTGGAATGTTAGTTTGTAACTAGTCCTTGTTTTAGTGATATGGCTTTGCCCCTTCTCCACATCAGTGATCACAAACCTAGTCATTTATAAGAGAGCAGTTCACATAGCAGGATATGCATGGCAGTAGTCTCAAGATATCTTGATTACTGGCATTACAATGGAGGGGTTTACACTTTTAGAACTGAGCACTGGAAATCATAGCATGTGTGATACTAGAAACAGATGTCATTATTGTTTGCAGAAAGAAAACAGGAATGTCACGGAAACATACACAAATAAGAGAAGTCCATTAGATTACTATATCACGTATCGTGTAAATGACAGGATGGATTGCTGTTCTTTAGCACAGATAATGAGTGCCTGCACACTGAAGGCATTACAGATTAATGATTTGTATCACTGAAGCACACATTTTGTGAGCCATCAGATAGCCACATCTGTACATACCACCCTGGGTACACAATCATAACAGAGTATGTAAACATACTTCATCTCCCAGTCGTTACATGAGGGCACCCAGTCCACAGTTGTCTGACACCCCAGCAATGTGCTATGAATGTACATGCTTATCTGTTTCATCCTATGAGTAGAGCCTAACCATTATTACATTTAGACAGGGGCATTTCTATTTCACTTAAGTAAACATGTTGTCACAAGTTTCTACTGAAGACATTACCACGATGCACTATGACTGTAACTAATGAATATTCATTGATCAAAGAACATCCATTTGTTAATCAATGTGCATGATAGATAAATGTTTGTACTTTAATTTAGCCATTGACTTGGTTTTGCTACGGGATATTATATGATATATAGTCGATCTCCAGTGTAGAAGTGTTTACTGCTCCATGTTCATGCAGTCTCAGCTGCATTTAGAGAATGAAGCCAGAGTTGCTCTATATCAGGCAGGTGTTTTTTTTTTTAACAGCATATACAGACATGATGGAAACAGACTGCATGACAAGTTGGTGTGTCATGCTAGTATCAGAGAATATAGACAAGAATTGTGAATGTAACCTATGAAAAATAATATTAATAAGACTGATATATTTTACCAATGTGTATGCTTCATTTAGCTTGAGGTCTTCTGGGTGACATTGGTTCCTTAACTTTTCAAAAGCATTGATTATACCCTTATAAGCTTTTTCTGTGTCAGTAGTACCTTACATTTTTGGGATAAAATGTTTTCTAACTGTTTAAAACTACCGATTGCAGTAATTTTGTCCATTGAGGATACAGTCAAGGACTAACATTTAACAATACCGTGAGTACATTCATGCTCTAGGATAATAACCACTGATCTTGATCTGTATGTCCTTGGTAATAAAACTGCAAAAGATCCAACAACATATAATTATAAGGTAAAATCTTAATTTTAGAATTGATATTACCATTATAACTGTTACAGTGGAGCAAACAACATTCCAATTACTATCATAATGATTTTTATTATCATAATATTTTCCATTAATAAGTAACATAAATCAGCAGAATCCATTATTCTTGTAACTGCAGCCAAAGTTATATCAAATCCTTGGAGATCACCCAAAGACACTGCATATCTTTTACATACAAAGTCTAAGATCTGTTTGCGATGTTAAGAAATATTAGTCTATATTTCTACTCTGTAGCTCTAAAGTCTGAAGTTCTGGTCAGTATAAAGCATACATCATCACCCATAATGGCACACTGAAATAGCAAATACAGATGAACCTCCTAGTTTGTAGATTATTTTAGTGCTTATTTTCAAAGCACATTATACAATTATGAATACTTCACTCAGAAAGTCAATAAGAGAGTTAAATGCAATTGGTGTTACAAACACTTTGTAACTTTTAATGTAAATTATACCACTTTATTAGAACTGAACTAAACCATGATCTTGTACAAAACTTCTTATAGGATCATAGGAAGTTACTAGGCTAATGGCCTTAGGGACCTTACAAGCCTAGCCAAGTTCTACCCATATTTCCGTGATCAGCACCTAATGCCCCTGTCCAAGAGGGACACAGGTGGAACCCCTGGGATGAATTTACAGTTACCCATCTGATCATCCAGATTTAATTTGAAGATGGCCAATTAAATGCTCTGTTTGACATGAAGTGGGAGTCTGTTCCAAAGGTGTGGTAACCTCTGTGAGTCAAATCTGCCCCTCCATCAGTTTCTATTAATGTCACATACCAGGTTAAGGTCTTTAGAGCGAGTAACCCATGTACCATTTAACTTGCGGATATGCAGCATTTTCAATAAGGTAGGGTCAGAGATTGCCTTATATGTAAGGCAGAGATCACCTCTGAGTAGTCTGTATGAAACAGAATAAAGTGACAGTGATTTCAGATGATACACTTAAGACAAATGCTGAAGACCTTGAATCTTCCTTGAGAGGAACCTTTGTGGTCTCCCCAATTGCTTGGAAAGGTACATACTAAAAGGGATGTTGTACTCAATTACTGGCCCAATGAAGGAAGAGTATAGGGAGGTTATAACTTCTTTTTTCTGGAGGCAATGCCCTTACCTATGAGATAGGCAAAATAGACTGCCCTTCTTACCACTGTGGAGACATGGTGAGCAAAGGTAAGGTTGCTGTCAACCTGTGTGCCCAGGTCACTCACCACTGGGTGCATACTTAGGGTGTTGCTATTGATGTGGCAGTTAGCAGGAACATTGCTCTTACCAAAAGGGATGATAATACAAAGTGTGCACTGAGATGAAGGCCATGACTTTGGCACCAATCATTTGTTTATGTAAGACCCTCTTGTAGGATGTTGACACCATATGGAGATTCTATAACTGCTCCTAGTTTGCAGTCATCTGCAAACTTTGTCAGCCACAGACCTTTAGTTTTTGCTTGTACTTTGAAGAAATACATTCAAAACAGTAGAGGTCCCAGGCCTGATCCTTGTGAAATACCACTGGTTACAGGTCTGCTGTTTGAGGTGGATTCTGCTATTTTGACTATATGTGTTCTATCAGTGAGCCAGTTAGCAACCCATCTAACAATAAAAGGGTTGATACCTAGCTGGGTGAGGTTGTCAATGATGCCTAAGTGAGGGATAGTGTCAAAAGCATTGGCTAAATCTAGGTAGACTGTATGCATAGATTTCTACTCGTCCAGGGCCTTGGTTACTGTCTCAAAGAAGTCCACCAAGTGTATCTTCCCCCTGGTGGTTCTCTCTACCCCAACTGTTGATTTGTGGGCTAGCCCCAACTTTCTTTTAACTCTACTCTCCATTGCTGCCAAAACATCTTTTTGATATCCTCTTCTTGCAAGTTTGTCCCTGACATTATTAAACTCACATGTCAACTCATTTTTATTTGAAATATTATTAGCTATTCGTAGGAACTTTCCATATCGTAATGATGCCAATAAGTGTGGGGGATGCATACTTTCAGCAGTCAAAACAATTGTTGACTGCCGTATCCTTAATATAAGGTTTGTAAGCCACTCTAGAACTCTCACTCACAAATCAACAGTTGGGGTGGAGAGAACCATCAGGGGGAGGATAAATTCCAGCAGATAGGAAGAAATTAAAAATTCCCTATTCTTTGTTAACAGATATTCCCCATTTTCAGATGTTTTGAGGGAATTGGTGCATAGGTATTGGCCAATAGTCCTCAGTGATGAAAAATATGGGGACTTTTTTCCAGAAAGGGTAACTTTTTCCTATAGTAGGTCAAAGAACTTGAAAGAATTGTTGTCATTTGGCAAACTACAGAGCAAACAAGGTAGGAAGGGAAGTTTTCCTTGTGGAAAATGCATCATTTGTGGAAAAATCAAGAATTTAGATGGGGCCAATATCAATTTATAAAGCCAGGGAACTGTACACATGTGAATCAAGGGGAATCATCTATATTATAGGAGGTGAATGCTCCACAGTACAATGGTATATTGGACAGAATAAAAGAGCTGTCGAGAAAAGAATTATGGAGCATATGGGTGACATTAGAAGGCGGGGAATAGAGATTCCAGTGGCGGCACATTTCAGTCATTCCCATGATGGTTTGGATGAATCTCTCTTTTTTACTGTGCTAGCCAAACCTAAATCACAGAAAGGAGAGGTGAAAGTCAGTAAATTATTACAGTTAGAGCCCAAATGTATTATTAATTTTAGGACATTGCATCCCAGAGGTTTAAATATGGAATTAGACACAAATGTCCACAATTTTTGAACTTTTGTTGTAGTCTCATTTGCTCTAAATACATTGGTCAAAATTAAAAACAAAAATGTGCATATAAGTGTTTTTCAAAAATGTTAATGATATGTTGGAATACGCATTTTAGTCATGTAGTTCACCATGGGGTTATATCAATTCTTAAATATCACAAATTACATTTATTCAGATTAATGATAGATTTATATTTATAAAATCATGGGTCATATATTTATAAGTATCAAGGCATATACTTAACATAACAGACAATTATTGTATTTTGTATTATTATATTTATTTCATATGTAAATTATTTGTGTTTCAATGACATCCGCTATGAATGAATTAACGTTAAATATTTTTAATATGAAATGATATTAAATGACATGGTAAATATTGTTAATTCATGAGATATATGCTACAGGCACTTTAAGGTAATGATTTTGTAAATGATTTTAGGAGTTAATTGAATGGTATGAATTAAATAATTAATGGAATCATGATGTATAAAAATGGCTGTTTGATGTAACAATTTATTCCTTGAAGGCATAAGCCAAGGTACCGGATACATCAGTAAAGGTTTTATATCTTATCCTGGTGTTGTGTGTGTTTCGTTAGGTGTGCAAGGTGTTCATGCCAATACTTTCTGTCAGTATTGATCCAGTGGTGTGGATGCTGGCAGGGTGCTGCTTACAGATAGGGACACACCTGCATGGGACACCTGCTCTGCATGCTGCATTCTTTCTCTATTGCCATACACAGGTGGGGGTCATATTGTACTCATTTCCTACAGCAGGGATAAGAACAGAGAGGTGCCTGTGGTTGGTGGTGGGGTGATCTGGGTGCATGTAATCTAGCCTCTGCCACCAAACATGGCACACTCATACAATACGCAGATAACTCAACCATCATCTGCTCTGCCCAGTGCCTACCCAAACTGCAAAAAGTCACACAGGAAGCCTTTTCCTCTGTTGAAACTTGGTTATCCGATGCCCAATTAATACTCAACCCAAACAAAACTAAACTACTCATCTTCCAACCCACCAAACATACTCAAAACAACTCTCACTTTAACATCACAGCAAAAGACAACACCACTATATACCCAACTGAACACACCAAATTGCAAGGAGTGGAAATAGACAATAAACTAAAATTTGACATTCACATATCCATGACCATAAAAAAGTCCACAAAAAATAGGAGCGTTATACAGAAATAAGCAACTTCTCACCAAAGCAGCAAAGATTTCAATAGCAAATTTCCACCTTATCTCCACCTTACTTTATGCCTCTCCAATATATACCAACCTAAGGCAATGCGATCTAAACAACCTGCTACAACAAAATCGCCAAATTTGCCACAGGGGTATCCTACCGTAGTCACCACTGTCTCTCACTTGCTGAACTGGGCTGGCTTGAACTCCCTCACCTCCTTCAATGGTATCAATTCTCACTCGCCCCCAAACTAGTAAACCATCCACTAAATGTCCCATCCCTCCAGAATCTACTCCAACCCTATTGCACCACCAGACCACTAAGATCCAGCAACAAAAATCACTTGCAGATCACTAAAGCCAATAACTCTGCTGGTGAAGCACTATTCTCTTGCACCATAGCCAAATTATGGAACTCCCTCCCACCCACAATTACCTCTGTACCATCATGCACCCACTTCAAAACTTTACTAAAACCGCACCTAAAAACATGCTGGCTATGCCCTTGCAACTCCCACTCTAAAAATCACCCACCCCATCCAACCACTACCTTTCTTTCTACTCCACTAACTACCTTGATTATAGCAAGCTCAGATGCTCATAAGCCTAGTACTTATTATACAGCAGGAACTTCTTATTGTAACATTTGTTAATGTCTGTTATGTACTTCACAGATAAAGATTCTAGTTGTCTACTGATGTACTATGTTCTTCATCTGTAAATATGTTGTAAGTAATTACTATGTTATATTGTTAATCGCTATGTAATCCAATGTAACTACTGTCTGTTTATTTTAACTGTGGAGCTTTTCTCCCCGGGCCTCCGCTGAAAATGGACCTACTTCCAGTCGGACACTCCCGGTCAACAAATGTAAATAAATAATAAATAAATAAATAAATGTGTGCTATGGACACTACTTGAATCTGACTCACAGATATGCATGGGACATTCCACCTATGCTGGCTTGTGCAGGGACATCAGCTGTTTCTCAATACTTCATTCCTTTGACCTTTGTGATCTGCCAGTGTTTGACCAGATGACATTGGTATTCCCTAGTATAAGCCCAAATAATGTGCTGCAAACCTGTATGTACAATTCAAAGGGTGTGTCCATTTGACAGTTACATATTATACACTGTCTGTCTGGGGTACTTCCCCCTGTGTACCGCTTGTATATCTGGGCCGACATTCATGCCAAGTCCATCTTTCAGATGGTGACTCATATTACTTCCATACATTTACTATGGCTTACTGCTGGAATGTGTTTTGCTGGGAAGCATTGTGTTTGGCACTGCAGTTGTGAGAACTTGGCCCTGTCATTGGCAGTACTGGGCAATGGTCACCAGGACAAACCTCACCATGCATACATACTGACCATTCTCATACAATATACAACACATACCAACCTAACACACATAGACCTGCATATTGTACACATGCTACAATCTATCGTGCTACCTTGGCCAGCTCAGGTAATCTGTGCTCCACTGTTATTATACCTACGCATACATGTTACTACATTTCTACATAGGATTGGGGGGGGCACACCTGACTGTTACTACATGTCTACATAGGATTGGGGGGGCACACCTGACTGTTACATTTCTACATAGGATTGTGGGGGGGCACACCTGACTGTTACTACATTTCTACACAGGATTGGGAGGGCACACCTGACTGTTACTACATTTCTACATAGGCTTGGGAGGGCACACCTGACTGTTACTACATTTCTACATAGGATTGGGGGGGGGGCACACCTGTCACTTGTACACATTTGCTATGACTGTACTGATATTTCATGTACTCCATTTCATTCTGTATTCTAACCTATCATGCAGACTAGATGCATATCAGTGTACTACAAGTCTTAGGTTTGATTGACCTACATTTCAGTTTCTGACTTCTTACACTTCAGAACTAACATCCAACTGCCTGATCTGTTGTACTCTGTCTGTGTAGATCTGGGGGGGGTGTTCTCCATAGCCATCAATCAGAGGCCGTAGCACAGTCTTTGTTTGTGTTTGTCTACACCTGTCCTGCTGGCTGAGACTGTTGTTGGGTATGTGAGCCTCCCTGACTGGCATGTGTGTTTCCCATGGACACACATGTGGCCCAGCACATTTCCTGTACTGCGTTTTGTCACCTTGTCTAGTACTGGCTACTGTGGTGACACCAGTATTTGTTACAGATCTCATGCTGCCACTGTAAGTGTCTACTATCTGCTGGCATCCCATTCAGCCACCCGATTCCCTAGCATGCTCACATCCATACCATAGATACAAGTAACAACACATACTACTCCATTCGGCAATTGGTAGGAAGAGTGACTTACCTTGTGGCTGTGCCAGTATTGAGGATGGTGCTGGAGGGCTGACTATGTTGGATGCGCATAGCACAGGTAGTGTCATGTTTGGCATTCCTTTTACTGTATGTGCGAGTCAGAGAGAGGTGTCATTCCCTGGGTCCCTACCATGTCAGTGTATGTGCTATGCATTGCCTCTTTGCCAAAGCCTGGGCATACTGGGCATGCCTCCTTCTGCCTACTGGGGCAGGCTCAGGTTATTCCTCCTCCGAGTCACTCTGTGCCTGTGCAGGCCTTGGCAATGGTAGGGGGCTGTGTCGCCTGGCCCATGCTGTTCCTCCTGCAGCTTTTTCTGCAGGATCATATTGTGTAGCATAGCACATTTGATGACAATTTGGGTACATGTAACTGGGGAGTACTTCAAGGCTCCACCGGATGTGTCCAGGCACCGGAACTGTGACTTGAGCATCCCAAACACACGATCTATTATGATTCTGGTCTGTGCATATGCCTCATTATGAAGTTCTTGTTCAGGTGTGTGTGCATTTCTGATGGGTGTCATCAGTCACTGCTCCAGTGCGTAACCAGTATCCCCCACTAGGTGACTGTAAGGGATGTCCCCATTGGCAAATCTCTGGTACAGCTGTGTCAGATGCCAGATATAAGAGTCGTGATAGCTTCCATAGCAGCCAGCACACACATTCATTATAATGCCCTGGGCATCACACACAACCTGGCAGTTGATGGAGGGGAAGCCCTTGCGGTTGATGTAGACCCTACCCCATTCACCACGTAGTGCTTTGATGAATATGTGCATGCAGTCTATAGCACCCACTACCTCAAGGTATTCTGCTATTTGGTGGAAGTGACGCATATTGCTGGCCAATGCCTCACAGGTGTTGGAGAAATATATGTGCTCACTGGCATGTGCTGACATGGCATCCAGGAACTGGTGGAGTACCCTAGATGCTGATGCCTGTGAGATCCCCATGATATTCCCAGTTGGCCTTTGGAAGATACCTGTGACTAGCATTCTTAGCCTACACATACATTGGTATCCACTGGGATGAGTTGCCCTCTGTTAGTTCTGTGTGTGAGGTGTGTCCGGCACATCTCAACAATTTGCTGTAGGAGATCCCTGTCTACCCTATAGTGCTCCACTATCTCCAGCTCATGTAGCCCCTGGTATGTTACCCTGGGTCTGTACACTCTTCTTCTCCTCATTGTGGGTTGGTCAACAACATTCTCATCCTCACCGCCCTCAGCCACTTCCACGTGTTGATATATGATAGCTGCTGCAGCCCCTATCATTTTGTTGCTTTTGTTTGTTTAAATGTCCCCACTTGTGTACATCGGTGGTATAGAGTATGTGGGAAAAAACAGAGGGTAAGGTGTTTGCATAGTTTATAGTGGTGTGCTGGGCTGGGCATGTCTGCTTCCTGTGTAATTGGCTGATTCTGATACATTTCACCTACCAGCTATGCTAGTTCTCCTTGATTACCTTCCTGCTGTTCGTTTCCCTTCCCATTGCCTTCCTGTTTAAGAGCAGGGGTGTGCTGCACAAACACAGTGCTCAGATGTGCACAGAGCTGCTATTTCGTGGTTTACTTTTTTTTTCTTTTAAAACCTGGTGCGCGGTACACACACCCGCTTAGGCAATGAAAAAAAGTGCTAGGCAGCCTCAGACACTCCCCCTTGCTTAGCTCTGCTAAGCTAAGGGCAAACCTGAACCACAGGGCTCCAATAAGCTTACAGTATGCTTGACACACCTCCCTATGATGTCAGCTACCTCTTAGGCTTGCACCATGCTATTCCTGCACTTACACATTTGGGTGCTGGCTAGCATTGAGGGGAAATCTAGGATTCAGTATCATTCCCCTCATTTGCATAGGATTGCCTGCTAATGCATAGTTACAGTCCCACACTGAACCTTCCCCCTTAGCAACCACTATTCACTGGCCATGTTGACTTCTGCCTGTCATTGAGTATAATGGCAAAATAGTGATTTTGGTTACAATGCTTATTTCAGGTTTTTTTTAAAATTTTCGGCCCGATCCTGTTTGCGCGCCACTGCCCTATGCTTAAACAGCAGAAATTGGCTAAAAAAAATAAAAGTTTTTTTTTTTGGCAACTGTTTTACATGCCAATGGCCATTGCCACTTTAGTTGGAGCAGTCATGGCTCCGTTTTGTAGTTTGCAGAAATGTACTCGTTTACTAACCGAGTACATTTCTGCACACTACACTAGTCCTGCACGGCCGGCTGACAGCTTCCTGGATTGCAAATGCACCTCAATTGCATGGTTTTCAACTGTAAATTGGGTAATTTGCACACAGGAGCTGTGTCTATGCAGGAATAGTGCAGGAGCGCTCATGCACATCCCTGGAGCTTATTCCTGGATCGCATGGTGGCCATATTGCCTCCAGCAGCTCCTGCACTATTCCTGCACACCATGCAGAGCTTGCTGAATCCGGGGGTAGGTCTTGATAATTGTGCAAAAGCAGTATTTAAAGCAGGAAAGTTGCAGTACCAAGAAAATAACTGCCTAGGACAGGAATGTGATTTAAAGGAACTTGAGCAGAAATAATTGTATAAATATTTTGGAACTGGTAAGAAATTGGCATTTCTCCTCCAAACTTAGAAATTTGATAGAATAACAGGTTTTCCATTAGCATGAATTTTCTGAAGGGTATGAAGTCTGAAATTGAAATGTTTGTCTTTATTTTCTTACTTCAGCCTTTAATGATTTGCTACTAATTTGCCAGAAAACCACAATTTTATGAAAAACTGATCAAAAATATGAGGCAAAATCTGGACATTCTGCAAAAATCTGTACAGTTGAGAGGTATGCCCCCATCAGATCCAAATATAGTGTAAGTTTTACAGTATGAGGAGCTGAAGTCTAAGATTACCTCTCTGCTTAGTTTACAGAGATACTCATGTGGCAAGTGGGAATGGAAATCAAACTAGAAGTAGATAAAAATCAAATAGCAACTGAATGTGCCAAAAAACAAAAATAGGAATATAAGGAAAAGGATCAGATGAGAAGGAAATAAATGTGGAAAAGTCATAAATATAGCAGCAAGTACAGAGATCTCCTGGAACAATCTCATGTTTATCAGGATCTGACACAGGAATGGTTAAGGAGAGGTGCCTCAAAACCAAAGGATGAAAGGTTGATAAAGGCGGCCAAGGATAGTGAACTATGTACACATTTATTTACAAAATCCATTGAATGTGTGGGAGAACAGAAAAATATAGGTTCTATAAAAAGAATTAGAAATGGTTGCATACTTTGCTGATGGGTGTGATATATTCATGACAGTGGACCTATACACTGAAAGGAACAATACTTTGGCAAAATTGTTGCATTGGGGATTGTGCAAACACTTCAGTATAAAAGTAGTTGAGAAGCATTGTAAATATGAACCTCAAAGCATTATACAAAATGATGAACTGTACATCATATGGGATCACTCATTACCAACAATTATAGATAAGTGTGAGAAAACCAGAACTAGTAATCCATAAAAACGACAAAAATAGCATGGATCACTGAGATTGCTACACCTAGCGATTACAGTGTTTCATGTACAGAGAGGGACAAAGTCATAAAATATAAAGATTTGCAGGTAAAAATGAGAGCATTGTGGAAGGAAGATACCCAGACAGTTCCAATAGTAGCAGGAGCAATGGGTCTAAAAAAAGAATTTACAGCTATATTTAGATATGCTACCAATACATGCAACTCCATATGAAATGCAGAAGGAGTCAATTTTGACTATGGTTGCTGAAAAGAACATGTTTGGCTAACATCAAAGATTGAAGCAATACTAGTTTCATGAACTTTAATGATATCCTGACTAGGAATGGGGTCCATTCCTGTCATGGGATTAGAAATCCAAAAGGTGGGGGAAATTAAAACCATCTGACCATGCTGATTATACATTGCATCTTGCAACCACTCTGTCTGACAATGCACATCAAATGGTGTGTACGTGATGGCTACGTGCACTGTTACCATTTTCTTCCTCATTTTGACTTAGAGGTGCCATGGCGCCTTCAAGCACTGATATCAGCAGGTCCCTTACTTAATGTTGCCAAGAAACTAAAATCTCTTACACCTTCTGCACTGGAACTATAGAGAGTGTCTGGTGGGTAGGTACAATAGACCTCTTTCTAAGAATGGCACATGACACTGGCTTATCAGGACAATAAGTGATGCTTTTACCTTTAATTGCTATACCAAGCTGTGTAAACACACATACATGGACTTGTAAAGGTTCTACCTAGTCCTTAGCTTCTAGGAGGAAGTAGTGGTTATAGAGACAGAGCAAACTTCCTTTTGTAAGAATTCTTTACTTGGTTTGTTACTTCGAACACTGTCATCTACTGCTGTAATTACCTTTTGATATCAGGGATAGGCTGCACTAATTATAGTTGGTTTCATCTTTTACAGAAACAAAATAGACTTGGTTAAAAAAGTCAAGAAGTTGGAAGAAACTCTTAGGTGTCAGGGTATGTGCAGTGTATAGCTGTCTATACTGTAATATTTGAATACAGTGTCATACTTAGGTGTCAGGGTATGTGCAGTGTATAGCTGTCCATACTGTAATATTTGAATACAGTGTCATACTTAGGTGGCAGGGTATGTGTAGTGTATAGCTGTCTATACTGTAGTATTTGAATACAGTGTCATACTTAGGTGTCAGGGTATGTGCAGTGTATAGCTGTCTATACTGTAATATTTGAATACAGTGTCATACTTAGGTGTCAGGGTATGTGCAGTGTATAGCTGTCTATACTGTAATATTTGAATACAGTGTCATACTTAGGTGTCAGGGTATGTGTGGTGTATAGCTGTCTATACTGTAGTATTTGAATACAGTGTCATACTTAGGTGTCAGGGTATGTGCAGTGTATAGCTGTCTATACTGTAATATTTGAATACAGTGTCATACTTAGGTGTCAGGGTATGTGTAGTGTATAGCTGTCTATACTGTAGTATTTGAATACAGTGTCATACTTAGGTGTCAGGGTATGTGCAGTGTATAGCTGTCTATACTGTAGTATTTGAATACAGTGTCATAAATATGTGACTAATCATATTTTTATTTTTTGTTTTGTTTACCTCCATATACATTGTCAGTTACTGAGGAGGGTAAGGTGATGTAGTGGTCAAATAAGTCTGCACAGGTCACCCCAACTGCTGTTGAGTGACCAGCAGCCCACAAGTATGCCATCCTGTAGACTGACAAAGGTCAACCAGGATAAAAGTGACCAGAAGGCCTCACTGGTAGCTTGTTTAGCCACCTCCCAGAAGCTGGTGGGGTCGAAGACTTCTTCTCAGAGTGGTCCAGAGAATTCACCACAGAGACACCAGGAGGGAATGTAGAAGCTGGTCATTATCAAGTTGAGCACCTGCGTTGGCATCCAGTAATCTACTTATACAGCCAATAGCGTTGCATTGGTAACCAGCCCTGACGATCATAGCTAGTACTTGCCTGGGATGGCAGCCATAGAGGTGATTGGCATCTAGATGAGTTTCCTAATGAGCAGGTCAAACAGGCTTTCTTTATGCCTTATGATCCCCCAAAATAGAATTTCCTTTCCTTATCTGCCATTCCCTATGCCCTGTTTGTTGTGGACTCCTCTTCATTGGCACTTGTCCTCTGTTACTCACCCTTATGTCAATACCTTCCATGTTATTGTCTGTCTGCATTGTATGTATGTTTGCCTGCCCCTTCTTTTTTCACTGTACCTGCCTTCCTCCCCATTCTTACTCCTTGCAACTTTTCCCTTGACATTTCATAAAAATATGGAAAATGGGTTCATGTCCTTTATTCCCTAGAAAAGCAAGGCTTCTATCTGTCAATTGAATCTATTTTATCTTCATTTTTACCTTCTGCATGTTCCTTTGTTTGCTTTTTCCCATTTTTGGCTTTTGTATCTCTGTCTTTCCTCTCCATTTAAATGGTGCCATGATTTGACACTTTCCTCTGATGATCTTGCATGGGTTGGTATTAGTGTCCTTGCTGCAGCTATGCTGTGCATGTGAACATGCATAGTATGAGGCATGCAATATCCTTTTGACTTTCACTTTGGTCATATTTGTAGTATCACCACCCAAACAGCAATATTACTGATGTTAGTTTCACTTCCTAGCCCTTTCCTGCTATGCAAATGCCCAAAAATAAAGAATTAGCAGATTGCTACAGCACGATAAATTCTCTGCACTATTTAACACAGAACAGAGGTGTTACATATCAATCTGAATATCCCCAATAGCATTTATACTAGTATCAATGCAAACTGGAGTTCATTTCTGAGCTAAGGGACAACTGCTGAATTGACAAAGACTATGTGATAAATTTCTCACATGCATTTGCATGCTAAATAAACAGTAGACACTTAGATAGGGATACAGATATTATTATATAGCACTACTTGTAGTCCATACCTCTCAACCTCTTACCGCAAGAAATCTGGACAAAGCCTGACAAAATGGGGGGACAAAGGCTGAAAAATAGGGACATATATTTTTCTTATAACCGTAGAAAGTTGCTAGAGTGAAAAGGTTTGTTTTAATATACATTTTCTGAAGGATTTGAACTCTGAAACTCAAATGTAGGTAATTATTTAGTGACTTCAATGCTAAGATTATCCCAGTGATTTGCCAGAAAACCACAAATGTTATGAGGAATGGACCAAAAATATAAGCCAAAAATCTGGACATTCTACGAAAATCTGTACAGTTGAGTGGTATGACTTGTTCCATAAAATATTGCATTTTATTTGCTAGTTTCATACATACATACATGCACACACACACACACACACACACACACACACACATACACACACACACACACACACACACAGGCACGTATACACACAAATCTACAAGTGCACCACTTGTCCAGTTACTTTTACTAGCATTAGTAATACACTACAGCATTGATAATATAATAGCATATTAGCTCCAAATAACATCCACCTTGGGTAAGACCTTATAATGCAGATATAACAGTTAAAGTAATGAAGAGCTTCTAAGATCTTATCCCCCTTACTTTCAGACACATATTAGGTTTTACACTTAACATGGTTAAGAGAAAATCTAACTGTATACATTTATGAAATGTATAAAGCAAAACAGACAGGCACACATTCCTGAGTGCATATGTATGTCTTTGTGTAATGAAGAAGTGAAAGGGATTGAGTGGTGCTGTTTTTTCCCAAAGAAATGTTTTATACTTTACTTCTTGTATTAACATTGAAGGAAAATGATAGTCAATCTGTATCCTGCGGGGTTGGAAAAGCAAGGCTTCTATCTGTCAATTGAACAATTTATAAAAGAATATGGTAAATATCTTGAACACAGGACCACAGAGGTGCTCGAAAACAATCCGCTAAAATACAGAAGGCAGAATCTCACTAAACGCTCTGGAACTTTGTTTTCACAGGAAGCACTCTGTGGGGGTGTTACAAGCCCTGTTCTTTAGCTTGTCACCACATTATATTTCTTGCTTTCTTCTGATATAAGAGCACTGCCCCATTACATGGCAGAAGTGCATTTACAGCTAAAATTACAAAAGTGGCCCATTATGTTTATCAAGGTAGTAAAAGGCTGCAGTTTGTCAGAGCTGTCAAGTTGCAGAATGCTTGGCGTTAGCTGTTTGGCAGACTTGACCTACAGATTAAACTGCAACAACTGCCTTTATAATGTGGCTTAAAACAACTCTAGTTCAGTAACAAAGACTGACACAAATCAGAGTTCTATTGCCTTTTTATTTTACAGGTAAAACAGGCTTCATAATAATTCAGGTTATTGTAAGTATATGTCACCTAATGTTGGTTTTATGACTTAGTTATGGATGCAAAAAAAATGCAAAATATATCACCTTTGAAGCTATGCAGAAAGTAATTGCTGTACAGCGTATTATTAGGAAATGAAGCATTTTAATAGGATTCTGCCTCTACCGAGATATAGGAAATAGGCTCAACTTTCTATTTAATATAAATAAAATGATATATTGCCGGAGAGGATTTCTTCAGTAAACACTATATTTTGTTTCATCATGAGCATTTGCACTTATTTGACTGTAATTGTATCTGCTTATTTGTCATTCCAGAAACCAAAACACACACACACACACACACACACACACACACACACACACACACACACACACACACACAGTTTTACATTTTTGCAGAAATACATACTTTGAAAATTTCAAAAATATGCAACTTTCAGTTTCTATAAGCCAACCAGTTTGTTATACTTTTAAATATCAAAATTCAAAAAAATCAACTTATCTGTATGACACTACTTTGCAGATGTTAAACCCAGCAAGGTTAGGATGAGTTTTGTTCATTTCTACAGGCCAGCAGCTAGCTCTGATAAACTCATGTTTATGTTTCTAACTAACTAACAGAGCAACTATCTTTGAGATGCCCATAAACTGAGGATTTAATGTAGTTAACAAATAGCAATAAATAATAAATAGACTTAGGAACAGATTACAGACAGCAAAGTGAAACTTTCTAGCACTAATATACTAAACTATTTTGCATACATTTCTGATCATCTACACATATGTCACTAGTCAAGCAGAGCGTTGCCATTTGTGGTAGTAATGTGATCTCATTTAATCTGTTGTCACATTATGACAAAAGGGAAAATGCACCAAAACAATAAAAGTATCTGGATTGTACTGTGTCAGACAAAATGACTGCATGTCTGCAGAGAGCATCTCCCCAGGAGAGAGGAAAAAGGAAGAGAACCTCAAGTGGCTAAGTCATAGTTAAACCCACACATTAACTGCTCCATTTGGCAAGGACTGCTAAACCCACACTTTAACTACCAAAAAACTGGCAATGATTATAAGGAAATTGTTGCAAACTGCATCCCATACATTTTTATATGTGGGTGTTTTATTATGGAAAAGAAAACTTATGATAAGTAATACAATATGTAATTTATTCTCTTCTATACTGGGATACATTGAAACATAAACATTTTTCAAGTATTACACTTTTCGATAGAGTATATTACTTCTGAATCATGCTAAAAGAACCTGAATATTTTATTTTTTTAAGTTCTGAGTATGGTTTGTTAGAATGTTGTAAGGACTGATATATATTATCACACATTCTTTACTTATACCTTAAGGCCAAGACCAGTTACAGCTGATAAAAGAACCTCAATGGCATGAAAGCTAAAAAAATCATTGCTAGAACAAAAAACAATGTGATGGAAGTGCACAGACTATAACATAATCTTGTAACACTCATACTGGGTTAACTTAGAAGTTAGCAGGATTTCCCTGAGGGTTTGGAGATTGATATCAAAGATGTACTGACACATCAAAGTAGTTTCAAAGTAACAAGGATAGCCAACTGGAATCAAAATGATATTGCTAGTAAATTATTGTGTTTTAAGCATTAGACATTGGTAAGTGTTAACTGTCTGTACAAACTGATTTCTTAAGACTTCATATCACTGATAAACACATTAAAAGTAAGTTATCTGCTTTGTATTGTTTTCCTAAATAAAACAAATGGATTATTTTACAGAAAACAGAGCACGTTGCTTTCCTAAAACAAAAATCCTGTAAATAATTTTTCAGACATTTGCTGGGAGGGCTAAGGCTGTGAGCTGTAGATTTTGTGATACTGGGTTTGATGTCTGTAGCTCTCATTTGTCTGGTGTGTGATCTGAATCAAGTCACTTAACTACAGAGTGCTTGTGGTCAACTGGGAATGTAGCTAGGCTCCTCAGTGGTCTCATAGGCTGCAAGCCTGGTAAGTACTTTGAACCTATAGAATCAGTCAGTATAACTACTTCAGTTGCATGGCACACAACCAAGTCTAAGTAATCAATAGATATGATATACCACCATTCAGTACTGAATAAAGAATCAACATTTTTTAATATACTGTTTCTGTAATCTCCATGAACTCTTGTACTATTCATATCACCAAAGTCTGTGTTAAGCCCCCACAACCAGCACTACAGGATTAATGCATTTCAGAATGGTCCAATCTTGTTTGGTTTGGATCAACAGTTTGACAAAGCAGTCATTCAAAAAAAAAAAAAAAAAGAAAAAAGAAAAACAAGATGCTAATATCCAACTCTTCTTTAAAATGATTTAAAAAGAGAACAGGTTACCATTTCAACATTTCATACTTCACAGTATAACTGCATCTAGATAATTAGTTTTCCTTTTACTGTACTGTGCAAGTCAAAAAGTAATGTAATTGAAATGTAATTCATTAAATAATTAAGGCCTTTCTTCACATAAAACAAAAGTGAAAAGTGAACTGGATGAGAAGTAAATTGTATATGATATCTGAACTAATGTGGATAATTATTGACACAGTGATCATATCTAAAACATTCCAGAATGTGTTCAGATTCCACACACTCCATCTGGGTACTACAAAATGCATTCATTGTTTCAGGATGTCACATTGTTATTCTAAGGTGGCAAGGCTACATATATACTGGCAAATGACAATAGGAGCATTGCAGTCATTAAGCATTATTTTGTTTTCCCTTTGTAGAATACTTAGTAAATCTCTGATCATCTACATCCCATAACTCTTTTCCTATTTTTGGCATTTACTTCTCTGATGTTAATATGCACTACTTACAGAAACAGCCTTGCTGACCTAGTTTCCAGATGATTGCAAACTAGATGGAGTCATAGAGACCCAGTAAGACACCAATACCCTCCAAAAAGTTCTGATGCAGACAAATTACTAGTGCAAGATCCATGGTATAAAACTCAGTGTGAATAAATGCATAATTTATTTTATTTTATTTTTTTATTTTACATTTGTTGACCGAGCTAGTCTAGCTGGATATATTTCCATTTTCAGTAGAGGCCCGGGGAGAAAAGCTCCACACAGATATACAAAGTATAAAATATTGTTACATGGTGAAAAAAAAGATTAAAAATCAAAAATAAAAATAAAAACAGGTAGTTAATACATTCTTGAGATAAAAATACTAGAGAAATGTTAAAGTAAAACAGAGTAAAGTTTAAGAGAGCTAGAACAGATATAATACAGTAAGAGTTATATACAATAGATAAAAACACTTGAGAAACAGTACAGAGAGCAGAATACAGCTTAAGACAGCTCAAAAACAGAATAGTAAGAGTTATGTACAGTAGATCATATGAGATAGAATTATTTAAGCACTAAGTTGATTAGAGTTTAGAAAGAGTCAGTCTTATTTACAAGTCAACAGCATGTAGAAGTTTGGAAGTATGGAAAGAAGAGGAAGAAAAAGGGGTGAAGTGGATGGTTAGTCAGGGTTACCACAAGGGCATAGCCAGTGCATTTGGAGGTGTTTTCTAAGTTTTTGTTTAAAGAGTGGCAAGGATGTAGTTAGAGTTAGTTCAGTGGGTAGTAGGTTCCAGAGTTTTCCTGTTGTGTTAGTAAATAGAGAGTCACCAACTGCATTATTAGACTTTGTTAAGCTGGCAAGAAGTTTGCTAGAAGAACGTAGGGAGTTCAGATTATTATATGGGACTATGAGTTTTGAGAGTATAGGGGTATTATTGGGTTGGTAAAATATCTTGTGGGCAATTGTAAGTTGGGGGATAATCAGATGGTTTTGGAATTCAAGCCAATTTAGTTGTTTAAGATTTGAACAGTGATGGGTTCTGAAGGGATTGCCAGTAGCAAATCTAGCAATGTTATTATAGGAGGTTACTAATTTGTTAAGGTTGGTTTTCTTAAGGTTGGTAAATATAGGTGAAGCATATAGGAGGGTTGAGATTAGATGGGAATGAGCAATCTTGGCTCTGGCTGCCAAAGTTAAGAAGGGTTTTATTCTGTATAGGGAGCCTATTTTTCTGTTTACTGTTTTAATGGTGTTGTTTATATGGTAATCAAATTAGAGATTATTATCAATGGTTATTCCCAGAAGTTTAGTGGTAGTGTCAGGGAGAATAACAGTACCATTATTTGAAGAGATAGAGAAGTCTAAGGGGGAAGACCTAGTAGTGGGTGTAAAGAGAAGGAGTTTTGTTTTTTAGCATTAAGAAGGAGACAGCGTTTGGAAAACCATGTTTCTACAGTGTTGAAAACATCTTGCGTAAAAGAATATAGTTCAGATGGAGAGGTTGATGAGCATATTAGTGTGGAGTCATCTGCATATTGAATACAAGTGGCTTGTGGAATTGCTACATGGAGATCATTAATAAATAAGGAGAAGAGAAGTGGTCCAAGAATAGAGCCCTGTGGGACCCCAATAGTAACAGGTAAAAAGGATGAGACTTGATTTTCCCAGAGGACTGCTTGTTGTCTATTGCTGAGGTATGATGTGAACCATTTTAAGGCTAGAGAATCAAAGGAGAGAGATTCCAGAATATTGATTAAGAGGGTATGGTTAACCATGTTGAAAGCTTTAGAGAGGTCAATGAAGAGTGCAGATGAGAGAAGGTTTTTGTTACGGTTTCTATTGATGGTATCTGTGAAGGATAGAAGGGCAGTAGTGGTACTATGAGATGGTCTAAAGCCATGTTGACATTGTGCTATTAGGTTGTGTTGAGAGAGATGGGATAGAAGTTGTTTGTGAATGAATTTTTCCATAATTTTAGCTAGGGGTGATAAAAGAGCAATTGGCCGATAGTTAGAGTAATCAATGGAGTTCCCGCCTTTATGTAAGGGGATAATGTGGGAGATTTTCCAAATATCTGGGATGGTACCTTCTTGGATTGTCCTATTTATAAGGATAGATATAGGGTAAGCAATTTCCTTAGCTGCTTTTTGGAGAAATTGGGAAGGAAGTTGGTCAGCAGATGGAGTACATGGTTTAAGTTTTAGAATAAGTTTAAAGATGAGAGAAGTAGAGATGGGTTGTTGTTTGAATTTCGAGAAAGAGTGGGGTAAGTCGATGGGAATGCTGGAGTTTTCTGAGATAAGTTGAGTAGCTAGAGATTGTATAGTGTCAGTAAAGAAAGAGTTGAAGGTATTGGCAGTTAGATGGGGAGTATTTGGATCTGCATCAAGTGGGGTGGGTGTTCGGGAGTTACCTGGGGAAAGGAGCTTATTAATGCAAGACCAGAACTGTTGGGGATTATTTTGATGAGTTTGCTGAAGTTTACAATAGTAGTTTTTTTATCTGTAAGTATAGCTTTTTTTGTGCTGTTTCTAAGCTGTCTAAAGTACAGGTGATCAGAGCTATTTCTATAGGTTCTCCATTTAGCCCAGACTTTGTTCCTAAGTAGAATTTGATTCCTAGTTTCATTAGAAAGCCATGGGGCTGGGTTAGACTTCATTCTAATGGAACGTTTGGGAGCATGCTTATCCAGGATAGATAAGAAAGCAGTGTTAAAATACTGTACTGCCTCTTCAAGTGGGAGGGACTTTAATGGGTTCCAGTTGCATGCTTTAAGGTCAGTTTGAAATAATTCTGCCTTAAAGTGTTTGGTAGAGCGTGCTGTTCTAATGGTGGGGAGGTTTGGGAAGTCTTTCTTTTCTCTAGTAATGTAGGTCAAGGGATGATCACTTACATCATCAGGCAGGGTTCCTATTTTGTAAGATTGTTTCACTTTGTTTATGAGAATCCAGTCTAATGTACTCTCTTTTTTGTTAGGTTTGTTAATCCTGGTTGTAGAGGGTATAGTTTGAGTAAATCCATGGTGGTTAATATGAGAGGTAGGATTTTCAGCACTAACACTTTTCCAGTCCATGTTAAAGTCACCTAGTATTATAGTTTCTTGGGGGTAAGTAGAAGACAGCCAGCTAAGAAATGCCTCAATTGCAGTGATATTATTTCCGGGTGGTATATAAATGCAGATAATATATAAAGATTTGTTTATGTTGATTTGAAGCTTAGTAATGAGGATTTCTGCGTTGCTATCTTGGGTTGGATTAGATGGGAGGGTAGAGACATAATAGTTTCCTTTGTAAAGTTGACTATCACTGGAAACTACCACATTAATAATACATCCTGAACAGTAGACCTATGGGTCAGGGATTTGGGAAGACATGTAGACAGTAACCTTGTCATTGGCCATCATTTGACTACAATAATAAGGAAATCATTATATGTTGTGCACCTTATAAGCCAGTGTATGGCATTTAGGTCCAAGGGCATCATCATTTCACTGTACTTGGCCTTCATCAGACCAGTCACTGAGTACAATGACCCCTTTAGTATGTACATGATCAGGTATATGCAATGACTGGAATGTCCTTAGAGGTTTCTCTCAAAAGGAACATATGGCATAAACAAAATGTCCCATGTGGATTGCTCTAATGCTGTACTCTGTCTGTCAGACTGTTGAAAGGTAATCTATGTCTTGCCTCCAAGGCAGCCACACATCCCACTCTGATGAACCTGCTGCAGATCCACAATGCAAATAACTTCAGAATTACCCAATCTAGGGACATCATTCTCTTCTGTGGCAGTGGAGTGTCAGGTATGTGCCTCAGAGACCACTCCTTCTCTGGAACAAGCTTCCCAACCATGTGAAGCAAAGTTCTTTCCTAACCCAATTCAAGTGCAGCTTGGACCTGTGGATGGGGACTCAGACATATACCCCTGATATAGCACCAATGTCTCTAATAGAAAAAGGCAGCCTGTAGATGCTTAACCACTTAAGCCCTAGCCTACATGCAGCCCTTTAAAATAACTTTAGGGAACCAAATCTTATCAGATATAGTTGTAAATCATGGCTCGGCTTAAAAAAAGCCCTTGGTGTCAGTAGCATAGTATACCAATTTATTGTCAGTGTTATATTTTAGCTTACTATTTAGCCTTGGATCTTTCTTGTCTAAAATGTTCCGTTCAATACTATGCATTTTTGATTATTTGAGAGTGTAATGTAATGTTTACTTTTTGGAGCTTTTCTTTTTAGGCCTTTGCTTAAAGGACATATTTGATTTTCCTGACAAACAAATGTAAATAAATAAATAAATAATGCATTTGTAGAAAGACATATGCTAGGAAATCACAAAACAGGTTCCTTATCAAAAGTAGGAGTCTTGATGGTGTAAGTCCAACACTTCCAAAACAGATACTTTAATTCAGACAGAGAGAAAAACAACAAATTCTGTAAGTCTGTGTTACACCTTTTAAATGATTTTGTAGAGGGGGGATTACCCCAATACACTCATTGATATGAGTAGGCTAGACTTTCAAACAGAAAAACAAATACCATTACGTCCATGTCATATATTTTATATGTTTTTGTAGAGTGGGGATTACACCAATAAACTAACTGATATGAGAGGCTTTTCACAGCCCAGAAAATCTCTATAGTAACTCCATAAACACTGTAACTATGAGGAAGTGAAAAATAATCTGAGATTCTACAATCATGAAATTAATATTACACCATGTCAGGATTTAGGCAATGTCAATGCTTCTAATGAAACTGTCAAAAATGGTCAGTGACCCAGGAGGTTGAGTCAGTTGCCTAGCAGGATCATTCTGCAACTATCACTGCCTTTATCTTAAATAGTAACAAGACAAGAGGTATTAAAGCATGCAGAAGTACAAGAAAGCAAAACACAGTCAATAGCAAATTGCATTTCCTGGTGTGGAAACACCATTTAATTACTTTCAACATGTATGCAGGCAAAATACAAATCTTGTCTCTAGTAAAGCTATGGGACATGCTATATATTCTTCTTTATTAAATTAACACTTTAGAAATAGGTAAATATGTATTAATAGAAATGAAAACAAACCATATTAACATTTTTAATTTACATACATTATACATCACATATGCTTTCTTTCTTTATAACTATTGTCAGTACAGCCTTACATAAATAGTTCAATTCCTGCCTTCCCTTAAACCTCACTACTACTCCTGAAATTATTCTGTACGGATCATTCCCACAATTTCCATTTATTTCTATGTTAGTTACTCTTTCACTATTCTAAAGATCTCTCTTCCAGTCCTTTTATCACTTTCACCATATTCAGTGCTTGACATATAGTTGGTTTAAACTTTGATTTCTGTTTTCTGGTATATGCTTTTTTGGCAGCCAACAGACTATGTCTAGGCAGTTCAGATCCTGTGTCCCAGTTCAAATGTACTGTACAATTTCCTTAGTTACAGCTATTTGCTCACCCAATGTTTCTGACAGAGTCCTCTGTAGGGATTTTTTTTTAAATCTCAAATAAAAATGTAACCAGTCACCACAGGTTTTAGGTAACAAGACATCTTAAAGGGACATATGCTGTTTTAAACATATTTCTATGAATGGTAATCTGTTTTTAAATTTTGTGTGCTTGAGTTATCTACTGTATCTATTAGGGGTGGGGATATTAGAACTGGTACAGAGTGCGTTGAAACAAGGTGGATTTTGGAAATACAGAGCACTGTGGGGAAGGGGCTGAATGAATATGTCTCTATAAGACCTTTATTAAGATCACAGGGTCTAAGGCAGTGAACTTGAACTGTGTTATTTAAACAGTGTTATGTCTTGTTAACTTTGATCTGAGGAAGTAACTAGTTAGGTTGTAAAAGCGCTAATCTCTATTGCAAATTTTTTGGTTTTGTTTGTTTTATTTTGTATTAAAATCATCTTACTTCTCTAAATGTTGTGGTGACTGGTTAGGTTTTTATTTGTGATTATTATATTTTTTATGATATCCAGTCGTATCTGTTGTATTGGATTTACTTGGAATTTTTTAAAATCTGCCAACTCATTACACTCCCAAAAAACATGTTCCCAGCTATCTCTTTCTTCCCCATCTCACCTCCAGCATTTGCTATCTACTTGAAGAAAATTCTTTGAAGTCTGCTTGAGGTATAAAATACATTTGCAAACACCTCCAATCAAAAATTCTAAACCTTCTGTACTTTTTTTCATAGTGGGGAGCCATACAGATGTTCTCCCATTGTTATTTTGTAAATTGCCTATCCAGTCTCTTTTCCAAATCTTTTATAACCTTTTCTGATTGATTTTTATATTTTTTCCAAAATGTTTTTATTCATTTTATAACACAATAACTTAATAGTATAGTAACAAGAAAAAAAGAAACTATATACAATGTCCATAACAACTAAAAAAGCAATATACATAGGAGAACACTTACCCCAGGATTCAGCAAGCAGCCATGCAGGAATAACTTATTCCTGCATGGCAGGGACCATTCCTGTGCAGCACGGTAACATGCCATGCATATTTATGAAGGCATGTTGTAAAATAGACATGGTTCTGTGTGTGAGTACAGGGGGTATGTCTGAGAGCAGAGCTCTCATAATACACATGCTCCCTGCACTCCAGAATTGTCGTTTGGCAATTTCAAATGAGCGAGAATGCTCACAACACCCCCAACCCATCAGGGTAAGAAATCTGGACAAAGCCATAAGGGACAATTGTCCCTAATAAGTCATAAAGTTGATAGAATAACACAGGTTTAGTATAAGCACATAGCGCACACCTCCCAACCTGTCAGAGTAAGGAATCTGGACAAAGCCGTAAGGACAATCATCCCACAAAGCAGAAAGTTGACAGAATAACAGGTTTAGCATTACCAGGGATATTCAGAAGGGTAGAAATAAAAAAATACAACAATTTTTTTTTTTTATTAACTACAATAAAGTTTAAGCATAGCTGCACGGGTCTGCCCGTCGCTTAGCTATGCTTAGTCCAGCTCA
Organism: Protopterus annectens; assembly: GCF_019279795.1. Lineage (NCBI taxonomy): Eukaryota > Metazoa > Chordata > Ceratodontiformes > Protopteridae > Protopterus > Protopterus annectens. The sequence goes on along the minus strand of NC_056733.1, from coordinate 1,575,622,452 downwards.
AACAGCACCAGAACTTAAATAGCAAGAGACATCCAACTTAAGCAGTGCTGCAATAGTGTAGCGGTTAGAGTGTATGCTTTGCAAGCAGCCATTCCTAGTTTAATCCCCACTGTGATCTATTTGTATTTTACATGTGAAAGCAGTATATAAACTTTTTTTTATAATTAGCTACAAAATAACATATATGTTAACCAGAGTACTGCAGTAGGTCCAGATGTGAGGTGTCAGTTTAATAAAGTTGTGAAACCCGCATATAAACACAAGTGCCCGATAAAGTATAGTCACACAGGAATAAATGTAATGAAACCACATTGGGGGATGTCAGGAACAGTAAACAGATTTCTAATATGTAATGAATGATGAATGAATCCCATACAGCAGATAGTCTATAAAAGAAAAAAAAATAATGCTAAGCATTGCACAGCTCTGCTTAGCATGTGTAAGCATTGTGTAAATATGACTGCTAAGCACTGAGTAGCCCAGTTAAGTGGATTTACCCATTGCTAAGCAATGCTGAACCTGCCCCTTTAAGCACTGCCAACCTTAGCTAAGCAGGTTTGTCCGTAGCTTAGCTTAGTTCACCATATTCAAAACCGTCCAATCACAGCAAAGGGCAGGAAATCGGCCATATTTAAACCCTGCAGGTGGGAATATAGCTCATAACTGGTTGCAGCTTTCCACTGTAGGCAGTATGGCAGGAGTTGGAGAGGGAATGCGCTTTCAGGCGCAGCACTGGGACATACAGGAGTCTAAGGTCATTGTATGACTCCTGGTAAAGAACCATGATGAGAGACTGCTGCAAGGCCAGTACCAGGGCTCCCAATATAAAGCGGAAGCCTAGGACCATCTTGCCTGTGATCTCACCAGTGCCACTGGTATCCCTCGGACTGGTGTGCAGGTCTGGCACCACTATGCTGACTTGAATCAGAGAAAGATGGAGGTCTTGGACCAGTGGGTCCAATAAGCAAGGCAGAGGGGTGATGTCCCAGCACTGTGTAAGTATTCATATCAAGAACTGTTTACTAATGTCCAGCATGTGTATGTGATGGATATGTATGCCTAAATATTTCATTATTCCCTTTACAGCTGCAGGCGAGCAAGCTGTGAATCAAGAAGCCTATGCTAGCAGGTTGCAAAGGCTGTGTCACGAGGCTGATGAGTAACAATTCTGCTTGTAGTAGTCATACCAAATAAAAATAAAGTATTAGAAAGTCACCCAGCAGTATAAAAACTGTGTATGGGTTGTACTGGATAAACCAGACAACATGGCAGTAATAGTCCCATATAGGTCATATTTCAATAAAACCGTAACTGCCTGCCAATAAAGTTCTAAATCCTGCACTGCTTGTGCTTACTTTGGTATTGCATGGCATTTAGTGTTGCAGTCTCTGAATAGTAATGTTGTGTTAACCCCTGTTACCCACACTGTGCTGCATAAAAAATATGTCTAGTAATGTCTGTATAAGACTGTTGTAAGTACAAGGTATGATTGTACAAACAAGAGAGACTTAGACATAAAACACTGAAAGAACAGACAGCAGTTTCTAAATAGCTCACTATGATGACACCCAAATTGTTGTATTTTTAGCACACACAGACATGGTTCGAATCATGGGAGTGGTAGTAGTAAGTTACATGCATAATCATACCTTTCAACTGTACAGATGTTTGCACAATGTCCAGATAATTGGCTCATATATTAGGCCTGTTTCTCTGTCTCCCTGGCAAATTGCTGGGATGATCCCAGAATTGTAGTCACTAAATAATGACATACATTTGATTTTCAGACCTCAAATCCTTCAGAAAATGTATATTAAAACAATTCCTGTTACTCTAGCAACTCTCCAAGTTTATAAGAGCAATATTCAAAATATGTCCCTATTTGTACCCCCATGTTGTCAAGCTTTGTCTAGAATGTGTGCATTAAGAGACTGAGAGGTATGTGCATAATATTAACTAGGAATCTGGGAATATGTGTAGAAACAGTCAGGTAGTGTTAACAAACATTCCCCCTACAGGTCTTTCAGATATGAAAACTGTAACTGCCTGGCAATAAAGTTTTAAATCCTGGACTGGTAGTGTTTACTCTGGTATTGTATGGCCTGACATGAAGCATTCACCAACATCTGATATTAGAATAGTACTGTTGTGTCAACTACTTTTTTCATACTGTGCTATATAAAAATATGTCTAGGAATGTCTGTATAAGACTGTTGTAAGTACAAGGTATGATTGTACAACCAAGAGAGACTTACAAAGAAAATACTGAAGGAACAGACAGTGGTGTCTAAATAGCTCACTGTGATGAATCAGAAATTGATGTATTTTTTAGCACACACAGCCATGATTTGAATCCTGGGAGTGGTAGTAGGCAGTATGCATAAATCATACCTCTCAACTGTACATATTTTCCCAGAATGTCCAGATATTTGACTCATATTTTTGGCATGTTCCTCTTTTTTCCTGAGAAATCAGTGGGATGATCTCAGGATTGTAGTCACCAAATAATGACATACACCTGAGTGTCAGACTTCAAATCCTTCCAGAAATGTATATTAAAACAAAACCTGTTACTCTAGCAATGTCTAAAAGTTTATTAGAGCAATATTCAAGATATGTCCCTATTTGTACCCCATGTTGTCAAACTTTATCCAGCTGTTGTGCATTAAGAGAGTGAGAGGTATGTGCATAATATTAATTGGAATCTGGGAATATGTGTAAAAATAGTCAGGTAGTGTTAACAAACATTCCCCCCACAGGTCTACCAGGTAAGACAAGTAGAATTTAGCTATAAGACAGTTGAAGCATACATTGTGTACAAACATACCACTGCCCAAACCAAAGCCATAGGGTATTATAATAATACCTGTAGAGCAATGATCATTAAAGTTGTGAGTACTGCAAGGATATATAAGTTGTTAATTGACATCTCTCTCTCTCCTCCACCATATCTGCAACAATAATTTAAACACACAAATCAATGGGTATGTTTACACCAAACCTACTGTTGGGACATATGTCCTATTGTTCAATAAATATTTAAATTTGTTTCTATTAATGTTCCATGTTGAAATACTACCATTGGTGGCATGTTGCTATCAATGTAACCTGCATGCCGTTGTAATGGCCACTGTGGTTCCATATATGCATGTGTTCTGTTTGCTATGCAACTGCTCCAAATTTGGTGTTTTTGGTTAATGGGAATATCTATGCATGCTGTGATAACTAATCTTGGATTGTGTTGACTATTACTAACCCACATATGTTCTAAAACTGCCACACCATAGAATGTTTGGGAAGGCTGGTCCCAGTGGACCCACCTCTCCCACCTCATCTGGCCATGGCACTGGGCCCCAGCACATCTGGGACCCACCCTGGGACCTCCTCATCCACTGGTCCTGCACCACCTTCAGGTGGAACCGCTTCAGGGGATGGGGCTCATCCCCCTCCTGGGAGTGGGCGCAGACAGGATCATGTCCCCCGAAATCAGGTCCAGGGTCTGGTGCTTAGGGAGCTCTGCAGAGAATTTGGAAATCTGCTACTCCAGCTTGAGGGCCACGTGGCACAATTGGAGGGTCAGCCTGCCCCCTCCTGCTCAGCCCCCAGCACAGCCACCTTGGGGGCCGTGAAGGTGCAGTGGTGACTGCCCATGGGTGGGGACCTCAGTCCCACTGTTTCCATTTGGGGGCTCATGGGCTTCTGATTTCCAAACACCCCTCCCCATCCAAGGTTTCCCCCCACATCTGTCATATGCCACCCCTGTATGCTGTCTTGTCTGTCTTCCAACCCAACCTACCTCCACAAATATACCTACTATCCTTCCCCAACATCCCACTCTCACCTTATAAAAAAAAGGGCAACCTGTTTCCAAAAAAAACTTTGCCCGATACATAACTGTCCATTTCACATACGTGTCCACTGGACACGTAATCTGGTCTAATTGGCTTCACAACACATTATTGTTGTCCTCACTCCTCTCTCAGGGGTTTGAGTGCCCAAATATACCTCCAAATTTAGTATATATACACAGCTATTGCTGTAGAAGAAATGGACAGCTATGGACCTTCCTTACACCCATTCTGCACATCCCTAGCTACTTTCCCTATTGCCTTCCCCTCTGCATGCCCCCTTTTTCACCATTTTCCTATCACCCCTTTTTTCTTTTCTTTTAAAGAAATTAGCATGGGGGTAAGTGGGAGTAAGCACTTTTAAGCAGTAGTAAGCAGGATTAAGCCTGTTTGCTCTGTGCTAAGCAATACCTACACAGATTAAGCATTTCTCAGCTAACTGTCTGTGAGCATATGTAACCGAAAGTTAGCATTGCTTACCGTCGTGCAAAACAGCGCAAACCCACTTAAAGCTGCTCAAAACTGCCTTAACCACTCTGTCTCCAACACTCCTTGTTCTGCCTAGCAACAAAATAAAATTGAAAATAGGGGTATATCAGAAATACTGGACTAGATAAGCTCAAACAATTGATGCATTCACACCCTCCTGTCTGTCCTAACACATATTAACTGTAGGAGCAGAGATCTCAAGCCACATACTTCACACTAGTTAGTGACATACATCTTCTCACCAGCCCACTGCTTTGTCAGAAATACACAACACATATAGTGGCTAGGCAACAGTACATCTGACAAATATCTGGACATAACATCAGTCTAGGTTAAATACACTACACTGCTAGGCATGTCACCAAGCACTGTCTACACTACAGGCAGACTAACACAAGACTAACCCAATTTACCTATGGGGGAGTACACATGTAATTGCAAATATAGCAGGCACTACAAACGTGTAACAGCATGGGGTAAAAGACACCAGTGTCAAAGTGCATACCCACAACCGATCTCAACACGGTCACAGTCACATAATGGTGAGCCTAAGTAATAGTACAGTCGATGGCCTGTGTGCAGAAAAGTCATCATCATGTTTGCCACTCACACACTAACCCTACATATACTGGCCCAATTCACAGTGTAGTCTGACACCTGATTGTAGTATGGGACATGTCTCAGTCTGGCCCTACAAACATATAGACTGATAGCGTATCAGAAACTGGAGCAGCATGCACTGGCAGATAGAACAGGACCAAGAACACTGACATCTACCCCAGTCTGTACACAGGCCAAATAACATGATCACAATACAAAGCTACATAATACAGACACTCTATCAATAATCACCATAAGTACACAGACATCAGTACTGTACAGACTGCCACAGAATATCCAGGTTTTGTCCTCAACTATTAGGCCTCCTATACATTACATGTCTGGTAGCCTGATATATCACTGGCTTGATATCAGGAATTATGTCAGTAAATAATGGCATACTGTACATATCCATCTCTTACTGCATGACATATGAACAAAGGATGACAAATGTGGGGGACAGAGGCACAAACACAGGGCCAATATTGACATACTGCAGTTATAAACTGAGAACATTGCTGGTGTAACAGGGTTTGTTGTGACATATTTCTTCTGATGGATATGAAGTCAGTAACACACACGGATGTTAGCATTTACTGAGTACAATAATCTAAGTATGCTACTGCATTTATGAAGACAGAAAATTTGTGAGTAACGCACCAAATCTCTGGCTCCAAACTCTGGCCAGTCTACAGATAGCCCTACAGGTGACAGTTTTCTCAACCACATAACACTGTCATGCCAGACTTTAAATCAAACAGAACAGCCATATCCACACAAACCCTGTTAAAGCAACATTACTTCAAATGTAGAACAGCAATACTTACATTCTGTCCCCATGTCTGGAACACCCCCCTCCATTTTTTGGCCTGTCTCTACAGTGTTTGTTGTAACAGGTATTTCCACCTACCCTCTGTAATGTTTGTCACACACCCACATGAAGTCCTGCTCACAGTGAGGGAGAAGGGCCAATGCCCACTTGTACTGCTTGCTTAGAGGGGTGTGTTTCCATGCAATTGGCTATAGGAATAATACCACAGGTGTTCCACATGCAATTAGCAAGTGGATGGCTCCAATTCATGCACAGGCCATCAGCTGATCATGAGCATTACCTACCAAAGTCAAGCTGCTGCCTATGCAAAACAGATGCATTTTTCCACATCTAGCAGTGAGGGGTAAGAGAGAGACAGAGGGAAAGAAAGACAGGAAGAGAGAAAGAGCCAAGCGTGTTTGTGTATGATCTGTTGGTAGAGAGAGGCCTCTGGTTATTATAGTGGTTGCCTATATATAAATGTATATCTGTGTATTGTGTACAACAACCTTTACCGTGTTTGACAACTATTGGGCTTGTAATGCCACATTGGGACATATGGGTCCTCAATATGAAAATTTAGCAAAATCCAACCTGCAATGGATCCTGTTATTTACACCAACACCCACCTGGAATACTGATGACACACATTTGCCAGTACTAAGTTTCAAACCCCTACCTAGCTATAGATTGATACTATAATGTTACACAGTTATCACAAGTGCCACGGCAGTTATATATTGGAGAACTCTCCAAAAGCATCTTTGAAGGTGAGTGATATCAGCTGCAATACTCAAAGGAGGGGTGAGGGAAGGGCAGTAAGTGTGAATGACCACAAAAGCAGGTGTAAACAAAGACTCCCACACTCTCATACACAAACACACACATTTTCACAGTTGCCAGGACAAGGATTAGAACTCCTATCTAACTAGTTTGTTATACTATGGTATTAAACAGTTATCGCAAGCACCATGGCAGTTATATGCTGGAGAGCTGGGTCCAAGGGCATCTTTGAAGGTGAGTGACATCAGCTGCAGTGCTCAAAGGAGGGGTGACAGAAGAGCATTAAGTGTGAATGACACAAAAGCAGGTGTCAACAAAGACTCACACACTCTCACACACAAACACACACATTTTCACAGTTGCCAGGATTTGAACTCCTACCTAACTAGTTTGCTATACTATGGTATTATGCAGTTATCTCAAGCGCCATGGCAGTTATATGTTGAAAAGCTGTCCAATGGCATATTTGAAGGTGAGTGACATCAGCTGCAGTGCTCAAAGGAGGGATGAGTGAAGAGCAGTAAGTCTGAATGACCACAAAAGCAGGTGTCAACAAAGACTCACACACAAACACACACATTTTCACAGCTGCCAGGACCAGGATTAGAACTCCTACCTAACTAGTTTGTACACTATGGTATTATGCAATTATTGCAAGCATCATGGCAGTTATATGTTAGAAAACTGGCCAAAGGCATCTTTGAAGGTGAGTGACATCAGCTGCAGTGCTCAAAGGAGGGGTGAGGGAAGGGCAGTAAGTGTGAATGACCACAAAATCAGGTGTCAACAAAGACTCACAACCAAACACACATGTTCTCAGTTGCCAGGACCAGGATCAGAACTCCTACCAGACTATCTTGCTACATGATGGTATTACACAGTTAGCACAAGCACCACAGCACTTATATGTGGGAGAGCTGTCCAAAGGCATCTTTGAAGGTGAGTGACATCAGATGCAGTGCTCAAATGTTGGGGTGAGGGAAGGGCAGTAAGTGTGAATGACCACAAACGCAGGTGTCAACAAAGATTCACACACTCTCTCACACATTTTCACAATTGTCAAGACTAGGATTAGAACTCCTACCTAACTAGTTTGTTACACTATGGCATTACACAGTTATTGCAAGCACCACAGAGCTTATAGGACTGAGACTTGACCAAGGGGTTATTTCAAGGTGACTGAGATTGGTAGGAGTGGTAACATGGGCAATGTGAAGTGCAGTGTGTATGAATGGGCCATCAATCATTCCTCTGGAAACACACAGACACACACACACACACACACACACACACACACACACACACACACACACACACACACACACACACACACACACACACACACGCACTCAGTCACACACAACTTTACATTTGACAGAACTGAGTATTCAAATGCTTCATGAATACTGGATTCTACTATTGTGTTACACAGTTAACACAAGTACCACAGACACTATAGGGCTGAGGGCTACCAAAAGGAATGTCTGCAATAATTGACATCTGCACATCATGCAATATCGGCAAATTGGATGTGTAGTGGGTGGGACAGGCCTTATAATGAACTTTTATCTATCACTGTCTGTCTCTCTCTTCCCCACATCTCTGTGTGTGTATGTTTGACATATTATAGTGTGTTGGCCTTGGATATGTGTGAATATTCCTATTCAATGTGTGTGTGTGAAGCATAAATGGTATACAATTTGGTGTGTGTGCACAAACATCTGCAGATGACAGATATGTATAGTCCACTGTGTTGTCAGACATGGGCTTCATTTCTCTAAGTGTAGGAGCATGCCCAGCATGACCTTCTGTATTGAGTGTGTGAATCCATTCCAGGTTGGGTTGTACTCCAGTCTAGGTTTTGACGTTCTCAACCTATACATATCAACCTGTTTCTGCAGGATATCTGTAGATAGGTTGACAATATGGAGTCACAATGGGTGACAGATAGGGGGATACTGTAACTATTGTTGTCTGTGCTGCTTGTGTTACATAGTTGGTGTTAGCAGAGATATTCAGACATATGTACTATTTTACACTGTGATGTATTATGTCATTGACTACTGACAGACATAATTTACTGGGAAATACAAGATGAATGAAGCTGAGTCCAGTATCCTGGTCCGCAGCCTACACATTCTTGAACACTCCTGACATTGTGGAGAGGTAGCTACAAACACTTGCTGATTGGTCTGTGTAAATGGTCCAGCACCTTGGTAGTATGGTGGCTGAGGATCCCCTTGTTGTACATATATCGACTTAACAGAATGGCAATATCCTGCTGTGGCCATACCTCTCAGCTGTACAGATTTACCCAGGTTACCCAGAGGCAGGACTCATATATCTGGTCACTTCCCCTTCACATTGTGGTTTACGAGCAGGTTTGTAGCCACCCATTACTGGCTTTGCAGGCAGGGATAGTATGGGCACACATCAGAATTTCAGACTTCACACACTCCATGACTTCCATGCATCTACACCCCCCCAATCTGTTATTCTATCCTCGGCCTAACATTATGCAAGCGATATCTAGGAAGTATCCCTATAGTTGGCCCTTCATCCCAGCAGTATTTATGGATTGGCCCCCAGTTCATGCAGTAGGATATGAGGGGCATGCTACTGGAATTTGTCAATATGGCCTTGCATTTGTGTTCTGTTGGCTGTGTTAGTTTGTTATTTGGGACCCCATGAGATACCATAAATTGTTAGTATGGGTGAGGCACAGGCCTTTGACAGAAGACTGTAGGCCATTTAGTAGTGATACAGGCCATCTGTAGCAGACCAGTGTATTCTGTCACTCCTACATTCCCAGGCTGCGAGCCAGTGGATTCTCCTGGGGTGACAGGGTAAGTGTTTGAGGTGTTCATGGCAATAGTTCCTGTACATATTGACCCATTGGCCAGGATGCATGCAGGGAGCTGCTTGCAGCTAGGGACACACCTGCATAAGACACCTCTTCAGCATGTTGCATTCTGTGGATATTCCCATACAGAAGTGAGGTCATACTGTACTCATTCCCAACAGCAATGATATGACCTGTGATATTTTGTGGCTGATGGTGGGTTGAGCTGAGTGCATGTGTGATATGGAAGCTACTTGCAGCTGACTCACAGATATACCTGAAACATTCCCCTTATGGTGCTTTATGCAGGGACATAGGCAGTCTCTCATTACTTCATAACCATGCCTTTTGTAGTCTGCCAGTGATTGTCCAGACTGCAGTATTCCATATTACACAGACAACTAATGTGCTGCTAACCTGTATGTACAATTCCAAAGTTGTGTGCAGTTGACAGTTACATTTTATGCACTCTGTCTAGGGTACTTCTACCTGTGTACTGTGCATATGTCTGAGCCCACATTCATGGCATGTCCATCTTTTAGACAGTGAAAAATATTGACAAATGGACAGTGAGTATGGATGACTGCTGACATGGGTATTGCTGAGAAGCATTGTCAGAACATTTATTTTTTTATTTATTTTACATTTGTTAACCGGGCTAGTCTGACTGGATATATGTCCATTTTCAACAGAGGCCCGGGGATAAAAGCTCCAACATACAAACATTAGTAAGGACAGGTACAAAACATTTAAGCCTATATTGCATGCAAACAAATGTAAGAGACAAAATAGTTTTGCAGTTTGCTGTGCCTGATTTTTGTACTTAAATGGTTTTACTACAGACATTTATTTTAAATGGCGCTGTCATCCACTGTACTGCCCATAGGCCACCAACACACAGCCCTCTATGCCTACAAGCTGACCACTTCCACACAATATTGAACACATGACAACCTAACACACGGACCCCTGCATATTGTACACATGCAACAATCTGTCTTGTAGATTGGGTCAGCTCAGGTAATCTGTGCTCCACTGTTATTACACCTCACACTTACATATTACTACATTTCTACATGGGATTGGGGGGCACATTTGCAATGACTGTACTGGTATTTCAGGTACTCTGTTGGCTTCCATTTCATTTTGTATTCTGACCTATCATGCAGACTGGAGGTATATCAGTAGTGTACAGATCTTAGGTTTTATTGAACTACAGATCACTTTCAGACTTCTTACCCTACAGAACTGACATACAACTACCAGACCTGTTGCAGTCTGTCTGTGTAGGTCTAGAGGGGGGCTGCTAACCATTGCCATCAATTAGAGGCCTAAGACCAGTCTTTCTTTATGGTCATCTACACCTGTACTGTTGGCTGAGGCTGGTGGTGGGTATGGGAGCCACACTGACAAGCACGTGTGTGTCCTAAAACACACATTTGGGCCACAACATGTACTGCAGTGGGATTTGTCACCTTGTCTAGTACTGCCTAGTATGTTGACAGCAGTATTTGTTATGGATTTCATGCTGCCCATATAGGTGTCCACTATCTGCTGCCATTCCATTCAGCCACCCGATTCCCTTGCATGCTCACATCCATACCATAGATACAACTATGAGAACATACTTCTCCGATCAGCAATTGATAGGAAGACTGACTTACCTTGTGTCTGTGCCAGTACAGAGGATGGTGCTGGAAGGCTGACTATGTTGGATGCACATAGTACACTCCCTATACATGGTAAAGCACAGGTAGTGTCATGTTTGGCATTCCTTTTACTGTATGTGCGAGTCAGAGAGAGGTGTCATTCCCTGGGTGCCTAACGTGTCAGTGTATGTGCTATGCATTGTCTCTTTGCCAAGGCCTGGGCATAATGGGCATGCCTCCTTCTGCCTACATGGGCAGGCTCAGGTAGTTCCTCCTCTGAGTCACTCTGAGTCACTCTGTGCCTGTGATGGCCTTGGCAATGGTGATGGGGGGGCTGTGTGGCCTTGCCCCATGCTGTTCCTGCTGCAGCTGTTTCTGCAGGATCATATTGTGTAGCATAACACATACTATCAGCATTTGTGTACATGTAGCTAAAGAGTACTGTAAGGCTTCACCAGATATGTCCTGGCTATGGAACCGTGACTTGAGCATCCCAAGCATATGCTCTATTATGATTCTGGTTTGTGCGTGTGCCTCATTATGGAGTTCTTGTTCAGGTGTATGTGAATTTCTGATGGGTGTTATTACCCATGGCTCCAGTGCATAACCAACATCCCCCACTAGGTGGCCATATGGGATGTCCCCACTGGCAAATGACTGGTACAGCTGTGTCATATGCCAGATGTGGAAGTCATGATAGCTTCCAGGGCTGCCAGCAAACACATTCAAGATAATGCCCTGGGCATCGCACATGACCTGGCAGTTGGTGGAGGGGAAGCCCTTGCAGTTTATTTAGACCCTAGCCCGCTCTCCAAGTGGTGCTTTGATGTGTATGTGCGTGCAGTGTATAGCACCCACTACCTCAGGGTATTCTGCTATTTGGTGGAAGAGATGCATATTGCTGGTCAACGCCTTACAGGTGTTGAGGAAATATATGTGCTCAGCAGCATGTGCTGATATGGCATCAAGGAACTGGTGGCATACCCCGGATGCTGATGCCTGTGAGATCCCCATGATATCCCCAGTTACCCTTTGGAAGGTACCTGTGGCTAGTATTCTTAAGCCTACAAATACCTTGGTATCCACTGGGATGGGTTCTCCTTTGTTGGTTCTGTGTGTGAGGTGTGGCAGGCACAGCTCAACAATTTGCTGTACAATGTCCCTGTCCACCCTATAGTGCTCCACTATCTCCAACTACTTTAGCCCCTGGTAAGTTACCCTGGGTCTGTACAATCCTTTCCTTCTCCTCACTGTGGGTTGGTTGTCAGCATTCACATCCTCATCCCCCTCAGCCTCTTCCACATATTGATGTATGAGAGCGACAGCAGCCCCTAACATTTTGTTAGTTTTGTCAGGTAAACTTTCCCCATCTGTGTACACCGGTGGTGTAGAGTTTGTGGAAAAAACACACTGGAAGGTGTTTGCATAGTTTATAGTAGTGTGCTAGGCTGTTCCATGTGTAATTTGCTGATTCTGATACATTTCACCTGCCAGCTATGCTAGTTCTCCTTGATTGTCTTCCTACTGCTGTTTCCCCAAAAGACAGTCTGAAAGGTGTTTGCATAGTTTATAGTAGTGTGCTGGGCTGGTGCATGTGTATTTGGCTGATTCTGATACATTCCACCTGCCAGCTATGCTAGTTCTCCTTGATTGCCTTCCTACTGCTGTTTTCCTTCCCATTGGCTTCCCGTTTAAGCCAAGAGGTGCACTGCGTATACCCAGTGCTCAAATGTTGCAATTTCCTGTTTTTTTTTTTTTTTTTTTTTTTTTTTTTAAACCCAGTGTGTGGCACGCACACCCATTAGGCTATGTACACAGTGCTCGGGAACATCTGACACTACCCCCCCCCCTTATGAAGTCATTCAGCTCTTAGACTTGAACTGTGGTATTTCTGCACCTACACAGTTGAGTGCAAACTAACACTGAGAGGAAATTTGTGATTCAGTAACGATCCCTTTATTTGCATAAAACAAAATGCTAATTCATAGTTACCACACTCACACTCAACCTTCCCCCTTAGCTACCACTACTCCCTGGTATTGTTATTTTATCCATGCCATTGACTATCATGGCAAAATGCTGATTTGGGTTTAAAAGCTTATTTTCCACTTTTTTTTATTATTTTTGCCCCAATCCTATTTGCGCACTGCTGCCCTACGCTTAAATGGCCAAAATCGGCCAAGAAAAAATAAAAGTAATTTTTTATAACTTTGCAACTATTTATCATGCCAGTGGCCATATATTTAGCCACTGGCATGACTATGACATTGAATACATGCTTTCTATGAAGCTGTCATGCCTCCATTTTGCAATTTGCAGAAATGTATTTGGTCAGTAACCGAATACATTTCTATTCCTGCACAGACACCTGCCTTCTTTCTGGATCACTAATTCACCTCATTTGCATTGTTTTCACCTGCAAATGGGGTAATTAGCATATAGCAGTGATTTCTGTGCAGGAATAGTGTAGGAGTGCTCGTGCACGTGCCGGTAGGTCATTCCTGGATCACTCGGTAGCCATATTGGGTGCAGCAGCTCTTGCACTATTCCTGCACACCGTGCAGAGCCTGCTGAATCCTGGGGTTAATATTTCTGTAACAAATTCGACAATTTAGTCCAAGCAATAAAATGATGGGTTGTGTTGTTAGTCCTTGCTTTTATAGTAGCAGTCTTATCCTTACAAATGTATTTCACAGGATGAATAAACTCAACTTTAAAAACAGGAGGAGATTGGGATTCCAATTTTTAGTAACAAATTTCCTTACTATACAGAGGATAGACCATAGTACAAAATGTTTGCTTTTTAGGAATGACTTCAGGAACAAGAACACTGAAAAGTATAAGGGAGTCAGAAATTGTACAGTTGTCATTCAACAGAGCTTTATAAAGATATTTAAAGTCTAACTAAAAATGGGGAAATTATTTTGCAATTAACAAGCATATGTATACAGTCAGCACTGGGGTTTCCACACCTCCAGCAATTAATTTCATCTTTGTTGTACATTATTGCTAGTCTATGTGGAGTGAAAAAATATCTATGTAAAAATTTCCATGCGTATACATGCCAAAACAGGGAAGATGTGGATTCCTTCACCGACTGTAAACAATTCCGGGATTCATGAGCTTGCTCCAGGTGCAGGCATAGCATCAGTGATTTAACACCAAATATAACCGCCGAGAGATTCAGGTGTGAGCTGTTTCCACGTGCACTACCTGCATACGCTACGCCCGCACAACTCCCAAGCCTTGTATGCTAATTACCCCATGTGCAGCAGTGTAGCATGCAAATGAAGATATGTAGTGATTCAGGAAGTGGTGTAGGCATAGTATAAGCAAGCAGAAATGTAAACCGTAGAAAACGGTTTACATTTTTGAAAACATAAAATCAGAGCCATGACAGCCGACCAAAAACATGTATTATAATGTTAATATATGCCAATGGCTAAATATATAGCCATTGGCATAAAAAGAATGTACAAAATATAAAATTAACATTTAATATATAGATATATATATATATATATATATATATATATATATATATATATATATATATATATATATATATATATGTATATGTATAGTAGCACTATCACGACATGGAAGTGGAGGGCAGCTGTGCGCAAAGGGGATTGCAAGGAATATATAAAAATATAGAATAAAACGGCAATGAAACACATATCAGGATTTCCCCATAATAGTCAATGGCAGGCATGCTACACCATACTCATGGCGCAAGGGTTGCTAAGGGGCAGTGACAGTGTTATGCACAGTAGCTAGAAATTAGTAGGCAATGCCATGCAAATGAGAGGAGGAGTAATAGTGAATTGCAGATTTCCCACTGATGTAAGGATACACAAAACAGCATAGAGTTATAACACCGAGTTGAGCCCTGGAGATAAAGATGACATCAAGAGAGGGGTGCGTCACCATTGCTGTAAGCACATTGGAGCATTGCTAAACCAGTCTGCCTCTAGCTAGGCAAAGCTGCAGGATAGGGTTGTGTCAAATTGCCCATAGTTATGCTTGGCTGAGAGTACACAAGGTAACCGAGTATGCATGTGAACAGAGATGAAAATGAGCGTAAACCCGGTAAACGGGTATGTGCATCGCACACTGCAGCAGAAACAGGAAGGCTATAGGAAAGAAATAAGGAAATGCTGCAGCAGTAAAATTGGAGTACAAATGACTAATTAACACCTAGGATCCTACAGTGGGCCAATGACAACAGCTAACAAGGCTGCAAGCAGCTACCTGCAGAACAGGGAAGGGGAGGGGCTGTACTGCAAAGAAAACAGCAAAGTGTCAAAGCAGAACAAAGGCAATATGCAGTATATCAGCTACAAGGCACAATTTGCCATGACTGGGTAGGGAAAGTACAAAACAAGAAAGACGGCAGGTGGATGCATGCCTGATAATGGGAGGGGATCCAGGTCTAAAAGTGAATTAAAGGGCAACAGAGTAATCAAGGCAGGCAAGTAGATCTCCACAGTAAAGGTCCCACACTTGTAGTACTCATTGCAAAACCCATAATTAAGATACGCAACAGCTGGAATAGTTCATACACAACCACTTACATCAGCAGCATCCATAGCACAATACTATAAAGTTTGAAAGCACCTCACACACATTTGTGTATTCCCATACACTCTGCACCAGTGGTGTATACAGATGGGGAACTGTTATTATGTATATGTTAGGGGCTGCCATAGCTTTGATCCACCAGCATATGTTGGAAACTGAAGGTGGTGTGGAGGGTGATGCACATGACCACCGCAGGCACCAGAGGAGGAGGAAAGTGTTTAGACCCAGGCTAACTTACCAAGGGCTACATGATCTGGAAATAGTAGAGCATTACAGGGTGGACAGCGGCACCCTACAGCAACTTGTAGAGCTGTGCCGGCCATGCCTCAGAGACAGAACAAACAGAGGGGAACCCATCCCAGTGGATAGGAAGGTATGTGTAAGCCTGAGAATACTAGCTACAGGTACCTTTCAAAGACCAACTGAGGATATCATGGGTATCTCACAGGCATCAGGATCCAGGGTACTACACCAGTTCCTGGATGCCATGTTACCACATGCCAATGAGTACATATACTTCCCCCTAATGCAGAAGGAGTTGGCCAGCAATATGCATCTCTTCCAACCATGTGGCAAAATACCCGGAGGTACTGGGTGCAATAGACTGCATGCACATACACATCAAGTCAGCACCCGGTGAGCAGGGAAGGTGCTACATAAACCACAAGGGATACCCCTCAATCAACTGCCAGGTCATGTGCAATGCCCAGAGCATTATCATGGATGTGTGTGCTGGCAGCCCTGGAAGCTTTCACGACTCCCACATCTGGCATGCCTCACAGCTGTATCTGTTATTTGCCAGGGGTGACATCCCAAATGGCCACCTGGTGGGGGATGCTGGCTATGCACTGGTAACATGGATGACGACTCCCATCAGAAATGCACACACACCCATGCAGGAATGCCAAAATGAGACACATTCACAAACCAGAATCATTATAGAGCATCTGTTTGGGATGCTGAAATCACGGTTCCGGTGCTTGGACATATCTGGTGGAGCCTTGTAGTACTCTCCAGGCACATGTGCCCACATCTTCATAGTGTGTGCCATACTACACAACATGGTCCTGCAGAAACAGCTGCAGTAGAATGGTGAAGGCCCTCACAGCCCACCACCATTGCCAAGGGCCCCACAGGCACAGAGGTACTCAGACCACAAATACCCTGAGCCAGCCCCAGTAGGCAGATGGAGGCATGCCCAGTATGCCCATGCCATGGCAAAGAGGGAATGTATAGCACACAGACTGACAGTGTAGGCACCTAGGGATGGACACCTTTCTCCACCTGCACACACAGTAAAAATGGATGGCACACACACACAAGACTACCTGTAAATTGTCATGTATAGGCAGTCTACTGTGGCATCCAACATTGGCAGCCCTCAACTATTGCACACACAACAGCCAGTGGCACAAGGTAAGTCAACACCTGAACAGTAAACTAAGCTATCAGCATATGCAGATACTGTATGTATAGATTCATAGGTAGGTACTTGGCCAACTGCCAGAGGCCATTCATAAGGCCAGCCAAAATGTGTCAGTGTTTGCCAACCCATTGAGTCATTAGCCATCCCTCTGTGGAGCAGAGCCAATGGTGGGATCCCTGGGGTGCATCTACTTTTCCCCATCCACCCTTCAAGGTTTCTCTTGCAGAGTGTTAGTGAGGGGCTATGTAAAATGTAGTTAGGGATGTTGTTCCAAAGTATGGGGAGTGTCTGTGACAGGAAGCTGTCCCTCCAGCATCTTCCAGTTATTGTTGTGGCAAGGTCAGCTCACTATGGTGTGTGGCTCACTGTGACATGGATTCCAATAGGTGGAGCATATCCATCAAGCCAGAGTTCGACATGGCTGTGTTGGTCAGCAGAGATCATGTCTGGGTAAACGAGATGCCACTGAGTAAAGCAGGAGTTTATTCAGTTTGGCTGCATAGGCCATATGTTAGAGGCCAGTATTCCCCTTGGTGAGGTACATTCGTGGACCTCCCAGATGTTGGACGTGTCCTCTGAGGTACATCCCACATGGATTATTATACCCTATGATTGGACTGATGAGTGATGAGTAAAGGGGCACTGTAACCCCAGTATGTCTAGATGGGAATCCTTTAGTAGTTAGATGGCATACATAGAAGGATGTCCTAACTATTGTGGAGATGTGGTTGACACAGGTGAAATCACTATCTACCTTTGTCCCCAGATACACCATTACTTCATTTGTATTAAAGTGGCTGCCACTCATGTGCTAATATATGGGTGCCAGTTCCACAATGGAATGACCATGCAGTAAGTGGCACTTGATTGGAGGCCATGTCATTGGCACCCTGTGATGTTCTCTGTGAGGCCCCCTGAGGGATGTCTGTGTCAGCTGGACTATCAGTCATGTCTCCCAGTTTGCAGTCATTGCCAAACATGGTCTGCCGTAGTCCACCTGTGTTTGCCTGTACATCTGAGACATATATGCCAAACAGTGGGGCTCCCAGGACTGAGTCCTGTGGGACACCAGTTGTGACTGTTCAAGAGTTGCACCTGGAGACTGCTAGTCGTACCATGTGGATTGTGTGTGTAAGCTCATTGGCAACCCAACCTGTGATGTATAGGTGTATGTAAAGGCTGGTGTGTTTATCAGTAATACCTGAGTGGAGCATGGTGTCAAAAGCCTTGGTGAGGTCCAGGTAGTATGTGCGAACCACCTCCCCTGTCATCTAACATCTTGGTAACTGTATGTAAGACATAAAACAGGTTCAGTAGGCATGAACTGCAGTCAACCAAGCTGACCTGGGTTGGGTCACATGTCCCAAGGTTACCAATGTCATTGTTAATGGGTGCCATGAGGATGCGAACCATACCATTGCAGACCAGGCTAGTCAGGCTTATGGGGTGGTAGTTACCATGGTCAGTTGTGATTTCCCCATGATGGAGTGGAATAACCATTGCCATGTACCATTGTATGGGCATGTAGCCTGTGGAGAGGCTGAGGTAGGAATGTGTAATTAGGTGGGGGGGCAGGTTGTCATATACAGTTTGCAAGATGCAGTCTGGGTCAACATCTGCCTCCATTGATGCATTGTTCTGCTGTTAGAGAGGGCCATTTCCACCTGTGTGTGTCTCTCTGATGGTTGGGATACTGTACCTTATGGGTAGTGTTGTGAGCTCTTTAGGGGAGTGAAGTATGCACCGAATATATCTGCAAGGATGTTGGCAATATCAGTATGGTCAGCATATTTTGCGCTATATTTCACTGGCACAGTGCAAATCTGTGTGTCACCATGTAGATCCTTGACATAGCCAAAGAAGGCTTTGTGGTTATCTTTCGAATCCTTGCTTATTCTCCTGCTGATGTTAGCCTTGGATGATGTCATGAGGGACGTACATATCATACTAATAGTGGTCACAGATGTCTGCCCTTTGTGGGATTTGCTGTGTGTCTGGAACACTTTCTTATGTCTGTAGTATAGCCTGTTTATTGCAGAGGTCCACTAGACCGGTGTCTTTGTCTAGGAGGAGTGAGTCTTGGTTTACCAACGATGGCACGATCCATACATCCATGTTGGTGCTTATAAACTGCATCTGTAAATCTGTCTGTATCTGGAGCAGTGTTTCCCCTTAGTGTGGGGGCTGTGAAACCCCCCACTCCTGTCACTAGTAGTGTAACTGTAGCTGTAGGAAAGGTATACACTGTGTTTAACTGTGTTTAACCGCTGCTATAATGTCAGACAAGCAGTTATACATGCTTACAACTATGTAAATTTGCCTTACGTTGCAGTAAAAAACATTTGTAAAGCATCAGAGGTGTCGAACCCTGGACCATGCACACTATAGTAATAGGACGTTCCACTAAGCCATCTAAGGTGTACACATGTTTCATGGTCCTGAGACTACACCTTATACCATATGCATTTCACTGTAATGATCACAAATGGGACAGTGGCCTTGTTAATATATGTATAGTACATTGTAATGTACTGCAGTTTGTGAACCAACACATTCCAGTCTACAGATGTATTACTGTTGCAAACTAATACAATATATATATATATATATATATATATATATATATATATATATATATATATATATATGTATAATATATATATATATATATATATATATATATATATGTCACTGATGTCTGCACATAGATATATCTATGTATATATATATATATATATATATATATATGTATATATATATGTAAGTATTAGTGAAGTGTTTTGTCGAACATACACATTTCCGTATGTACCTAATGTCGAAAACAGCTAATAATTGTCAAAAATGTCGCTCGTGACATTTTCGACAATCAACAGCACTCCCACCCTTCCCTTAACTCCCTACCTAACTAGCCTAAACTCACATTTATGCAGGGGGGCAAGCCCCCCTGCACCCCCCCTAACTTAATATTCCAACTCCGAGATCACACTACAGTGAGGAAAGGGATGTATTTCCCTAACCGCTCTGTACCGCGATCCTCTTACATGAGCGAATGTTATAATTGCGAATCCACAGTCCATTCGCAATAATAACATTCGCTCACATAACCTGTTGAACTATGAAGTATTCGAACATATGGTGTTCGAATACTTCATAGTCGTCTGATGCACGTGCATTTTGATAGTAAACTATATATATATATATATATATATATATATATATATATATATATATATATATATATATATATATATATGTATTATACAGTGACAGCAATAGCCATATATATAAGCATCAATGAAGACACTTTGTGACACAGAAGCACTCCAAAGGAATTGGAGTGTACACAAAACACATGCAGCTCTGGTATCATAACAATTAATATTAACCTAAGTCACCATAGAAGGGATGGTTGTTGTGTATGTCAAGATTGGGGTGGGGGAGAAATGATGGGTAATGCAATCATGCATCAAGGAGGGCCTGGGTCAGATGTCCAATAAGTGAACTGGCGAGGCATACATGGAGTATGGGGACAATATAAAAAAGGACACAAAGCAAGAACCATACTCATTCATAATACACCCTGTCATGTCACATTGCAACATCTACTTTCACAAACATATGAACATTAACATGTATCAGGCATATGTACACCAACTGATTGTCACATATGTTTTCAGTACTGAGGAATGATTGTAGTACAATATATATTCTAAACACCATAACATTTGTGCATTTCTCAGATGCCGTAGTGGTAAGGTCAGTGACTGTGGTGTTCATGGTACCGGGGTCAAGACCTGCAAGGGTTGTTAGGTTATTTTGAGGGCCAGAATAAGGGCTTTTGGAGGCAGGTGGATTAAACCACTCTTAAGCAGTTGTAAGCAGGTTTCCATGTGTTTGCACGACGGTAAGCAGTGCTGCTACATGGTAAACGGAGAAGCGCTTCACACGTTTGACCTTTACTTAACATCACGCAGGCCACGGGCAAACCTGCTCACAACCATGTAAATGTGCGTTATTCACACTTTGACTACGAGTGCCTACTCTGAGAGGTAAAATAATAACACCTTCCAGGAGTAGAACCAGCAACTATGTACTCCATCCTCTGATTAATCTAACACTAAGCTACCTGGGATATATAGATATATATATAGATATATATAGATATATATATATATATAGAGAGAGAGAGAGAGAGAGAGAGTTACATAGAGACATGTCAATATATACAGGTTTACATATATATGTACATATATAGATAGGTTAGAAACATCTACACATCTATGGAGGTACAGATAAACGTATGCAATAATGTATATATATATGTGTGTATATATATATATATATATATATATATATATATATATATATATATATATGTATACACACACACACACACACACACACATACATACATGTCTGTAGACAGCATCCAAAGATGTCATATCTGAGTATAACATGGACCATAGCAATCACACATTCGCCCCCAAAACAATATGAACATAACATATGAAGAGTATATGCCAATATGCTATTACAAATATGTTTTATGGACACAGTCACCAACACAAATGCATTGACTGCAAATATCCATGATAGAATTACACAGACAGCTTTCATTTTGCAAATCTTTATTACATTCTGATGTATTGCCAAAAGGATTCAAGGTCTAACAGTACCTGCATGCTATACAGGAAGCATTTAAAAATGCCTTAATGAATCAGCCTGCATTTACCATAGTATTAGTCCACTAAGGGATAGGTGTTCACATAGGGAAAAAACACCCACACACATATAGACGTTCTATAAAAGGGGTTCCTACACACCTGCATGTGCTATGTACACCCATCAACATCTACCCCACAACCAGAATCATTACATCAATACATACTGTCAAACCATAACCAATTATGCAACTGTACAACATCAGCTGAAACCTTAACATACCTGAACACAGACACACTAATATGGCCCTATGTGAAATAGTTGCCATTATACAATTGAGCAGCTGATGATGTAACAGGGTTTGTATGAACTAATCCTGTTTCAAAGGGTTGAAAGGTTTATACACCAGGAAGTTTTACCGAGTACTGATTATAAGCACAGTATGATACACAGTAACACCAAACTAAATATGTCTAGTAAGCACACTGTAAACCCCCTAACATTATATGCATAGCTATGCAGCCTTGAGATGGTTAAACAACCTGGCCATACTGATACATATGCAGAAGTATTAGCTACAGACAAACCCTGCACAAGTAGCAATGTTCAAAAATATAACAGCAGTACTCACATTTAGACCAACTCCTCTAGGCATTACACACACTATATTACTGTTCATCTCAATAAAGCTGTTGCAATGGATTCCATACAAAACCTCCACGCTGTCTTCCTCACAAGTAAGGCAATGGGACAACACCCAAGTGGAGTACTCACTTATACTCCACTGTAGCCATGGTATTGGCTAAGGCAGTAGCAGCACAGCTGATGTGCATGTAATTAGCTACTTAGGAACACCGATTGGCCATCGGGATAGCACATGTTACTGATCTGTAACTATAAAAGGTTGCCTTGTCGCACATTCAAACCATCTGTATCTACCTGTAGGACAGTACAAAACATGGAAAGATGAACCGAAAATAAGTAGTACACTAGTTAATAACATCGCCAATTACTAAGATGGTATGTGTAACATGTAGTATGTCTGTGTATGTAGTATCTGTACTGCAAGAATTACAGTGTAATCAATGCATATAGTGGAAATAGCTATCTTGTAGTGATGTATTGTTGAGTAATAGTAATGCTTGTAGTATTCTATGTGTGTACTGCTGTAGGTCACATGGCACACTCCACATGTACCACAAGGGATGCTATGGGCTTGGAACCCACCATTTCGCTTCCAGCCACTGTCAGTGTCAGGATTGGTCCAAAAAGTATGTGCTATAACAGGGGATAGTATATTGTAGCAGTCAACATATGTATGGGTTTATAAGTAAGATGAACATGTTAAAGGTGGGATTACCATGCAAATATGGAGTGCATTGTGGGATATTCAGCCAATAACTGTGTAATGTACAGTATTTTAGGCAGATCTGTATTCTATTCTACATAGCAGTTCTGATATGTTATGCAAACAGTAGTTATATCTATTGGCAATTACAATACTCAGTAACAGGATACATAGCATTAGTATTCATCTGACAGGTTAGCAGCATGATAGCAAAGATAATTGGAAGAGCCAGGTAACTATCCATGCACATAAGACATGTAATATCCACCACCCTAGTATCATTTGCAAGCAATGACAGCTGTACATGTGTACATGTTATGCAAATGTGTAGTGACCCTTGTTACAGGGCTGGGCCAAATGGCTATGTGCACACCTACATAGAGTGGGTATTGAGAGTACAGACACACTGGTTGAACTACCAGGTTTGTGTAGCCAAACCTAACAGCCTCCTGCACATACTGTATGTAAGGTAGTGCACAGCACTGGTAATGAAACAGGTTGCACATCATCTTTAACTCCAGTGTAGCATCTGCAGTAGGAGTGTAAGATGTAGAAGACAGCTGCCCATGTGTAATAGCTGCATAAATAGGTGATGGCTCACACTATCTGATTATATCCTGATTATGTTGATAGTGGAGTCAGAGCCTATTGATACATGACTCTGTTTGGGGATTGGGTGTCTGTGCCCAACAGAGCTCATGGTCCTGGTGGATATGTGAGTATATACCCAGAGAAGGAAACAGACCTGTAGACACATGCATCATCTGTAATCAACTAACAGGATGTGATGTGCTCCTCAGAGGAGGTTTGCTGCCAAGGGTAGCTACACTGTTTCCGTAATAGCCAGTGTTGTCACATCCATAACACAAATAATTACATGTGAGCATCACTGTCTGAAACATCTTCATAGGCAATACATAAACTAAAGACAGTACTTGGCACTTGTAGTACTGACTGCTCATACATGCATGTCCACTAGTCAGCTACTGGTGTCTCCTAATGTCAGCTTTGTGTATGTGGCCATCCTGGGGGAATGTAATCTCTATGCCATGTACACTGCCAGACCCACCTAACACCATGCCCCACGCATTGTCTGGGATGCAGCTACAGGGGTAAGCTGGACGGCAGCCTAGGGATGCAGCTACAGGGGTAAGCTGGACGGCTGCCTAGTCTATAGCCATGACTGGACTGGACAGTCATGAGGTGTAGGTTAACACATGCAGCTCATCAACACAACCAACACACACCCTTACCAGACCATAGTAAGGACACTCACACACACTATCGGAAATCACACACATTCACAGATGCGTCTAAGTATCTGACCAAACAATTGACCCCCCAAGCAGGAAGAGACAGACACCGAAATACACAAACTCTATGACATAGTTTGCATAATTGTGCCACACCTCTAAACACATGACTGGAAACATGCCCAACAGTACTCTTTTGTGAGTGCAAACTCTAGCACTATGTTACACACTGACCTATACGAGGGCAGACATACTGTCAACTGCCTGTCCGACATTATTAGCCACATACTCATACACTCAGACCACCTATTGATCTATACACATGTCTTGCTACACAATGATACATGTTAGAAACACTATACGGACACACATATGTCAATCCCTAACATGGAGAACATATCTGTGCAGTGGCTGAGACATGTTTCAACGCTCCAGAGAGCACACCTGCATGACCTTGTTATAACACATACCTCACCTCTTGCCCATTATCCTTTATTGGAACACATGGGCCGCAGGTATGTCCATATTCCTGAAGGATATGTACACCCCCACACTAACTGCACTTGCATAACATCAGATGCATTATGCTGAGCAACTACCTTTGTGCCACAGTGGAATTCAAAATGCACCTTGAGACAGATCACCGACCAGGCCGCAGACTTCCCAACTGCCATAATGTGCTATAATGGGGAAGAATAGGTCTGAGGCAGAACCATACTATTGGCTACTCTCAACTATTCCATTATGAACTGTGAAGACTCCTCATGTACCAACACCTGCGCTCAATGCATGTTGGATTCCATCGACCCCACTGACCTGGATCACAGTAGTCACACAAACAGGGCTAACAGTATGCTACACATAGTTAGTCTCCAATGCCAATGTTATGTTCCCTAAAAGCAGAGTGGTGAGTGCCATGGCACCCATGCAGATGGACAATGCATGTACAAATGCTGAATACTACACAAATGAACCTTAAGCAGTCACATATGTGCAGTGATTGTGCCATTGAAACAGAACCAGGAGTCAACCCAACACAAACAAGTAGGCAAACTGGTGGTACCATGCTTTAAACTGTACCACAGAAGGTAGTAACTGTTGCAAGAGTGAACACACATGAGTGTAGGTGATCCCTGGTCAGCCTCAGTAAGATGCAGATACACCATATGAAACCACGTAAAGCTACCGTGAAACCAATCAGCCGCATATTTTGAGGCCAAGCACAGAGCATTCTATAACTGTGTCATTAATCGTAATGGCAACGACAAGACCTGCCGTGCTGCACAGCACTATGGCATGGGAAGTACTGCACCTGCAGAAATAACACCCGCTCATCCTGATAGAGCCTCAGAGAACCTAAACCCACTCCCACCCCCTCACCCCCAACAGGTACACTTAGTAATATATCCATGTACACTACAGGACCCCTGTACTAATGACTATGCAGGTACAAGCTGCATCCTCTAATGCCATGCATACAGCTTTCATGGGACCTGTCCACATCCCAGGGTGTATCCTACACAAATGTAAGAACATTCAGCTATCCACATACTCATCATGTTCAATCATAGCTCCATGTCAGGCTGTGTACACACCGAATGGTGCACAGCAACAGATATCACACCCCACAAAGGAGGGGACATCGTTGATAATGGGGCATAGTGCACAACTACGCTGCTGAGTCTGGTCTGTATGGTCATGAACCATGGTCAATGTAATTGATGTACTTGGTACAGATTTAGATGACAGTAGGGTTGATTCACACTACATATCATGACCTTGCCAGGTCATAGGACACCATCACCCATACTGTGTTCCAGCTACACTCAGTAAATTAGGTGTATATTCCTATGTCACAGGAGTGGTTGGCAACTGGACTGCTGGCAGAATCCACACTACAGAAGGTGTCCGATGAATACACACACATCAAACCAGTGCCAGACACAGTAATACAGGGGTCATTCCTGGTACGCCCCCTCTTTGGTATCTATACCACATAGACTAACACAGAAGGCATCAGCCTATTGATGTCTGCAAATGACTAGGAACTAGGAACAGTAGTCAACTCACTGTGTGCTGCTTTCAACATACAGAAGGGCCTTAGTGTGTCAGATGTATGGTGTGTGATGTATGGCCACATTCTGACAGCCAAGTATTGCATTGTCATCCCCTATGTTACAAACCCTGTACCCATTAACTACCACTTCAACATAATGGCAACTGTGTGTATGAGATGCAGCTGGACAGTACTTTCCTTTGATAGTTACATCACCACAAAAGACAGTCATATGTGGCACCCCTAATCATGACAGCGTGCCATCCAGGAATATAGAGATAACTGCTCAGCCATACTCAACACCCATGTGACCCATAATAGATCACATATATCCTTTAAGGGTTATTGCCCATGTGTAGATGGCCTACATTGCCCTTCACAATCCCTAGCTGCACTATGTAGCATGCAGCCTACCCTAAATAAAGCCATGTTCAATCCAGAGGTGTTGGACATGCTACACTTAACACATTCTGATCCCAAATAAACACATACGGCATGGACATCCACCTTTCTAGTACAAGGATCACAACATGCCTGACAGATCCCTGTCCCATACACTTAACATACTCTTGCCATACTATGCATCCCTGTCCAGCGAAGCTGCACATCTCCCCTCTCTGTGACATGGTGTGATGACCGCATGCCAAATATATCAGTAACCATGTGTATCACTTTTGTGGCACTGCTTGAACTGGCCACTATATATTACCTGTTTGTTGCCTACAGTTAGGTAACCTGTCTGCCTAGGCTCATAAATGGCCCAGGGCATGTAGCCTACCACATCACTATGACCATACATGCCATAGTTGATATCAATGCTGCAAATACCATCAGGCTAGCTATTGTCCCATGTGTTACACATGCACAACACAGGCAATACATGGCAGGATGCTACACAGCTGTATAGTGCCATGTAGATGTATATGGCAAAACACATACATGCTTGCAAGTCTGCAGGGTCACAGGTCATGTCCCTAATGGCTATGTATGACTATATATGTGGCATATACACAGCACTAAGGTCAATTGCATTAATGTGAACACATCCAGGGATGTGCTGATAGGTAAAGACACCACTACAGGCAAACAGACATGCTCACGTCAGGACAACATCCACATGGTGTATGAGCAATGTCATCACATGAAACACACATATATGGTGATGACATCACATCACCAGTAGGTGTCAAATGTGTGTGACTTATACATGTCAGTGGTGTTAGTGTCATGTAGCTCTACAAAGACGTATTTGTAAACTTAATAAATGTGATACACATGTATGTTCAGCTATATACTATAATGATCTTACTGCTGTGATACCCATGTTTAGGTACCTCTGGCATTTTGCAGCAACAGCAGCCTGTGTCGGGTGAGATTGTACTGTACTTCTCTGTGAGTTACTGTGACCTGTCTCCATCGTTATGTCTTCCAGGTATGCCCCGTAGCCAAATGCAGCTATACAGCCGCTTGGAGGATGAGGTCCTCATCCCATACCTCCTCAACAACTACACGATGCTCTTCAGCCATGTGCCACAGGATGCACAGCAGCAGGATGCCCTGTGGGAGGAACTCTGCAGGAGGGTAAATGATGTTGGCAATCACAATCACACCTATCAGCAGGTGCACCGACACTGCACTGACCAGATAAGATGGGCAAAACAGAGTGCAAATGCAATCACCAGGGAACAAGGTGCAACAGGTGGGGGGCCACTCACCCAGCCCCCACTCACATGTACCGAGGAGCTACTGGCCAACCTGGGGACACCTGCAGACCTCCATCCACAAGCATTAGCTGGTATTGTGGAGGTGGGTGTCTCTCAATCACCGAGCCTGGAGTTGCCTGGTAAGTCACTACTGCACATAAAACACAACCATATATCACATAGTTACATGTGTTACTGTACAATATGTAATGTAACATCATATGCAAGGCATGTATGCACACATGCCACATACTATAGTCTGCTACCCTATGTATGCACAGATGTGCATACTCCATAGTATAGTGTATTGTACTGGCTTATGTGCTAACATAGACTTTACACCCTGTAGCTACCACACAGGTGTGGATAATGATCTTACTGCTGTGATACCCCTGTTTAGGTACCTCTGGCATTTTGCAGCAACAACAGCCTGTGTCAGGTGAGATTGTTATTATTTACCAGGGTTAATACTGCAAGGAACATATTAATGGCATGCTATCTGCCATAACATCTTTACACATAATGTATGGTGGTCCTGGTAATGGGCACTGGTCAGACCTGCAATGCATCACACTGTTTACTTATGTGAAACAATTGTAGACTATGAAACACCTACACTAAACCTTCCAAACTGTCATTGTCAGATGTGTGGACAACAGTGAATACAATGGTGGAGGTGTGTCCCACTGTAGGGACAGGTACTACATACCAGCATTATACATGTTGGGAATATGAACAGTACTGTACAGAGAGCATATGTATGCACACCCACACTAAATATGTTGGAGCTTAAGTATGCCTGGCCCACAGGATACACCCTTGTGGAGTATACCCTTGCTATGAATGTCACACAATGTCATGTGCTATCAGACATGCCCATGACATGTAATGGGCTGACTGCAACACTGCTCAACTATCCTGCTAAACATGTCTCACATCCCATACATACCACCCTTTGTCTGCATAACCATGTCCTCAGTGGAGCATATGACATTTATTGGTGTATGTCATATGGAATAACACTGACATGTGAAATAAGATGGCCATCACAACCATTGAACTACACATGTGTACACATGGCCATGGAGGATGGCCAGAGACATGAAGCAAAGCACACAGTAGAAGTGATGTACATGTGTGTACACCCTGTTGTACATTGGCTCGACACAATACAACTATGGCCTTTGTGTAATGGTGATATTGCAGATTTGAAACACTAAACATCATACAGGCCTGTGCACAGCTTGTGTAGGAATAACATGAAACCACCACATAACATGTCTTGAGCATCTGGAGTGCGTCACGACATAGAAGCATTCACCTATACAGTATCCAAATACATACATGTGTTGCACAACATACACATACATCCACATCAAGCCACAGATACAGTAGATTCACCTTGCTGGTGTCAGACATCACTGTAATGCCTGCTCCTCATGTGTGTGAGGTACACAGATGGCATGTGGGACATAGAGAACTTGTAAGTTAGCCATGTGTGGGCATAGTTGGCAGGTATCAGTAATATGGTTGCAGATGTGCAGGGGTGTCATCTGTATACCCTTCTGTGACCTGTGTCACACATTCCACATTAGGGTTTATTGTGTATACACCTCGGTGAAGCGGGTCACATTCCACATTAAATATGTATTGTATGTGGACATAGTCATGGCTATGAACCATGTCAGTAGCTCACACTGTATAGCAATTGTAAAGCCACATGATGCCCTGCAATGGCTATGCACATCAGCTCAATGTGCAGTATGTCCCTGCATATTTGTAGAGTGGACAGATAACATTGCATCAGCTGAAGGCCCATGTTAGTATAACACATCCCTGCATTGGGACACCATTACCGTACTGTAAATTGGAAAGGACACCATTGTGTTACACATGTATGCATGTCATTCAACACGTCAGCAGAAGACATGTCATACTACATGTGATTGGCAAGGTCACATGCCACACAGCAGGCTGGTGTACTGTAAACCTGTTCTGGTCTTTGGCACCATTGCAAAGTAGGGACAGCCATGTCAGATATGTGTGTACAGCCACATGCACAATGTCTACACTCAGCTCAAGGCTAGGCATAATAATACAACTGCAAACAAATCTCACTTTCAACACAGGAACCAACTATGAAAACATAGTAAATGTCAAAGAAACAGCAAAGGTTCCAAGCACGGCTTAGTTCAAAATATTTAATGGGTACAAAAAATACACAGGGTAAGTGCTTTCACAGACCAAAGCTCCACTTCATCAGACCATAATAAAGCATGTCAGCAGTTACTCAACATTTAAACCTGTTTCATCCAATACAGATCAATTTGAGAGTGATGTAATAATTGGCAGTAATTAATACAAATGTACAAAAAAATATATACATAAAGCTTATATTTACTGATATGCTTGGACTGATAGATGAGAATAAATATAACCATCTCATTCATAAAAAAGCATGCTTACATATTTATTTAAAAACTCAAACATCCTAATAAAAAAACTTAATAAAAAGTGTTTGACTACAAAACATCTGGTTAAACTTATTTAAAACCTACTAATGCTTCAATGGTCTAGCTCTTAAAAATGGTTTAAGCGAAACTCTGCTGTTTAAACCAGGATACCTGCCAGCTTGTAGTTTTAGTATCCACTTCTGCTCAACAGATTCAGTTCTATTATTGAGGTCTCCCCCTCTAACATTGACATGTGAAGTTTCTGCAACAAAAAACTTAAAACTTAAACCGATGTTCACAGCCTTCCTTCATCACATGCATGGCTAGGGCATGAGACTCTTTAGAGTTCCCGATGTCACAAAGATGCTCTAAAATCCTATCACAGACACACACACACACACACACACACACACACACACACACACACACACACACACACACACACAAAGCAACACACAGACAGAGACACACAAAGACAGAGACACACACAGACACACAGACAGAGACACACACACACAGACACACAAATAGATAGATACACACACAGGCAGAGACACACACAGACACACAGACAGAGACACACAGACACAAAGAGACACACAGACAGATGAACACACAGACACACACACACAGAAACACACACAGACACACACACACACACACACACACACACACACACACACACACACACACACACACACACACACACCGGCATTCACAAAGATATACACCTATGTCACACACATACAGACACTTTACATGTGTGTGGTTTAACCACCTGCCTATGGCTTTCTTTCCACAATTCACTCTGTACTGGTGTCACCAACAGTGTTCAGGAGAGTTATAACATGTGGGATGTATTCCCAACCATATGTGACATATATGGACACACACCCACATGTGCCAGTACTGTGAATCAAACACATGGCTATCTCATGATAGGTACTACAGCAGTATAGCACTATCACATCCGGTACAATGCTTACTGACTCTTTCCTATGACAACTGTGCTGATATATGCTCAATATATGCACAGGGGAGGTATTACTGTTACAGGTGTCATGGGGTTTGCCTTTGGTTTCACCCAACAGCATTCTACATTGTCTGTCTTCCACTTAATTTAACAGAACCTGACTTTAGCAGGTACACAGGTTATTGTAGGACTGGTTGTAACACACCAGTGAGTTGTCCTCAGTAATTATTCATCTGCAAAGAAGCCCCACCACTTAGTAGTCATGTCCAAACATCCATCCATACCTCATGTACGGCTTGCTGTACTTAGAGCATATCACTATATACAGATGGCAATGTTGAGGCTGCATTGCAACAGCATGATGTACTAAGACAACAGTCAGCTTCAAACATCAGACACTGCACACATATGGAATCTACACAAACAGCAATACATGTGCACATATGCGGTCTACATCAGTACATGCACTAGCAGGTCAAGAGGATACATTCTACACCTTCCCCACACCATGTGTGAAACTTAGCCGAGCATCTGTGGCTTGTAAACATCTCACCCCAGCATGTACTAGCTGTTGTGGTACTAAGGCTAATGTACAGACAGCACACAGCATGCATGGCTTGCAATTGTTGACATGGGGTATATGTAAGAGCTGTGGCCACACATGGCTGTACATGTAATGAACATATCACCTGTGACTACTCAGGAACTTACAGTGCAGAGCTGGATTTCCCTGAGTCTGTCAATACAGGCCTTGTATAGGTCCTATGGTCCTGTTATTTGGGTATGTTTGTAGGCATTGCATTAGGTGGAAGTGTCCAAAAACATACATGCCACATGGGGTGTTGTATGATATGATAGGTGTCATGGGTGACCAGTAGAGAGGGTATATTACCTCTGTCAAGATAGATATTGAACCTTATGTATTGTTAGCATGCTATCTGTCATGTGCATGTGTGTAATGACTGTAGCCACCTGTATGTAGAAAGTTAAATGAAAGCTACGGTAATGTAATATATGTTGTATGAGTGTGGGATGTACATATCCAGGGCAGCTACAGTTAGGTCATATCCAACCATGAGGGTGTTGGTTACTGGTGTACAGCAACAGTCAACCATGCTAATGCTGACAACATCCGAGGGACTCTGGTATGTGTACAACTGAGCAGGTTACAAACAGTGGTATTATTGCATTGCATAACACATTATGCAGCTGTGTCTGTACATGGGTGCATTGCACAGCTGATGTAGGCCTAGGTACAGTCCACCAATTGAGGGTTATCTGGTGGTCTACCATACTATGTGATATCACATATGGATGTGTGTTGATAGTCTGGGAACAAGTTGGTGAATGTATATATGGATACAATCTAGAATGCACCATTTGCCACTGTCACCTGACTCATCTGTGATGCGTTATGCCAGAGTAGTGGTCCTTACATGTGAGTAGCCTTTATGAATATGTGTACACCACCACCTGGTATGGTTCATACCACTCTTATGGCCCACATGTCTGGATCTAAGTTATATGGTGGTAGTGCAATTGTGCACTACAAAGCCTTCAGTCAGGTGTTCCTCACAGCACAGATGTCGGTATTCCTCACTGTAGGTTCTACATTGAGCTAATGGATTACTAAAGCCATACATCTAGAACGGGTTAGCATAGGCATCCAATGCAATTGTCATGTAGGTGTCAGGGTGTTACTTCTGTGTGTAGGACATTTGCCTTGGAATACAGCTATATGGGTAAATGCGACCTAGGTTTTATCCACACACACGTGTAACATGGATGCATTTGCTCTGTGCTGAAGGCTCGTTGTTTGGTCATGACAGCCTGGAACGACAGACACTGGATGACCTCATAATAACGGCAGTACATTGGCTCATTGTTTTGGTCTAGCAGTTGCCACCCATACCATGACATCACTGCGCATGGCATTAATGTGCTTGGTAACAAATGCCCCATGTAAGGTGACGGACAGTGGCAAAACTTGTGTATATGACCAATTTGAGATATACTTAGGGTAATAGCCCTGCTAATAATGACAACCGGGAGAGGTCATCTTGTCACCTGCACCTCAGTACCATTACACAAGGTGGCTCACACATTATGCTTGCACATGCCACTGTTCCATGTATAATGCCACTGTCCACAACCTGCTATCAATGTATGCCTTTCAGGACAGCAAGGTGTGTAACACATGCTGTAGGTAGCATCCACCTGTACGACCCAGGTAACCTATTGTCTGTCACGTCCACACATGCATGACTGTGTATATATAACATATATATGTCAGTACTTCTTGAACATGTATGTATGTGTATCACACAGCACAGACACAGATATATAATTTACAGGCCACATACAGGTATCAGGTAGTACACCAGTATGATGTGCATATATACTGACAGGTAAAATGTACCTAACTGTAAAACTGTGTGTTTACAATACGAGTTCATTGCAACATGTTCTGTACATGAAAGTGTTTGAGCATGCACACTGTGGCCTTCAGTGGTTAGAATCAGTGCATCCAACAAGCCATTTGTTACTAAGTGTATGAGCATGCCCAGTATAACCTTGTGTAGTTGTAGTCATAGTGCATCCCAAATGGCCCTGTGCTACTAAGTGTATGGGCATGTCCACTGTAACCATGTATAGTGATAGTAGTTGCCCATTCTGCAGATGGCCATACCCCAGTTCAGGTTCCTGTTGTGCTACAACTATACCTCTCAGGCCTACCTGTGGATGGTGTGTCTTGTTTGTGCATACAGGTTGTAATGGACACCTACTTTAAACACACAGGTCTACAGCTATGTGCTTCGTGACTGTCAGTCTTCCTGTTGTTGTCAATTGTAGAAGGGCAGTCTGACTGCCTTGGGATGTGTAATCTCTGTGGCACATCTCGTAACTGTGTAGTACTGTAATAGTGATCCTTAGAGAGGCAGGAGTTCTGATCCCACCACTGGCAACTGTGTGCGTGCATTTGTGTGTGTGACAGCAAATGCATGAGTGTGTGTCAGCAAATGGATGGGTGTATTTGTGTGTGACTCAGCAAATGCCTGAGTGTGTGTGTCAGCACAGGCTGAGTGTGGTTGTGTGTGTGTATTTGTGTCTGCATCCTGCCATGGCAGCAGGTTTTGCTGCATTCCAAAGAGACACCTCCTTTTGCACTGGCCTTTATCCTTGTCAACCACTATAGCTCTTCTCTCCCCCATACCCACTGCAAGTAATCGGTCCTGTGATGTCACCAAGCTCAGACGTGGAATCAGTAAGTGTATTTCTATGTGTTCTGTGGCACATA
Source organism: Protopterus annectens (assembly GCF_019279795.1). Classification (NCBI taxonomy): domain Eukaryota; kingdom Metazoa; phylum Chordata; order Ceratodontiformes; family Protopteridae; genus Protopterus; species Protopterus annectens. The sequence continues at coordinate 1,575,587,674 of NC_056733.1, read as the reverse complement.
CCCCAACTGCATACCACTGTACTAGTTACCTTTACATAGGCAAGACGTGTATGCACAATACTAGCAAGTGTGTGCATGTATGTGTGTGTGACTACCTTGTAGCCAGGCTTACACATGTGTAATGTCTTTTAGCACACCATGGTAGCCATCTGTGGTGACCAGTGTCTACAGATTATGACATAGTTAGGAATGGTAAAGAATTCACAGTCAAGCATGACTACATTTGGGTATGTTTTTTCCCTGTGCCACTGTCAAACAGTGACACAGAAGTGATCACTGGGGTGCAGGTCCATACCCATTGTTCCCCCACCCTAACTTCACAATCCCTGGGGTAGATTACATTAGCAATCATTCCCCACCACAAACTCTGCATACACAACAACCATCCCTTCTCTACAGAACTGCTTATGATTTAAATGTTATAACACAAGAGATGCCTCTATTTTGTGTACACATCAGTTCCTTTGGAACCCTTCTGTGTCACAAAGGGCGTACTGACATGTGTGTGTGTGTGTATATATATATATATATATATATATATATATATATATGGCTATGGCTGTGTCTGTGTATATGCATATATATATGTGTGTGTATATACATCCTGTAGGTGTATATATATATATATATATATATATATATATATATATATATATATATATATATATATATATGTAGGTATGACAGTTGTACAGATGTAGACTTCTCTTTGTTGTTTCACAGAGTACAGTACATTCAAGGGTACTGTACATATGTACACAAAGGGACTATCACATTTGTTTTCAGTACTGTGGAATACCTGTAGTAGGATGTGCATTATAGACTCCATGCAACATGTGTACAACCCGGATGGCTTAGCGGTAAGTCCAGTGACCTCAGTGTGCATAGTCCATGGTTCAAGACCTGCAAGCCTTGTTGATACTGTCAATTAGGACCACATATGACACTTTTAAGCAGGTGTAATTGTGTTTTTGTGACAGTAAGCAGCGGGTACACGCGAGTAACAGACATGTACAACCCATGGTACACATGGAATGCCCTTCTTTGGCAATCCTGCTGTCACCCTCCTATGTATACACCTCTGGGACTGCTGTAACCCAGTATTTTCTGTAGCGCATGCTGTAACTGCGTATTGCTGTAGTGTGATAAACTAGTTAGGTAGGGCCTCTATTCCAAGGGAGACCAACTCTGTGTGTGTATGTGTCTCTGTCTGCCTGAGACAGGAATAATGCTTTTTAGGGTTTGCACACTCTATACAATTCACATGGCCACCTTTGGCAATCCTGCTGATGTCACCCACCTAGACATACACCTCTGGAACTGCTGTAACCCAGTAATCTCTGTAGCACATGCTGTAACTGCGTAATGCTGTAGTGTGATACACTAGTTAGGTTTGTGTTCTATTCCAGGACATGTCAGGTGTTTGTGTGTGTGTTTGACTCATCGAGCCTGTGTGGAGGTGGCTGTGAGTATCTAACCACTGGAAATGTTGGGGAGCGGATTTTGTAGTTTTCCTATATGGTGTCCATCTTATATGTCACAATGTCTACCTTACGAGGATTACAGATGTCAGTCAGCCAAGGGACTGTGTTGGTAAGCCATACCCCTATATCTGGCGAAAGGCCTGGTGAACAAAGTATGCAACCCTACTATTACCCGGAATACGTCCTGAACCCACATGTCATACACACACTTGCCTAGAATATCCCACTATGTTGCTAGTACCCTGCACATTGATGACAGATAGTAGGTATGGTGTGATTGCAGTGGGCTACAGAGAGCATGGCATCTTGTACAGCAGTATAATAGGCACATAATTGCGGACAATTGCCTTCACTATGTTCCCCAGGGCCTGCAACATATGTGGTGCCATCTAATGTGATCCACAGAGGCCATACAATGCCTTACACATGTGCCCTGTATGGACCGATGCCACTGACACCAGGGAATACCTCTATCATGTTATCAATGCAGGTGCAGGGTCACCCTGCTGACTATAAGCAGGTTCTGCCACACCAGGCCAATATTGGCATATCGGAGGATAATGGTCTGTGTACACATGTGTCAGCGAAACCAGGTACACCTGTACATATCACTGTACATTATTGTGGGACATGCAGATCCCAGGCAATGTCCATGTCCAGGACTATCAAACACAGACATGGCATGCATTGTAAAGCTATGGCCATACACAATGGTAACCAGGATGTCAGGACAGTTCATACAATACCCATCTGTGTGGGACATTGCAGACACTACACCCCTCTACCACACTGCACACCATTGTCAGGTGGCGTGATGCCAGGGATTATCCCTCACCCAGCCTTGTACAGCCATCTTGCATAGCCAACCACTACACACCCATGAAGCAATGCACACATGCATGTCAGTACTGGCACCTTGTGTCTGCATGGGGGGTATGATGCTCCCAACCACAGTCACTCCCAGTATAACTCCCATTGGCATGCCAACAGATGTCAAACACGTTCACATGCTCTAGCCCATAGAACCTCCGGATAACCCCTGTGGTGCATGTAGTACCTGTGCATTACTGCAGTGTGGCAAACTAAGTGGTTTGGGAGTGTATATGTGGGCCTGGCAAAGAGTGTCACTGTTCATTAGAGAGTGTGGCTGTACTGACAATGACATCCGTTCATGTGGACAGCAATGTGTGCTACACCTATGTCTACTATATCTCTATTGCAGATGTTGCACACCAACACACATATGTTCTTACGGCACACCAACATGTCAGCTTTGTGGCACATGGAGTAACTGCATGCACTTGTAATAGTAATGACTAGTCAGTCAGGGGTTTGAACCCCTGTACTGGTAGGTGTGTGACAGACGTTGCCTAGGTTTTAGTCTCCAAGCCCTTCTCTGATGTACTTTGCCTCTGTCTGTCCCTCCCACACACTCTCTGGTGGATGTGGATGTGTATACCTGCTCATTAGCAGCTTTTTTATTGTAAGTGATGGTCATTTTCGAGTGATGGCCTCTGCACCTATTGCAGTCCTCCTCTAGCTGATTGCATGTGGAACAGATGCGATGATGTTCCCATAGCTATTCACATGAAGAACACAGTAGAATATCTAGGAACGTCATGTTGGTGTTTGCTCATGACAGTCACTGTGAGTGGTACCTAGATCTGGTGTTTGGTAAACGGCATCACAGATGATATCTGGATGTTCCTCAAACTACATACACAGTGGGAAATAGCCTAAAGACAAGAGGGTGATGTGCCAGACATGACTACAGCATGTAAGTGTAGCTATGCTTCATTGAGACAACTGCCTGTTTAACAAGGTGTGTGTGGTAATGGCTATTCTGCATGTTTTAAAACTGACAAGACAATGCTCTGTTTGGGAGGGACCCCCATCTGTAGGGCCATCCGGTGACTGGTCAGTGTGTGGAACCATTTATTTCCAGTGTTACTCACTGAACACACATCTGTGAACAGCAGGAGCATAGTGTGAGGATTACAGCCAGTACATGGTGATAGTGATGAGTTATTGCCATCGCATCCCTGACTGGACATATGTCACATGAAACAGTGGTATGACAGACACTGTCTGGGGTTTGCAGTGACATGCCAATAATGGGACACTGTTCATAGCTGCTGTCACAAGTCTTCCACACATTGTACAGATGTCATGCAGTATATATGCATGTGTTGTGCTCTCTCTGAAACTGTATACCATCTGTTGTGTTTGGTTGATGGTCATATCTATGCATGCTGTTGTAAGTAATCCTGAATGCTGTTGGCTATTACTAAGCCATATCTGTGTTTAAACTGCAACACCATAGGCTATATGGGTTTGGAGGTCCCGCCAGATCCACCTGTCCCACTTCAGCTGACCATGGCACTGGGCTATGCAGTCTTGGACCTCCACCTCTGTTGGCTCTGCACCGCCTTCTGGTGGTATCACCACTGAGGATGGGGCTTGTCCCCCCTGGAAGCAGGTCCAGACAAGGACATGTCCGCTGTTGTAAGTCCCGGACATGGTGCGTAGGGGGCTCAATAAGGGGTTTTGAGGCCAGATACACCAGCTCAAGGGCAGGGTGTCACATTTATAGGGTGAAGCTGCCCCTCCTAGACAGCCCCCAGCACTGCCACCTTTTCAGCTGTTTTGGTGCAGTGGTGGCTGCCCATGACTGGGGACCTCCGTCCAACTGTTTCCATCTGGGGGCTCATGGGCTTGTGAATGCCGAACACCCCTCCCTGTCCGAGGTGTATCCCCCCACATGTGTCATATACTGACCCAGTATGCTGTCTTGTCTGTCATCCTACCCTACCTATCCTCCACGAGCATACCTACTCTCCTTCCCCCACATCCCACTCTCACCCTATGGAAACAGAAGGCCAATTGGTTCCTAGAACATCATTTTCCCCATACATAGCTGCCCATTTCACACACATGTCCACTGGACACATGTAATCCTTTTAATATGCGTCACAACATACTCCAGTTGTCCTCCCCCCTGTCTCTCAGGCGCACAATCCTAGTATGCACATGACTCCTAAATGTTCCAGGTACACGTGATGTGGATGACCCCATTGTACACACAACCCTACCAGTCTCTCTATGGTTACCCCATGTACCATTATCATGATGATGATTTCGCACAAAGCACCTTGCAGGAGTACTGTTCTCACATAATGATTGGGCAGGAACCGTTGTGTTAATGTAAATAACATGCACAGAGTGATGTATATGGCCAATGTACAAATGTTTGTGTGTATGATTGACACATGTCTGTCTGAGGGAGTCTTGATATTACATAGGATGACACTACTACATAACACAGGTGTTGCTGGTGTTTCCCTTTTCATTCCTTTGTAATGCTTTTTTGTCACCTGGGATGTTCCTGATATATCTATATATATGTATGTATCTATATGCTGGCCATAAACACTCACACATACATCTACATGATGGAATACATTTTCTATACTGCTGAATGACTGTGCTGGATGATATGTTTGCAATAAGGTCTGATGTCTGTATATCTGCCATGGCTTAGAGGTAAATTACAATTGCTGTGTGTGCAGGGTCCTGGTTTCGAGCCTTGCAGAGGGCATTCATTTTATTGCTGGCCAGAACAAGGCCATTGGATACGGTGTGATTAAAGCACATTAAAGCAGTTGTGAGTGGGTGTGCGTGGGTTTGCATGGTGCTAAGCAATGCTAATCTCTGGTTACAGTTTCTTACACTCAGTTAGCCTCTACATTGCTTTACCAGTGTAATACTCGCATACTGGCGGCCAAACAGGCATACACCTGCTTGCTCCCGCACTTGCAACTGCACTGCATTTGGTGTTTGCATCTGCCACTCATGCCCCTGCATGGGAGTGAGGACTACGGTATTACCTTGCAATGCCCATTACATCGGATTACATGCCTACAGTATTGGGAATGGCTGCCCATTAGGCGACAGCATGCCGTTCGACTGTACGGAATCCGCGGCCTGTCCAGAGTTTGATTCATATCATTGGTGTGTTCCTCTTACAATCTGCACCCATCTGGTTAATACATGGGAACTGACACTCTTCAATGCAAACAAGTAATTGGGTTTTGGAACCCACATCCTTCAGCCGAGTCATGCTACTGCATACCTAGTATTCTATCATCTTTCTAAGGTTGTCAGTGGAATATGTACTTTCTGTCCCTATCAGATCTCTCATACGATTGGGGAAATATACAAACTGAATCATGGACATGGCATAACAACATCAGGGACACATTTAAATTATTGGTGCTATTAACCTGACACATTGACAGACTCAGAGCATATGAATTCATATACATTGTCTGAGGTAAATGATGTTTATAACTCTTAATTGTTGTCGTTATTCATTACGTGTAATTCACCACCTTTCCT